>NW_012117143.1:952932-966293 GCF_000951035.1 Colobus angolensis palliatus
TTTACATTATATATTAGAAAATATTTTTCATTAAAAGTGCTCTTTATATTAACATGTAATTGGGTTACCATTAGTTTTGAATGAATAAATAGCTTAGCTTTTTCCAGTTTTAATTCTAACACAGTAAATATCAATAGATATAACCCACATGAACAAAAGCTCTTTGAGGGATCTCACTTTAAAAGTGTAAAGAAGAAGTCCTGTGATCAAAACACTGGAGAACTTGAGAACTGCTGTAACAGAGGATAATACAAATGCCTTCTTTATAATATTACACATAAAAAGGCTTTGAGGAAATATTTCTAGCTAGAGAAATAAGCTTAGAGCTTTAAAAAAAAAAAAGGAAATATACTTAAACCATATTTCCTTTTTAACTAAAAAGCTATCCTTTTAAGTTTTCCTATTTTGAAAAATGGACAGAACGATGGAATCTGGGAGTTATCTCTGGAACAACTGAAGGACCATTCATTTGCTCACTAGATTGCAAACTCCATCCAAGCAAGCAGTAACTAGGTGTGTCTGTCCTCCACCGTTCCCACAACATACAATCTTCACACAATCAATAGCTTCTGAATGAAAAGTGGGGAAATGTAAATCTGAACTCAATACATGTACATACCTACATTCCCTAAACATTAATAAATATGCTAATTTGTGAGGTTTTTTTTTTAAACTTATACTCCAAACACAAGAGATGAAGTATTTCTTTTCTTTCAAGAACTACTGACCCACAGAGGGAAAAAAACTCAGTAAAAGATAATTTTATTTCTCAAATTAAGTTTATTTTCAGTCTCTAAATTGACAACCAGGTCCACAAAGTTCTATTTAATAAATATAACAAATTAAAATACACTTTAACCAAAGGAGAAAGGAGGAGGAGTCAAGAAGAGTATGAATTGTGAGGAGGAAGCAATAGGAAAGGGGAGGGTAGAAAGAACAAAGTGAGAGAGGCAAGTGGGATTCTATATATAAATCATTTTTTAAAAAACCTAAAATTCCAAAATGACTTTTTGAATTTACTTGCCCAAATAAATTCAGTCCTTAAAAGAGTTATCCATAATAATGTCTAAATATGTTAACACACACACCCCCAAAATATGTACATCTATTATGTATCAATAAAATAAATACATAAATAAGTGATGTCTAAGTACCTGGCATTTCTTAAGCTCTCTCCTCAGCTGGAGAACTGTAACATGCTCTGGTCCTTCTTCCAGACTTGCAGTGCCTCCAATTCCTCGAAATGAGGTGACCACAGCTTTCCTGACCTCTTGGATCATGTTAAACCACTCCTGCAGTTTGTATTGCTGCTTTTGGTTTAGTCTGACAGTATCTTTTAAGTCAACCAGGAAGGTAAAGGCTTCTTCTACACAACATTGGTAACCCAGACATTCTCCTTGAAGCTGAGCTACTTGCTCCTCAAGAGAATGAATCCTATTTGTATCAGGACTCCCTTCTCGATGGATCTGGCTAGTTTGGCTGACATTAGCCTGCTGGCTTTGCAAAGCTTCTCGAAGCAATTTAATCTCAAATTCCATTTCATCTATACGGTCTGACTCGGGGCTGAAGTTTACAGTGGGTTTGTTTCTAATGTTCCGTGCTCTGTTGGCATATTTGAGAGAATTTAAGGACTCATCAAAATTCGAGGAGGAGGGGCTGACACATGTGATCATGACAGTCTTAGCACTGCCTCCCAGAGAATCTTTCAGAAGCCGGGTAATTTTAGCATCCCTATATGGAATATGTGAACTCTTCCTGCGTGGGTCCCCAAGAGCGCTTATTACATTTCCTAACGCCAGCAATCCACTATTGATTTGAATGGATTCTTTGAACCGTTCACCAGTATTCCCCGTTTTGGTTACTCTTTCTGATCCTGCCAAATCCACAAAGTGGAACTTTGAGGCAATATGCCGAGGGGAATACCATGATCCATCTTCAGCTGCCTCCACATTTTTATGAACTTGACCAATGCTGATTGTAAAAATTGCATGTGATCTGCTGGAGTGCTCATTCATTTGGGTGGTACCTGTATGTCTGGCTGCATTCCCCATCTCCAAAAGGCTCATCACTTCATCTGCACTCTCCACATGGCATTCCTTGGCCCCAACAATCACTTAAAATAGCAATAACATGTTTTTAAGCCAAGTTTTCACCAAAACCTAGTATAGTTAACAGTTACCATTTGCTAAACAGTCTCGCCAAGATAGTCCCTTTTTAAAAAAGTCAACAGCATTTCAAATAACAATAGTAACATCAGCAACATCATTAAATGATTTTAGATAATCTCCCAAAGAAACTATTTTAACAGACAGCACTCATTTTAATGTTTAAATTCTAAAAGCTGTAATTTTTTGAAAAAACAATCTAGTTTGTCTTGAGTCATGAGTCACACTCAATTCCTTAAAATGACTGACAAAAGAAAAACTCTTCATTCCAGTCTTTTGATTTGTAAAGCCTAATAGATCAATCTTTTTTTTTTTTTCTTGAGATGGAGTCTCTGCCATCACCCAGGCTAGAGTGCAGTGGCGCAATCTTGGCTCACTGCAACCTCCACCTCGGGTTTAAGTGATTCTCCTGCCTTAGCCTCCCGAGTAGCTGGATTACAGGCATGCACTACCACACTTGGCTAATTTTTTTTGTATGTTTAGTAGAGACAGGGTTTCACCACGTTGGCCAGGCTGGTCTCGAACTCCTGACCTCAGGTGATCCACCTGCCTTGGCCTCCCAAAGTGCTGGGATAACAGGTGTGAGCCACCACACCCGGCCTAGGTTAATCTTTTATAAATTAATCAAATATATAATTCAAAAGAGTTAATCAGTAGATTAGAATAATTAATTAGTATCAATTAAAAGGCATTAGTTGGCCGGGCGCAGTGGCTCAAGCCTGTAATCCCAGCACTTTGGGAGGCCGAGACGGGCGGATCACGAGGTCAGGAGATCGATACCATCCTGGCTAACATGGTGAAACCCTGTCTCTACTTAAAAAATACAAAAAACTAGCCGGGCGCAGTGGTGGGCGCCTGTAGTCTCAGCTACTTGGGAGGTTGAGGCAGGAGAATGGCGTAAACCCGGGAGGCGGAGCTTGTAGTGAGCTGAGATCCGGCCACTGCACTCCAGCCTGGGCGACACAGCGAGACTCCGTCTCAAAAAAAAAAAAAAGGCATTAGTTGTTTTTTTTTCGGTTTTGTTAATAATCAAGCCATCCTTAGCTTTTAAGTTTGTTAGTATTGTGAGGTCATAATCAACGATGAGTAAAAAATTCAATACAAATAAAGTTGGTCATTCATTTTAAAAACAGGTGTGGTTTACATAATATCAGAATGCAAGGTAGACAGATGAGATAGCAATTAAAAGAAAATACTTTGAACACCATAATGTACTGTACTCAAAAAAGAAAAAAAAGTTTTTATTTCAATCACAGAATGAACTAAAAATAATCTACATTTGCTACCTGCATTATTTGTTTATATCCAAAAATACTGCAAAGAGAAGTAGGTGGACTTAGGAATTGAATCAGAGAAGGAAAGCTCCTGATTTCATGCTCAAATTATATTGCCATAATTCCTCTTTACTCAGATACTGTCACATCAGTATTTCTTTAAAAAAAATCATTTCACTTTCATTATTTCCATCATGACACTTTTTAAACAACCCAGTTCCTGTAAGTTATAGTAAAACTTCCATTAAATTTTTCATTAAATTTTTCCAATGTTAGGCTGTAAGTTAGCACTACGGTTCTCAAACCCAGATGCAAATCACCTGGTAGCTTTATAAAAAAGAAAGTGCCAACGCCCAGGCACCATCTCAGACCAATTAAATCAGAATCCCTGAGAAGTAGGACCCAGAAATCAGTATTTTTAAAAAGCTTCCCACGTGTACTAATTGTGCAGCAGCCAGCATGGACATTACTGCTTCACACAGAGACTCTAAAGAAATACGTTAAACAAATGCACTTTACTTGTGAGTGGGACATTATGTAAGACATACTGTAATTTAAGATCATTTGTAACATCCTTCCAAAATTTTTTCAACATTGGTATCAGATATGAAATATTTTCATCAAGTTTATCAAGAGTGATAGTGAAGTGTATATACGTCTGTCTTGCTTGATATTTTACAAAGAAGCATGTATTATTTTTGTAACTGTTTGATAAAAGATAAAATCAATAATTGTATTCCATAAGATAAAGGAGCTCAAAACATTAGTCTGAATTATATCCAGAAGAGAGAAACTGTACTGAATTATCTAATAAGACCATAAGCTACCACATATAGTTTCTTCTTAAAAAACAAAAACAGGTCAGGCACGGTGGCTCACGCCTGTAATCCCAGCACTTTGGGAGGCCGAGGCGGGCAGATCACAAGGTCAGGAGTTTGAGACCATCCTGGCTAACACGGTGAAACCCCGTCTCTACTAAAAATACAAAAATTAGCCAGGCATGGTGGCACACACCTATAATCCCAGCTACTCGGGAGGCTGAGGCAGCAGAATCACTTGAACCCGGGAGGCAGAGGTTGCAGTGAGCCAAGATTGCACCACTACATTCTAGCCTGGGTGACCTGGGTGATGGAGCGAGATGCTATCTCAAAAAAAAAAAAAAAAAGAGATTAATAATCAATAAAGTTGTTCAAGTTAAAAGTAAAAATAAATTTATTTTGCTTCTGTATGTTTTTAAAGAGTCCTTGGACTATATCCAGAAACTGAATTAAAGCATGTCTGTTTGCTAATGAAGGCAACTGATTAAGTGGGCTACTTTACCTGTGTTTCCTTTTTCATCTTCTCGGATGTGAAGATCCTTCATGGATGTCTCCAATTCTAGAAGATCTCTTAGGTCTTCCTTGTACACTTCTATATAAGATACTTTCACATTAAAGTCAATGCTAGGATGTTCAGAGATGCTTTGAAATATTTCTTGAATAGCTCGAGGAATGATACCCTTTTGGCCCTCCACAACTGAAGCTGAAAATTTAGAAAAAGAAAGCACATCTGGAACTTAAAACAAAAGAAAAGCGACAACCCCAATTTTATAGTTAATTTATTTTATTACATTTCTCTATATTATAACCATTTTTTTTTTTGAGACGGAGTCTTGCTCTGTTGCCCAGACTGGAGTGCCGTGGTGCAATCTCAGCTCACTGTAACCTCCGCCTATCAAATTCAGGTGATTCTCCTGCCTCAGCCTCCTGAGTGGCCGGGATTACAGATGCCCACCACCGGGCTATTATAACTTTTTTAAACCACGACTATAAAATTCACAAGTAAAAGTTTTCACATGTATCCCCTTACCAAGAATTCATTCAAGCATTCATTGAACAAGTATTTATTTAGTATCTACTATGTGCCAGGCACTATTCTAGAACTCTGCAATCCACCAATAAACAAAACAGGGAGAAAAGAAATCCCTTCCCTGGTGAGATTCTGCTGACAAAAGACTGACAATAGCAAAAAAGAATAACTGATAAGTGAATTATATGGCATATTAAAAAGTATTAATTGTACCTGGAGGAAAAAAAATACAGCAGGGTAAGGAGACTAGAAGTAAACAGGAAGGTCATGGTGGGCATCATTCCGAAGGTGATATCTGAGAAGACTTGAAACAGACCGAGCGCGGTGGCTCACGCCTGTAATCCCAGACTTTGGAAGGCTGAGGTGGGCAGATCACTTGAGCCCAGGAGTTCAAGACCAGCTTGGGCAATGTGGTGAAACCCTGTCTCTACTAAAAATACAAAAATTAGCTAGCTAGGTGTGGTGGCCCATGCCTGTAATCCCAACTATTTGGGTGGCTAAGGCACAAGAATCATTTGAAGCTGGGAGGTGGAGGTTGCAGTGAGCTGAGATAGCGCCACTGCACTCCAGCCTGGGCGACAGAGGGAAACTGTCTCAAAAAAAAAAAAAAATGTAATAAGAAAATATATTTGAAAATTCCCAGGAATGAAACAGACACTAAGTGACACAGGCGAATTTCAAAGCACGTAGATGTGGCAGAAATGTACATTTTAATATAAATGATAAAACTATATGGAGTGGCATTTTATTCCATAAATAGGCCATGCTGTGGTGGCTCACACCTGTAATCCCAGCACATGGGGAGGCCAAGGTGGGTGGATCGCTTGAGCTAAGAAGTTTGAGACCAGCCTGGGCAACATGGCAAGATCCCTGCTCTACAAAAAAATACAAAAAAATTTCATGTTGCATGCCTATGGTCTCAGCTGCTTGGGAGGCTGAGAAGGGAGGATTACTTGAGCTTGGGAGCCAGAGGTTGCAGTGAGTCAGGAGACAGAGCCTGGGTGACAGAGCAAGACCCCTTTCTCAAAATAAATAAATAAATACTTTATCGTTCCCAATTCACTGTTCATTAAATACTGGATCCAGAGAGGTGGCCCTTGACTCATAAAACATCATTCTACACAAAGGGCTTCCCCTGCCTAAAGCCACTCCACCTCTCGGATATTCACTACTACTAGTAGGAGCCACGTTATAAAAACGTTGGTGTTTTTGGCCAGGCACGGTGGCTCACACCTGTAATCCCAGCTCTCTGGGAGGCCGAGGCAGGTGGATCACGGGGTCAGGAGATCGAGACCATCCTGGCTAACACGGTGAAACCCCGTCTCTACTAGAAATACAAAAAATTAGCCAGGTGTGGTGGTGGGTGCCTGCAGTCCCAGGCTGAGGCAGGAGAATGGTGCGAACCCGGGAGGCGGAGCTTGCAGTGAGCCAAGATCGCGCCACTGCACTCCAGCCTGGGGGACAGAGTGAGACTCTGTCTCAAAAAAAAAAAAAAAAAAAAAAAAAGTTGGTGCTTTTAGATGACATATAATTTCTAAAGCAGAAAATAGCTGTAAAAAGCAGGAAACTGACCCTAGATAAGACCAATCTATTTCACAGTCTTTTGCACTAAAATATCTTTCTCTTTAGATTATTTATTATGGTCTGGGTGGAATCCCAATCACTGGAGCACAATTCATTTATGTTGGCAAGAATTGTTTTTTTTTGGTGAGACGGAGTCTCACTCTGTCACCCAGGCTGGAGTGCGGTGGTGCGATCTCGGCTCACTGCAACCTCCGCCTCCCAGGTTCAAGTGATTCTCCTGCCTCAGCCTCCCAAATAGCTGGGACTACAGGCGTGTGCCACCATGCCCGGTTAATTTCTTGTGTTTTCAGTTGAGATGGGGTTTCACCGTGTTAGCCAGGATGGTCTCGATCTCCTCACCTCATGATCTGCCCGCCTCGGCCTCCCAAACTGCTGGGATTACAGGGATGAGCCACCACGCCCGGCCAAAAATGCTTTTTTAAAAAAGTTCTTATATTTCTTTACACGTCACCAAGTGTATCTGTGCTGAGATTTCTGGATGGGGTGAAAAGGTGCAAGAAGCTTGAGAGTAGAAAGGGATAATGAGAAAAGACAGAGAAGCAAGCCAAAGTTGATGGCGACAGAGAATGTATACAGAAGCAGGTGCAGAAAGGCCAGTTATGCCCAGGCCTAGACCCTCAGTTCAAGAATGAGGAAGGGAACATCTCTACACCTCTTCTCCTCCAACACTATCTAAGCCCACAGCTTCTACAACCCAGAACACAGACCAGTACTGTAACATTATGAGTAAACACTTATTTCTGTTCCCCTCTTTCAAAAAGGAGTTAAAGCAGGTTTACAAATAGGCGTAGGAGGGGCTCAAACAGATACTTCTACATCAGTGTTCATAGTAACATTATTTACAGGAGCTACAACAGGGAAGCAAACCAAATGTCCATCAAAAGAAGAATGGATAAATAAAACATAGTATATACATACAATGGAATGTTCTTGGAAAAATGAATGACGTTCTGATAGGTGACATAACATGCTAAGTGAGAGAAGCTAGACACAGAAGGAAAATTACTGTATGATTCCACTTCTTTTTTCTTTTCTTTTTTTTTTTTTTTGAGACAGGGTTTCACTGTGTCACCCAAGCTGGAGTGCAGTGGCACAATCATAGTTCACTGTGGCCTTGACCTCCTGGGCTCAGGCAATCTTCCCACCTAAGCCTCTGAAGTAGCTGGGACTACAGGCATGTGCCACCACATCCAGCTAATTTTTTTTTGTTTTTTGTAGTGACAAGCTCTCACTATGTTGCCCAGGCTGGAGTGCAGTGGTGCGATCTCAGCTCACTGCAACCTCCGCCTCCTGGGTTCAAGCGATTCTCCTGCCTCAGCCTCCTGAGTAGCTGGGACTACAGGCACCCGCCACCACACCTGGCTAATTTTTGTATTTTTAGAAGAGATGGGGTTTCACCATGTTGGCCAGGATGGTCTCGATTTTCTGACCTCATGATCCACCTGCCTCAGCCTCCCAAAGTGCTGAGATTACAGGCGTGAGCCACCGCGCTTGGCCCACTTTTATGCGTTTTGTTTTGTTTTGTGAGACAGAGTCTTGCTCTACTGCCCACACTGGAGTGCAGTGGCGCGATCTCAGCTGCAACCTCTGCCTCCCAGGTTCAAGTGATTCTCCTGCCTCAGCCTCCAGTAGCTGGGATTACAGGTGCACACCACCACGCCTGACTAATTTTTTTGTATTTTTAGTAGAGATGGGGTTTCATCATGTTGCCCAGGTTGATCTCAAACCCCTGAGCTCAGATGATCCTCCCAAAGTGCTAGGATTACAGACGTGAGCCACCACACCTGACCTCCACTTATATGAAATATCTAGAATAGGCAAATTAAAAGAGACAGAAAGTAAATCAGGGATTATCAGAGAATGCTGGGAGAGCTATTGCTTAATGGGTACATAGCTACTGTTTGGGTGATGAAAATTTTGAAAATACTGGTTATTATTGCATTAATAATTAGTATATTTGATGCTGCAGAACTCTACAACTTGAAAGTAGCTAAAATGATAAGTTTGGTTATCTTTATATTTATATGTACTTTATCACAATTGTAAAGATAGTAAAAAAAAAAAGGTGTATAAAATTTAAAATAAGTGGAGGGAAAAACTGAGACTTTAAAAGCTTCTATAGGCTAATTTAGAAAACTGCCCATCATTTTTAGCATTGTTCCATGGAAAATGTATTCCAAGCAACAAACAGTTGACTTACAAATGACACTTAAAAACAACTTGCTTCCAAGTTGAAGATTACCAAAATTTAGGTTTTTGGCAACAATCATGCTGAAAATCTAAGTTTCCATCAACTTCGATGGCTGTCCTTCCCCTCATTTAAGAGGCAAGACTGCCATCATGTGGTAAGTAAAGTAAGTTATGGGTTTTCTTCTAATACAGTACAAATGAAGATTCCCTTTTAAGAGCTTGTAGGAACTAGCCTGTAGGAAATATCTAAACCTTTCAAACTGTAGCATAGATAAGCAATCTTGATTACCCAGAATAAATAATTGACCAGAAATAGTTCAGTTATGCCCCACATCAATAGACAGCAAAGCACAATTTAAAAGACGTATCAAAAAGCTTAATTTCAAATATTTATAATAAAGCTCCAATATGTATTTTGATAACTTAAATATAAAATTTGCAATGTTAGTCTTATATTCCTGAAATAAACCATTTCCAAGAGAAAACCTGCAAAGTTTTATACCTCAACAACTATCATTTAGCCATTATATGGTATTTCAAGAGTACACAAAGGTTTTTGGAAAAGGCTATACCTGGTAAAGGTAATTCCAAAGTTCTGAAAAGCTGGAAAATGAATATTAGCTAAATAAGCATCATATTTAAAAATAAAGCCAGGCATGGTGGTTCACGCCTGTAATCACAGCACTTTGGGAGACTGAGGCAGGGCAGATCACTTGATCTCAGGTGTTAGAGACCAGCCTGGACAACATGGCAAAACCCTGTCTCTGCAAAAAATAAAAAATAAAAAATTAGTCGGGAGTGGTGATATGCCCCTGTAGTCCCAGATACTCAGGAGGCCAAGGTGGAAGAATTTCTTGAGCCCAGAAGGTTGAGGCTGCAGTTAGCTGTGATTGTGCCACTGTACTCCAGCCAGGGCAACAGAACAAGGCCCTGTCTCAAAGCAAAATCAAAAACAAAAAACAAAGTGAGACCCCATCTCTACAAAAAAGTTTTTAAAATAAAGTAAAATACATTTTAAAATAAGAGAGTTTCACTCTGCCCTAGTGCCCAGCATGGTAACCTAGATACTGCAGATGCTCAATAAATATTCACTGGGGGATGGGGGGGACGGGGCAGGGAAGCATTATTTGCATGGTCAATAACCAAAAAGCAGATAACTGACCCAGAATTGGTGTCCTATAGAGACATTCTGGGAAACAGAAAATCCTCACTAATACACCAAAAAATAAATCCAACTTTTTTTGAGACAGAGTCTTGGTCTGTTGCCCAGACTGGAGCACAGTGGCATGATCCTGGCTCACCGTAGCCTCCGCCTCCCAGGTTCAAGCGAATTCTCTGCTTCAGCCTCCCGAGTAGCTGGGATTAGAGGCGTGTGCCACAACGCCCAGCTAATTTTTGTATTTGTAGTAGAGACAGGGTTTCGCCATGTTGACCAGGCTGGTCTCAAACTCCTGGCCTCAAGTGATCTGCCTGCCTCGGCCTCCCAAAGTGCTGGGATTACAGGTGTGAGCCACCGCACCTGGACTGAAATGATATTTTACATTGTTAAATGCAAAAAGAAAGTTACAGAATCACAGGTATAATATCTCATTAAACAAACAAAAACCCAAAAAACTACATAAGTGAGTAATACGCATCAAACTTATTTCTTTGGGGTGAGAGGAGTTGTCACTTGTTTAATTTTTTTATGCATCACTTGCAGTCCTTCTTATAATAAATATTTCTTTAATTTAAAAAAAGTAGAAAGAAAACACCATCCAAAATATTCTTTTTTTTTTTTTTTTTTGGAGACGGAGTCTAGCTCTGTCGCCCAGGCTGGAGTGCAGTGGCGCGATCTCGGCTCACTGCAAGCTCCGCCTCCCGGGTTTACGCCCTTCTCCTGCCTCAGCCTCCCGAGTAGCTGGGACTACAGGCGCCCGCCATCTCGCCCGGCTAGTTTTTGTATTTTTTTTTTTAGTAGAGACGGGGTTTCACCGTGTAGCTCAGGATGGTCTCGATCTCCTGACCTCGTGATCCACCCGTCTCGGCCTCCCAAAGTGCTGGGATTACAGGCTTGAGCCACCGCGCCCGGCCCCAAAATATTCTTAATGGTGGTCTATTTCTTCTGATAGAAAGAATTTTAGAGCAATTAAAATATGTTAGAATAGATAACTTTAGTAACTTTTTCCCTTACAAAATTAAAATAGTACTCATGGTCTCCTAATAAAAAAAAAGAAAAGTATAGCTATAATTAAGTCACCAGCTTCTGAACATGTATAATTCCTATTGGTATAAAGCATATAATGGGTCATTAGGATTATAAAACATTTGCCAATCAAAAAAAACAAAAATCCCTACAATCCTAAAGAAAAGCCACAATTTATACTAGAAAAACTGAATTATTTCTATTGTAAGACCCTGAAACAATCTAGTATCTGTGATCTCCTAATTCTGCAGAATATACAGATGTTTTTCTTTTAGTTGGGGAGTATTGGCCTCTTGAAGCTCCTCCATTTTAATCTTTGGAATAAAGATTTCCTCAAACTACACAACCACTCCCTGAGCCACCACCCATCCATGCATGTAATAAGAGAAGTTTCTTTTTTAAAATTTTTTATTTTTTTATTGTTTCAGCTCATATCTCAACAGCTAGAGAAAAAAGTTTCTGAAAGCCATGTATTTTACATTTGTGAAATATGAAAATAGAAAAATATCGAGAGCCACTATTCATACGGAGAATACTAACTAAAACTTTACACAATGATGCATATGTGCACTATTCGAAAATTTGTTTTTAGTAGAAAGCTATCAATACAGTAAACAATCTTAACAGAGGACTTGGCTGTCAATTCTCCCACTCTATTACCAGACACTTAACTAAAATGATTTCCAAGGTTCCCTCCAGCTCTACATGAGATCCTATGATTCTATCTTTTCCAAACTATAATTACAAGCAGGAGAAATTATGTCCTAAAGTATTCAGAATTTAAAAAAGAAATCTGGCTAGAATATGAAAAAAAGATACTCTACATAGTAAATTTTTCCTACGGTCCCTAAGTCCTGACTGTGGGACTCTTAATATTTACAACTGGCTTGTTAAAGAACGCCAAATCTGATCATGTTAACTCATTTATCTCTATTTTAAATTCTGTTCAAAATAACAAGGGCTGACCACTGAAAACTATCTTAAACTTCTTTCCTTAAGCAAATATAATCCTAAGTTAGATTGCTTAATGAAACTTCAATATTTAAAAACAAACCTTTCAAAGATGATGATCTTAGGATCACATTTCATTATATTATTCATTCCTTCACTATTCAATTAATATGCTAAGCACCTACCACGTATCAGGTATTGGTCATGTTTTAGCTTCTTTCTAGCGTCATAAATAAAAGTCAAAGAGTATGAGAATCTTACCAATATGGCCTCCTCCAATGGTGTATGTCTTCCCAGATCCAGTTTGTCCATAGGCAAAAACAGTTGCATTATAGCCCTCAATGAGTGACAACACTAGGGGCTTTATACATGTATTATAAACTTCATCTTGAGTGGAATTTTTGCCAAAAACAAAATCAAAAGTGAAGACTCTATCTCTCCCAATGATAACTTGCTGGCTGTTTGGAATAACTCTCACACAAACTTGATGATTATGAAGAACTTCTTTGCAAAGCAGAGGTCTAATTCTTACAGCAACTTTCACTGGTATTTCTTCCATGGCAACTTAGATTTTACTAAATAGATTTTCTACTTAATGTTCAGTATCTAGTGTGAGAAACTTCCATCTTATGTAAGATCTGGATTCCTGTGTATCAAAAATAAAAAACAAATTTTAATTACTGATTCCTTTTATTCCAATAAACTAACCACCTTCTAAAGCAAAGTCAGTGAGAACAGGTTTTGTTCCAACACAACACAGTTACAAAAAGTAAACTTGTCTTGTAAAATACATTGTAAATTTGTAGACAAAATAGTATGTCTTGGGTTTGCTTCAAAATAATCTAGAGTATGGGGTCCATGAGTTGATAAATGATGAAGCTAAGTGGTAAGTACATGGGATTCCATTGTGCCTTTATTTCTACAGTAATAATGTTTCCCAGTTCATTAATCTAAATATTAAATAGCCAGGGAGTTAGAAAATTAAGGCAAGGAGATAATTAAGTAAGGAACTGTACACGTGTTTTTTTTGTTTGCTTTTTGAGATGGAGTATTGCTCTATCGTCTAGGGTGGAACGCAGTGGTGTGATCTCTGCTCTCTGTAACCTCTGCCTCCCAGGTTCAAGTGATTCTCCTGCCTCAGGCCTCTTGAGTAGCTGGAATTAC
>NW_012117143.1:967413-968693 GCF_000951035.1 Colobus angolensis palliatus
GCCCTTCTCCTGCCTCAGCCTCCCAAGTAGCTGGGACTACAGGCGCCTGCCACCATGCCCAGCTAATTTTTTGTATTTTTAGTAGAGACAGAGTTTCACCCTGTTAGCCTGGATGGTCTCGATCTCCTGACCTGGTGATCCGCCTGTCTCAACCTTCCAAAGTGCTGAGATTACAGGCGTGAGCCACCGTGCCCAGCCTAACACTTAAAAATACATTCAAAAAACAATTCAATTTACAATAGCATCAAAAAGAATAAAATATTTAGAAATAAATTTAACAAAAGATGTGTAAAACATATACTCTGAAAACTATAAAATACTGTTAGAAGAAAGCACAAGATGTACATAAATGGAAAAAATCTCATGTTTATAAATTGAAAGATATATTAATACGTCAGTATTCCCCAAATTGATCTAGACTCAATGCAATACCTATCAAAATCTCAGCTGACTTATTTGCAGAAATTGACAAGCTGATCCTGAAATCACAGAACAACTCAAGAGACACAGAATAACCAAAACAATATTGAAAAAGAAGAAAGTAAGAGGACTCACACTTTCCTAATTTCAAAACCAAGCAACAGTCATCATGATAGTGTAGTACTGGCATAAGGATAGACACATAGATCAACAGAATAGAACTGAGAATCCAGAAATAAACCCTCACATTTATGGGCAATTGATCTTCAACAAAGGTGCGAAGACAATTCAACTGAAGTCTAAGAATAGTCTTTTCAACAAATGGCTATGGGACAATGGATAAAATAATGAAGTTGGACTCCCTACCTCACATCATATACAAAAGTTAACCAAAAATGGACCATAGACCTAAACATAAGAACTAAAACTACAAAACTCTTAAAAAATAGGAGTAACTCTTCATGACCTTGAATTTGGCAATAATTTCTTAGATATGACACCAAAAGCAGTCAAATAAAAAATACCAATTTGAACATTACACATTGTATACATGTACTGAAAAATCACACTGTACCCCATAAACATGTACAATGATTGTGTCAATCAAAAATAATAAAAGCAAAAAAATAAAGACGAAGTATAGATTAAAAAATAAGTAGGACCCAGCCTGGGCAACATAGTGAGACGCCATGTCTACAAAGAAATTTTTTTTTCAATCAGCTCAGCATGATAGTGCACACCTGCAGTCCCAGCTACTTCGGAGGCTAAGGCGGGAGGTTGGCTTGAACCTAGCAGCCGGAGATTACAGTGAGCTGTATTTGCGCCACTGCACATAACCTGGACAACAGAGCAAGAACTTG
>NW_012117143.1:970123-976123 GCF_000951035.1 Colobus angolensis palliatus
AGAATCGCTTGAACCCAGGAGGCAGAGGTTGCAGTGAGCCGAGATCAAACCACTGCACTCCAGCGTGGGCAATACACCAAGACTGTCTCAAACAAACAAACAAACAAACCACCACCACAATGAGATACCAATCCACATCCACTTGCACTGCTGTAATAACAAAGACAGACCATAAGTGTTAGCAGGGTGTAAAGAAATTAGAACCCTCATACACTATTGGTGGGAAGGTAAAATGGTACAGCCACTTTGGAAAACAGATTGACATTTCTGCAAAAAGTTAAACATACAGTTATCACTTGACCCAGCTCCCAGGAGAATTCCACTCCCAAGAGAAATGAAAACACTGTGTTGCATAAAAACTTATATACAAATGTTCAGTTTTGGAAGGATAAAGCTTATACTAAATTTAACAAGTAATCTATGACAATGTTTAAGTGCAGATGATGAAAAGTAATGAGTTTGAGGTGAGGCTAGGTTCTTTGGAGAAGCTGCTGAGTCTTGAAGATTACCATTAAGTAACAGAGACAACTAGACTGAAATAACATTTTATTAATAACACTAATAACAGTGAATTGATAATATTAATATTCACTACCTTTGAAAAAAAAAACCGTGGCCCAGCACAGTGGTTCACATCTGTAATCCCAGCACTTTGGGAGGCCAGGGTGGGTGGATCACTTGAGCCCAGGAGTTCGAGACCAGCCTGGGCAACATGGAGAAACCCTGTCTCTACAAAAAATCAAAAAATTAGGCAGGCATGGTGACGCACGTGCCTGTAGTCCCAGCTACTCAGGAGGTTGAAGCGAGAGGATCCCTTGATCCCAAAAGGGTCGCGACCCTGTCAAAAACAAAACAAAATAAAACAAAACTCTGCAATGGTACTCTGCATTTGTAATTCTCTGAGTAGATGGCATGAAGAGGATCACAACAAAAAAAATTAACATCACTCTTCTAAAAGTCTCCCGAGAGTAAAAAAATACCAGGTCCCTTGGGCTGTAAAATCCCAAAAGAGAGTCAACAAACTATCTTGAATGGCTAAAACAAAGAGATACACCTAACCTTAGCAGTTTTAAAATCATTCTAATGAATTTTACACTGGAAAAAAAACTGCTCATGTGTTTGATAAATCCTTTCTTGGATCTTAAAGAACTCTACAATCATTTGGTACTGGAACCTTTTCCAGCTGCAGGAATGCTGAGTTAATTCTTCCAAATGTCTCTGAAAACCAACATTTGAAGTCACCATACAGATTAGTTTATTTCTTTGTATGCCATCAAATTAAAGCAAAACTCATGGACGATGTTAAGCCAAACCTAACTGCTTCCAATGAAGTCGCTAATAAAAAATGCCAAATTGGGATATTTTCATTTCTTGGGTTTTTGTTTTGTTTTGTTTTTGAGACAAGGTCTGGCTCTGTCACTCAGGCTGGAGCACAGCGGCACCATCTCGGCTCACTGCAACCTCAGCCTCCTGGTTCAAGCGATTCTCGTGCCTCAGCCTCTAAAGTAGCTGGGATTACAGGCACCACGCCAGGCTAATTCTTGTATTTTTAGTAGAAACGGGGTTTCACCATGTTGCCCAGGCTGGTCTCGACCTCCTGGGCTGAAGAGATCTGCTCGCCTCAGCCACCCAAGGTACTGGGATTACAGATAGGAGTCACCACGCCCAGCCTCATTTCTTGGAGTTTTTAATGGTAATATCTATAAACAATTTGGTTATAAAGGCAACTGAAACTTATTCTAAGCATTAAAAAAAATAATAACGGGGCCAGGCACGGTGGCTCATGCCTGTAATCCCAGCACTTTGGGAGGCTGAAGCAGGTGGATTGCTTCAGCCCACGAGTTACAGACCAGCCTGGGCAACAGGGTGAAACCCTGTCTCTACTAAAAATACAAGAATGAGCCAGGCAGTGGTGACGCACCTGTAGTCCCAGCTACTTGGGAGGCTGAGGTTGGAGGATCGCTTGAGGCCGGAAGGTTGAGGCTGCAATATGCCACTGCACTCCAGCCTGAGTAACAGAGCGAGACCCTGTCTCAAAACAAAACAAACAAACAATAGTAAGGGTCCACAAACATAGGGCTTGTAAAACATCAATATACAAGAAATAAAGTTTTTACACAATCCACAGCACTTATACTTCCTCAGATTCTGATCAATTACAGTCATCAGAAACATACGCATTATGTCACCAATAAATGACAAAAAAGGCGAAATCAGATTGGCTGGTCGTATTTAAGTATACTCAATGGGTTTTTGAAATCTGAGGAAAGGCAAGAGAAATATTTAATCCCTCATGTCATGTCACTGGTCAGGAACGAGTGTCTCCAAAAACCGCTGCCATCCCGTCCCCTTGATTTCCCAGAAAGCGGTGGTTGTCTTAAATGTGTGGTTTGTTAACTATTTTCATAAGAAACTTCCCAGTAGATGGATAGTAAATCGCATAAGGCTCAGAAAAGGCCCCAAATGCGTAAAGACAAAGGAGTAAAGAAGGGCAAACAACAAAGATTTTCAACACTGGAGACGGCCGTGTTACTCAAAAGGTGTTTCAAAGAAAGAATCTGGGCGCTTTGCTCTTTACAGCACCTGCCTCCGAGGGAGGGAGCTCTTGGGCTTGAAGGCGCCGAAGTTTCAACCTCTACAGTGGGAAAAAGACGCCTGCGACAAAACAAAGCGCTCGGTGGTGGTGGCCCTCGCGTCGCACCTCACGCCGTGAAGCTACACGAGACGAACACCGGGTGCGCTCCGAGGGGCCGGGTCCCGCGTTGGGGTCGATCCCCGTTCCCCATGCCCCGCTCCTCAGGGCTGAGCCAGCTTCCTCCGGAAGGGACGCTCTGCCTCCAGTCGCTCGCCGGGCTCCCATTCCTGACCCCAGACTCCTCGGGCGCCCCCACAGGCCTCGCTGGCGCCCCTACCGCCCACCCTCTGGCTCCCACCCCGCGGCGGCCTAGACCCCAAGCCGGCGCCTACTAGTCCCAACGGCGGGCTGGGAGGACGGGCGCGGCGGGCTGGAGGGCGGGTGCCGCGGAAGGGAGGGCGCCCCACTTCCCCGCACCGCCCGGCCAGGCCCGCCGCGCACTGACCAGCTCAGGACAACCCAGGGCCCTGGCGGCAAGCGCTGGACTCCTCAGCTTCGCTCTGCCACGCCGCGCCGCCGCCGCCCGCGTCTTTTGTTGTCGCGGGTTCTCCTGGCAACCGGCGAAGCCCGCCTCCCGCCGCGTCCTCCCCAGGTCGCCGCGTCCTGGCCCCGTCCCCGAGCCTGGCCACGCCCCCAAGCCCGTGCGCAAGAGTCTTGCGTCCCCAGGAAGTCCGCAGAAGGCCAGCTCCCGGGCTTCCCTGCAAACCCGAGTTGTGTCCCACTAACGCGCTGGGACTGGTCTGTGAGGCCTGAGCGCAAGCATCTTTCCACGGGTTCGTGAAATGAATGAGAACGATTCCACACTGTGTTTCAATATCTTAGCTACCAATTCAGTTTATTTTTATTTTTATTGAGTAAAACTTGCATAACCTAAACCATCTTAAAACTCACAATTCAGTGGCGTTTAATGCGTTCACAGTGCATTAAACTATCACCTCTGTATATAGTTCAGAAACATTTTCATAACCCCAAAAGAAAATCCCCAAACCAGTTAGCAGTCATTCCTTCCAGTTCTCCTGTCCCCATAACCCCAGCCAGCCACTAATCTACTTTCTGATTCTATGATAGATTTACCTATTCTGGGCATTTCATTATGGATGGAAGGATTCAGTATATGACCTTTTGTGTCTAGCTTCTTTTGCTTAATGTTTTCAAGCTGCAGTCATGTTGTAACAACTATCAGGACTTTTTTTTTTGTTTTGAGATGGAGTCACGCTCTGTCGCCCAGGTTGGAGTGCAGTGGCGTGATCGCGGGTCACTGCAACCTCTGCCTCCCGGGTTCAAGCGATTCTCCTGCCTCAGCCTCCCGAGTAGCTGGGACCATGGGCGCGTGCCACCACACCTGGCTAATTTTTTGTATTTTTAGTAGAGATGGGGTTTCACTGTGTTAGCCAGGATGGTCTGGATCTCCACTGACCTTGTGATCCATCCGCCTCGGCCTCCCAAAGTGTTGGGATTACATAAGCCACCACGCCTGGCCCTTTAGATGGAGTTTCGCTCTTACTGCCCAGGCTGGAATGCAATTGCGCCATCTAGCCTCAACGCAACCTCCACCTCATGGGTTCAAGCAATTCTCCTGCCTCAGCCTCCGGAGTAGCTGGGATTACAGGAATGCGCCACCACGCCCGGCTAAGTTTTCTGTATTTTTAGTAGAGACGGGGGTTTCACTATGTTGGGCAGGCTGGTCTCGAACTCCCGACCTCTGGTGATGCGCCCACCTCGGCCTCCCAAAGTGCTGGGATTATAGGCGTGAGCCACCCCACTGGGCCTGTTTTCAGGTCTTTTAGGTATGGACCTAAGAGTGGAATTGCTGGGTCGCATGGTAATATTTAACTTTACCAATTTAGCTTTAAAAGCTTTAGTGCCTCCTGTTTTTAGTAGCACAATCTAAGCATCTTCAAAAATACTTCCTTCTCTCATGAAATATAGGAATGAAGGTGGGAAAAAAAGCTATTTATGGTTTTTTTTTTTCTTTTAACTGAATTATTTAAATTTTTAAAAATTCAGGCTGGGCACAGTGGCTCACACCTGTAATCTCAGTACTTTGGGAGGCTGAACTGGGAGGATCACTTGAGCCCAGGAGTTCGAGACCAGCCTGGGCAACATAATGAGACCCCCCCCCTCCCATTCCCTACAAAAAATCAAAACTTAGTCGGGTGTGGCCGAGCATGCCTGCAGTTACAGCTACTCCGGAGGCGGAGGTGGGAGGATCGTTTGAGCCTGGGAGGTCAAGGCTGCAGTGAGCCATCGTTGCACCACTGCATTCCAGCCTGGGTGACAGAATGAGACTCTACCTCAAAAAAATAATAAATAATACATAATTTTTAAAATTCTAAGATTTGAATTGATTATGCTGCATTTTTAGAACTCTTTTTGAAAACAAACTCACATCATGACTGTGAATTGGTGAGTCAAACTGGTCTGCTGACAAAGCTTCAATAATTAATAGTACGTAACAATTTAAGTCTAGGAATACCCAGAAGTCTCAACAGAAGTTCTCAAGAGGCCGCACAATTGCAGAGAGGAGGTCAGCAAATGCCTAACAGCATTAGAATGGGGCATTTTCCATTGTCCCCAAATTGATGTCTTGAGTCCAGAGTTAGAGAAAAGGAGTTACTTAAGTTCCCCGCATTGTAAAGTGAATGCCAGCCATTGCCAACCCTTCCTCCCTAGGGTTTATAGCAGGACTAAACGAATTCCATTCAAATTCCAATCCTATCTCTTTTTTAAGTCTCTGTAAGAAAGACTGGGCAGTGGAGTCAAGGGGTTTTGGGCCTTGTGGGTTGGAGAGTAAGCGGCCTCCCATCTAAGTCGAAGGAGGCTCTAAGAGTGACAGGCAAACCCTGTGTGATGTGCAAGAAGACGAAACCTGGCCTTCTGGTGGGAACAACTATGGAAGAAGTAAGCTGATCTGCTTCTCGAGAATGGAGAGAAGCAACCGAGAAGGCGCTGTAGTAGAGCAGCCTGTGTTCCTACAATTTAGGAGGGGAGAACCTGTGATTTGCTCGTGGTCCAGGGTTTCCTTTGGAGAGTACCCAAGCTTGAGCCCCATGAAGATTGTCTTGAGGGCTGTCTCGTGCAGATCAGTCCCAATCAGTAAGAGGCAGTGGGAGGAACTGGGCTAGGGATTAACAGAAATAATTGAGCCAGTGCTGGATCTTCTCACAGGAACTATGTCTTCTCCTTAAGGGAACTGTATCTTTCAGGTCCACTGAAGAACTCTGCATACGTCCCATGGGAGACCAGCTTTGGGATGCTTGTCCCACAGAGAAAAACATCCATGCCCAGTCCACTTTACTAGAAAAGCAGTAACAAACGGAAGATTACAGCTAGACCAAATTAAATAAATAAACATGGCCGGGCGC
>NW_012117143.1:976178-980627 GCF_000951035.1 Colobus angolensis palliatus
TTCAGAGAGGAGGGTGTTGTTGCTCATATGAGACAAGGGGAAGAAAATTTGACTGCTCTTGAGAAGGAATGAGGAAGATGGGGAAAGGGGGTGGTGTTGGGAGAAGTTGAAGCAGAGAGGAGGCAGAGGATAACTGATAAGGGAATCCCAGGGATGCTGGGAATGGCTAATGGTGGCATTTATTGATTGATTGATTGAGTCTTGCTCTGTCACCCAGGTTGGAGTGCAATGGCACAATCTTGGCTCACTGCAACCTCTGCCTCCCAGGTTCAAGCAATTCTCCCGCCTCAGCCTCCTGAGTAGCTGGGATTACAGGCGCCTGCCACCACGCCCGGCTAATTTTTGTATTTTTAGTAGAGACAAGGTATGACCATGTTGGTCATGCTAGTCTCAAACCCTTGACCTGGTGATCTGCCGGCCTCAGCCTCCCAAAGTGCTGGGATTCCAGGCGTTAGCCACCAAGCCCAGGCAGTGGTGGCCTTTATGTTCCTGCTGTGAAGTGTGCAATTCAACCCCCTTCCTCTCTCTCCCCTGCAAAATCTTCAATGATGTCTGCATTGCTAACTGACACATTTGTCCAGTCTGGTGCTGGACAAAACCAGAGGTTGACCATGTGGACCTAGAAGGCAGAAGATTAGAAGAAAGCCGAAGGTGTAGTGGATCATTTCTGCAATCCCAGCACTTTGGGAGGCTAAGGCAGTAGGATCAATTGAAAACAGGAGTTCAAGACCAGCCTGGGCAACAGAGTAAGAACCCCTCCTCTAAAAAAAAAAAAAAAAAAAAAAAAAAAGAAACATGTGCCCTTTTCCCCTAAATCATCTTCCCTCACCCACATTTTGAGAAAAGCTGGGTCCAGGAAAGAAAGGAAGTATTAAAGGAAGTATTAAGGAAACCACAGATCGTACCTCTTCTCCCACTTTAAATTATTTTAAGGTTGCTATAATGTTTGATGGTTTCACTTAATTTCTCTGGCAGAGAGAAAAGAAGCTTTATACTTCAAAAAATGGGATTTCTGGTGGGGCGCGGTGGTGGCACACACCTGTAATCCCAGCACTTTGGGAGGCTGAGGCGGGCGGATCATGAGGTCAGGAGTTCGAGACCAGCCTGGTCAACATAGTGAAACCCCATCTCTACTAAAAATACAAAAATTAGCCGGGTGTGGTAGCATGTGCCTGTAGTCCCAGCTACTCAGGAGGCTGAGGCGGGAGAATCACTTGAACCCAGGAGGCGGAGGTTGCAGTGACCCGAGACTGCGCCATTGCACTCCAGCCTGCGTGACAGAGTGAGGCTTTCTGTGCCATCATTTGCCTTTGGCTCCTTAATTTAGTATAGAGAATGTTAGCTTTCCTAAGGAAACATACTGCTTGGGTCCTGTCAACCCATGTCAGGTGGATTTGCTTGGCCTAATGGTCAAACTGGGCAGCCACAATCTCCACCATTCATGAGGGGAACCTTGGGAGACTAGGAAGGAATCCATCACCCCAATCTGAAAAGCAAGCCTGGGACAGTGGCTTTCAAATTTGATTGATACTGAGCCACTATCAGAAATTCACTTGACATCATGACTCAATACACAGGTATGTGTATAAATGAAAACAAGGCCAGGCACGGTGGCTCACGCCTGTAATCCCAGCACTTTGGGAGGCCAAGGCGGGCAGATCACAAGGTCAGGAGACCATCCTGGCCAACATGGTGAAACTCTGTCTCTACTAAAAATACAAAAATTAGCTGGGTGAGGTGGTGTGTGCCTGTAGTCCCAACTACTAGGGAGGCTGAGGCAGGAGAATTGCTTGAACCCTGGAGGCAGAGGTTGCAGTGAGCTGAGATTGCACCATTGTACTCCAGCCTGGAGACAGAGCAAGACTCCATCTCAATAAATAAATACATAAATAAATAATAAGTGAAAACAAAAGTTTTAGGAAACAATACTTAACCTTTCCTAAGTGCAATGTTCTATGTATTTTATTCTATTCTACTTTTCTTTTTCTTAGAGACAGGGTCTTGCTATGTTGACCAGGCTGGTCTCGAACGCCTGGCCTCAAGTGATCCTCCCATCTCAGCCTCCCAAAGTGCTGGAATTACAGGAGTAAGCCACCATGCCTGGCCCTATTCTACTTCAATTTTTTTTCTTTTTTTGAGACAGGGTCTCACTCTGTCTCCCAGGCTGAGTACAGTGGTGCAATCATGACTCACTGCAGCCACAACCTCCCAGGCTCAAGCAATCCTCCCAGCTCAGTCTCCCAAGTAGCTGGGAATACAGGCACTGGCCACAATGCTCAGCAAATTTTTTATTTTTTTGTAGAGATGGATTCTTGCTGTGTTGCCCAGGCCGGTCTTGAACTCCTAGCCTCAAGTGATCCTGTGCCCTAGCCTCCCAAAATGCTGGGATTACAGGCATGAACCACCATACCCAGCCCAATTTTTCTTAATGTTGATTACAACCCTTTAAATTGATTTCATGACCTACTAATGGATTGCAGTCTGCAATTTGAAATATTCTGGTCTAAGGTAACAATCTGGCTGACAATGGACCAAAAATGACATTTTCATCTACTAAACACTATTATACACCTCTTCTCTTATTTATCTATTGCTGAACTATTTCCCCAAATCTTAGTGGCTTAAAACAAATTTCTTGGCTGGGCTTGTTGGCTCACACCTGTAATCTCAGCACTTTGGGAGGCCGAGGTGGGCGGATGACAAGGTCAGGAATTCGAAACCATCCTGGCCAACATGGTGAAACCCTGTCTCCACCAGAAATATAAAAATTAGCTGGGCATGGTGGCAGACGCTTGTAATCCCTGCTACTCGGGAGGCTGAGGCAGAGAATTGCTTGAACCCCGGAGGTGGAGGTTTCAGTGAGCCAAGATTGTGCCACTGCACTCCAGCCTGGTGACACAGCAGGACTCTGTCTCAAAAAAAAAAAAAATTTCTTATGTCGTAGCTTCTATAGGTCAGAAATCTGAGCATGGGTTAGCTAGATTCTCTGCTTCAGGGCTCTCATGAGGTTGCAATCGAGGTATCAGTCAGGGACATGATCATTTCAGGGTAAACTGGGGCAGAATCTGTTTCCAAGCTTCTGTAGTGTTTGGTAGTAGTTCTTTTTTTTTTTGAGATGGAGTCTCGCTCTGTTGCCCAGGCTGGAGTGCAGTGGCGCAATCTCGGCTCACTGCAGCCTCCGCTTCCCTGGTTCACACCATTCTCCTGCCTCAGCCTCCCGAGTAGCTGGGACTACAGGTGCCCGCCACCACGCCTGGCTAATTTTTTGTATTTTTAATAGAGATGGAGTTTCACTATGTTAACCAGGATGGTCTCGATCTCCTGACCTCATGATCCACCCACCTCAGCCTCCCGAAGTGCTGGGATTACAGGCGTGAGTCACCACGCCCAGCCTGTTTGGTGGTAGTTCTTGAGTGCTGTTGGACTGAGGGACACATTCCTGCTGGCTGTTAGTCAGAGGCTGCCCTCAGTTCCTTCCCCTTAGTTCCTTGAACAGGTGGTCCTCTGGATCACATTGGGCATGTAAGACGAGCCCTGGAAAGAAAACCAGCAAGAGAGAGGTCAGAGTCACTTGTAACTTGATTGTAGACAGGATATCCCATCACCTTTGCCACATTCTGTTCATTAGAAGCAAGTTACTGGGTCTATCCCACATTCAGGGGATGGGGTTGCATGACAGTATGACTACTAGGAGGCAGGACTTATTGGAGGCAACCTTTATTTCCTCCCCCTCTCCACCCCATGCCCTATTCTGATCACCAAATTCTGCTTGTTTTATACCTGAATATTTCAAATCCTTTCTACTCTAGTTCAAGATCTCACAATCACTCACCTAGACTACTGCAACAGCCTACTAACTAGTCCCCCTGTTTCCAGTCTTGTTCTTACATATCCACCCTCCACACCTTCTACACTGATCTATCTACGACATGAATCTCACTGTCTGTCCTTGACCTAAAACCTTTCTGTGATGGCATGGAGAATACCATTCCTTAACAGCTGGAACGGGAAATCCATGTGTGGACAGACAAGTTTTGCTGAGAAGATGCTTTGCTAGCCTGTCACTAGGTGGAAGATAAGCCTCCTAAGCCTGATTTGGTTAGTACCCAAGTTTCAGAGAGGAGGGTGTTGTTGCTCATATGAGACAAGGGGAAGAAAATTTGACTGCTCTTGAGAAGGAATGAGGAAGATGGGGAAAGGGGGTGGTGTTGGGAGAAGTTGAAGCAGAGAGGAGGCAGAGGATAACTGATAAGGGAATCCCAGGGATGCTGGGAATGGCTAATGGTGGCATTTATTGATTGATTGATTGAGTCTTGCTCTGTCACCCAGGTTGGAGTGCAATGGCACAATCTTGGCTCACTGCAACCTCTGCCTCCCAGGTTCAAGCAATTCTCCCGCCTCAGCCTCCTGAGTAGCTGGGATTACAGGCGCCTGCCACCACGCCCGGCT
>NW_012117143.1:981557-984038 GCF_000951035.1 Colobus angolensis palliatus
AAAAAAAAAAAAAAAAAACTAAAATGAAAAATCGTAAGATGTAAAAATATTCAACAAAATTCACCAAAATGATAACCACCATTATCTCTGGATGGTGGAGTTAAAGGTTGCGATTTTTTTAAAAGACAGGGTCTTACTCTGTTGCCCAGGCTGGAGTGTAGTGATTTGATCACAGGTCATTGTAACCTTGAACTCCTGGGTGCAAATGGCCCTCCCACCTCAGCTTCCAGAGTAGCTAGGATACAGGTGCACACCACCATGCCTGGCTAATATTTTAACTTTTTTTTGTATTTGTTTTTTTGTTTGTTTGCTTTGAGACGGAGTTTCACTCTTGTCACCCAAGCTGGAATGCAATGGCATGATCTCGGCTCACTGCAACCTCCGCCTGCTGGGTTCAAGCGATTCTCCTGCCTCAGCCTCCCGAGCAGCTGGGATTACAGACATACACCACCATGCCCAATATTTTTAGTAGAGACGGGGTTTTGGCATGTTGGCCAGGCTGGTCTCAAACTCCTGACCTCAGGATACACCTGCCTCGGCCTCCCAGAGTTCTGGGATTACAAGCGTGAGCCACCATGCCTGGCCTAATTTAATTTTTTGTAGAGATAGGGTCACCTTATGTTGTCTGGGCTGGTATTGAACTCCTGGTCTCAAACCTTCCTTCCCATGTTGGCGTCCCAAAGTGCTGGGATTAGAGGTGTGATTCACTGTGCCTAACCTGTTATTTCTCTTTATGTCTCTATTTTTGAGCACAGTCAATGTCTAGTACATAATAGATAATTAGCACATCCCAGAGAGTCAGTGAATGTTTACGGAAATAAAAAAAAATAAAAAACAGAAAACAATTAACTTGCTCAAGCCTACATGGTTAAGTGGCAAAGGCAAGACTGAAGCTTCCATCTGTCAGATGACAAAGTCAACACACCTCCCCAGAGGCTGAGCTGAGCAGAGCTGCAGTTTTCTACATAATGCATCTCAAGTTTTGTTGTTTGTTTTACAGCTGATTGGCTCCAAACATGGACTCCAAATATGGCTCCAAACATGGCTCCAAACACGGACTATATATGGCATTTGATTGATATGTACCTTAGTTCTCTTTTAATCAATAACAATTACCCTCACCTTTTAAAAAATTATGGTAAAATGTACATAACATAAAACTGACTATCTTAACACTACTGAGCTGTACACTTTAAAACGGTTAAGTACTTGCCAGGCACAGTGGCTCACACCTGTAATCCCAGCACTTTGAGAGGCTGAGGCGGGAGGATCACCTGAGGTCAGGAGTTCAAGACTATATGGCCAAAATGGCAAAACCCCATCTCTACTAAAAATACAAAATTAGCTGGACATGGTGGTGTATGTCTGTAATCCCAGCTACTCGGGAGGCTGAGGCGGGAGAATTGCTTGAACCCAAGAGACAGAGGTTGCAGTGAGCCGAGATCGCACCACTGCACTCCAGCCTGGGCAACAGAGCAAGACTCTATCTCAAAAATAAATACATACGTACATACATAAAATGGTTAAGTACCTTCACACTGTTGTACAGCCAATATCCAGAACTCATTTCATCTTGGAGAACTGAAACTGTACACCCGTTAAACAGTAACTCACTATTTCCTTCTTTCCCTAACTCCTGGCAGCCACCATGCTACTTTCCGTCTCTATGGATTTAACTACTCTAGGTTATAGAAGTGGAGTCATAGAGTATTAGTCCTTTTGTGACTATTTCACATAGTATGATGTCCTCAGGTTTCATCCATGTTGTGCATATATCAGAATTTCCTTCCTTTTTAAGGTTGAATCAATATTCCATTGTATGTATGTGTTACAATTTATTTATCCATTCATCCACCAATGGCCACTTCGGCTGCTTCCAACTTTTGGCTATTGTCAATTATGCTGCTATGAACATGTATGCATAAATATCTCTTTGAGAACCTTTCAGTTTTGGGGAGTATTGCTGTGGATTGAATGCTTGTGTTCCCCAAAATTCATATGTTGAAACCCTAACCCCCAACGTGATAGCATTTGCAGGTAGGGCCTTTAGGAGGTAATTAAATTTAGATGAGGTCATGGGGGTTGAACCCCATGATGGAATTAGTGTCCCTTTAAGAAGAGGAAGAGGCCGGGTGTGGTGGCTCTGGCCTGTAATCCCAGCACTTTGAGAGGCTGAGGTGGGAAGATGGCTTGAGGCCAGGAGTTTGAGACAAGCCTGGGCAACAAGGGGAGACCCTGTCTCTACAAAATATTTACAAATTCCCTGGTTGTGGTAGCATGTGCCTGTAGTCCTAGCTACTTGGGAGGCTGAGGGTGGGAGGATCAACTGAGCCCGGAAGGGTGAGGCCACAGTGAACTGTGACCATGCCACTGTATTCCAGCCTGGGTGACAGAGTGAGACCCAGTATTTTTTTTTTTTTTTTTTGAGACGGAGTCTCGCTATCACCCAAGCTGGAGTGCAGTGGCCGGATCTCAGCTCAC
>NW_012117143.1:984453-987231 GCF_000951035.1 Colobus angolensis palliatus
AAGAGGAGAAGAGAAGAGAAGGAAAGGTGCTATTTGTCCTATAGGATTTCTCACACTTTAGAATTGGCTGATCATATACTGTATTTTCATTTAACTTGTTCCTCTGTTTCCTGCATTTCCTGTAAACCAGTAAGTTAGATCTAGATTCTTGATTAGATTCAGGTTCAATTCTTCTGGCAAGAATAATTCATAGATGGGAATATGTACTTCCTGTTGCAACACACCAGGAGGCATGTAATGTTTGCATATCCTGCTTTTGGTGATGTTAAGATTATAGATGAGTACAGATATTTTTCAGTGTAATTCATCCATTAAAAAGTTCCTCATCGGCTGGGCATGGTGGCTCATGCCTGTAATCCCAGCACTTTGGGAGGCCAAGGTGGGTGGATAACCTGATAGAGGAAAAGCTCTTTTTTATAGAACAATACCAGCTAATGAATGCAAAAAGGAATATTAGAACATTGCCATTGTGCAACCCCTAACGAAATAATAGATATGGGAAATGATCCTCAATGGCTTCTAGGTAAAATGTTGATGAGGAACTTTTTTTTTCCAGACAGTCTCCTTCTGTTGCCCAGGCTGGAAGTGCAGTGGTGCCATCTTGGCTCACTGCAACCTCTGTCTCCTAGGTTTAAGCGATTCTCTTGCTTCAGTCTCCTGAGTAGCTGGGATTACAGACATGCGCCACCACACCCGGCTAATTTTTGTATTTTTAGTACAGATGGGGTTTCACCATATTGGCCAGCCTGGTTTCAAACTCCTGACCTCAAGTGATCTGCCCGCCTTGGCCTCCCAAAGTGCTGGGATTACAGGCGTGAGCCATGGCGTCTGGCCTAGGATTAGTGCTTTCTTAGGACCAACTTAGAAAATAGCCTTTCCCTGGCTCTTTTTCAACAGCTCCCAATCTAAAATGATCCCCCACTGCTGAAGAGTTCTGAACATATGAAGGTATTGAAGGCAAAGTTGTCTTCGGTGCCTATCATCCCTTTCCTTTCTACTAGCAGCCTTTTTTTTTTCATTAAGAACTAACCCTGATCTACCTGGTAGGCCAGGCAATCACGAGTGGCCCTTGCTTCCAGACCAGGGTCAGGGACCTAGGACCCAAACCAGGCTCCTCAGTCAAGCCTCTGATTTTTGCTTGGGTTATTGACAACAACTTGCACTCTGTTTCCTGGAATCACCAGATGTTACAATCATCTCTTTCAAGGAGCAAAAAGAAATATGAAGTATATGGCTGGAAGCGGTGGCTCAGGCCTGTATTCTCAGCACTGTGGGAGGCTGAGGCAGGCAGATCACCTGAGGTCAGGAGTTTGAGACCAGCCTGGCTAACATGGAGAAATCCCGTTTCTACTAAAAATACAAAAAATTAGCCGGTGTGGTGATGTGCGCCTGTAATCCCAGCTACTCAGGAGGCTGAAGCAGGAGAATTGCTTGAACCCAGGTGGTGGAGGCTGCAGTGAGCCAAGATTGTGCCATTGCACTCCAGCTTGGGCAATAAGAGTGACACTCTGTCTCAAAAAAAAAAGAAAAAAAAAAGAAAAGAAATATGAGATACAGTCTTTGTGCATTTTAATCCCTAGACTGTAGTTACACGATCATGGCTAAGGCCAGGTCTATCCCTGGGCTTATTTTGTTGATCACTACAATTACTTTTTCACTATGCTAGTTTTAGTTTGATTTATTTTATTTAAACTAAAATATCCTTAACCCAAAGGGCTAAAAGAAAGGAAAAGATACACAGTGTATGGAAAAAAGAGAAATTTAGCTGAATGGCACAATAATATGTTTCTCCAAACTTCCAATTGTTTAGTCAGTAAATTGTGTACCTGCAAGGAATTTTACAAATTATAGGCATGCATCACATAACAATGTTTTGGTCACCCATGAACTGCATACACCATGGTATTATATGGTATCCCATGAGATTATCCCGTCCCAGTGGGACAAGACCACAGAACCTTCAATTCCTTATTCTTTTTTACAATTTTTTTTTTTTTCTCCTGTAGAGACAGGGTCTTGCTATGTTGCCTAGGCTGGTCTTGAACTCCTGGGCTCAAGTGATCCTCTTGCGTGGGCCTCCCAAAGTGGTGGGATTACAGATGTGTGTCACCATGCCCGGCCCAATTCCCCATTCTTTGTCTCTCTACTAGAACTCTTTGTCCACCTAAAACCAGCGCGACACAGAGATAAATATTTCCTGTTTGGCAATTGACTGAGACTTCTGATGGCAAAACAATCCCACATGGAAGTCCTCCACCTGTAACTTGTATACTCCTCCCTATAAAAGTCTAAGGCAAAATCACCCCGCTAAGAGACTCTGATCTTAGGATTTGGAATGCTTTTCCTATTGTAATAGCCTGAATAGATCAATTCCCTTACTTGTTTAGGTTTTGTATTTGACTAAAGCACCCACCAAAAAGCTGGAAATTTTAAACTAAAGCAAAAAATAAAAAATAAAAAAAAAAGTTCAAGCACACCTAAAGAAAGATGGGTCACAGAGTTGCAAGGAAAAGGAAGATCTAGTTGCCTCAAAGGTGATCCCCTAAGTCATACACAGTCATTAAATCTGCATCTGGGGCAGACTGGGGTGCCAACCAGATTATTAAGCCATTATCCATTCAGCTTCAGGGGAGGGGACACTGTGAGGAAGCTCAATACATGATTTCTGAATTGAATGAAATGAAATCTGTTAATTTGCCTTGGTGCTAATTAGGGGAAAGTTTAAGGTTGATAAAGGAAAAAAAGCAGCCCCTGACAAAAAACTGGGCTGGCACCCAC
>NW_012117143.1:987281-989523 GCF_000951035.1 Colobus angolensis palliatus
GTATTATATGGTATCCCATGAGATTATCCCGTCCCAGTGGGACAAGACCACAGAACCTTCAATTCCTTATTCTTTTTTACAATTTTTTTTTTTTTCTCCTGTAGAGACAGGGTCTTGCTATGTTGCCTAGGCTGGTCTTGAACTCCTGGGCTCAAGTGATCCTCTTGCGTGGGCCTCCCAAAGTGGTGGGATTACAGATGTGTGTCACCATGCCCGGCCCAATTCCCCATTCTTTGTCTCTCTACTAGAACTCTTTGTCCACCTAAAACCAGCGCGACACAGAGATAAATATTTCCTGTTTGGCAATTGACTGAGACTTCTGATGGCAAAACAATCCCACATGGAAGTCCTCCACCTGTAACTTGTATACTCCTCCCTATAAAAGTCTAAGGCAAAATCACCCCGCTAAGAGACTCTGATCTTAGGATTTGGAATGCTTTTCCTATTGTAATAGCCTGAATAGATCAATTCCCTTACTTGTTTAGGTTTTGTATTTGACTAAAGCACCCACCAAAAAGCTGGAAATTTTAAACTAAAGCAAAAAATAAAAAATAAAAAAAAAAGTTCAAGCACACCTAAAGAAAGATGGGTCACAGAGTTGCAAGGAAAAGGAAGATCTAGTTGCCTCAAAGGTGATCCCCTAAGTCATACACAGTCATTAAATCTGCATCTGGGGCAGACTGGGGTGCCAACCAGATTATTAAGCCATTATCCATTCAGCTTCAGGGGAGGGGACACTGTGAGGAAGCTCAATACATGATTTCTGAATTGAATGAAATGAAATCTGTTAATTTGCCTTGGTGCTAATTAGGGGAAAGTTTAAGGTTGATAAAGGAAAAAAAGCAGCCCCTGACAAAAAACTGGGCTGGCACCCACAGCTATACCATGTTAGTCTTCTGTTGGACATAATCTCACAGAATATTAATATCAGAAAGGTTACTCAGAGACCATGATAAAATAAGACTAAATAAGGCCACTTCAGAATTTTGCATAACTACAGACAAATACAAGGGCACCGTGCCATGCAAAGTACCTAAACATCCTATCTCCACTAAAATGAGTGACTGCCAACTTTTTTTTTTTTTAACCAATGAGAGCTTTATCCTTGCTCTTGTCTGCCCTCCCTATAGATAAAATTTGAGGCAGTCAATGGTAGAGCAGCCGATTGTATAACTGATCCTGCTTTCTGACGGTATCCAATCTCAGCAGAACAGTTTCCTTAGACCCTGCCCCAAATAATCCTCCTACTGAGACATCTCATGCTACAAGTAATAAATCTAACCTGTTTACTTTGGTTGGAAGGCATTGACAAGGTGCCTTGGCTAAACAACTTGAATTTGTAGAGCTAGGCAAACCATGAGGAAGCCTCTGAAGAAAAATAATAGAAATTTGTATACAAAATGAAATATTTTATAACTGATGGCAAATCAAAGGCTACTAAAGGAAACTGAGTCACCAAGGAATTAGAAAAGACTTCTCTGAATGGAGGGCTGTGCCAGGGAGTTTCAGGAGGCTGTGCACATTTTCATTATCTTTAAAAGGGTGTGCAGCATGAATTAACACAACTGAAAACACTTTCAGAACTTAATTCTACATTCCATTCTCTTCTGGAACGTCAGGAGCTATGCCCATGTTAATTATGTTCCCCCAGACTACCCTGAAATCCAAGAGGGATGTTATCTCCACACAAATTCCCAAACACCAAAGATGTTAGAACTAGAACATTACCATTTTGCAATCCCTAATGAAATAATAGATCTGAAAAATGATCATCAATGGCTGTTAAAGCCATTAGGTAAAATGTTATTTTAATGCTCTTAGTCTGTATCAGCTAAGAAAATTATAAAATCCATGTAATGGGTGGCAAAAACTTCTTGCTGTTTCCCAGTATCCACCCATACTTTTTTTTTTTTTTTTTTTTTTGAGACTGGGGTTTCACTCTGTTGCCCAGGTTGAAGTGCAGTGGTGATCATTGCTCACTGCAGCCTGGACCTCCCGGGCTAAAGCGATCATCCTGCCTTTGGCTTCTCAAAGTGCTGGGATTATAGGAATGAGCCACTGTGCCCAGGCCCATCTGTACTCTTTACACAGTGTAGCTGGTACCCAATGCCCATAATACATGCGACTTTCCTAGCCTTCTTGGCAGTTAGTTGCGGTCACGTGACTAAATCCTAGTAAGATGAAAGCAAAACGGAATGTGGTGGCTACTAGAGCCTTTCTTATCAACCCTTTTTGTTTGTTT
>NW_012117143.1:989954-992033 GCF_000951035.1 Colobus angolensis palliatus
TCTCGATCTCCTGACCTAGTGATCCGCCCGTCTCAGCCTCCCAAAGTGCTGGGATTACAGGCTTGAGCCACCGTGCCCGGCCCTTTTTTTTTTTTTAAGCGATTGGATTTTGCTACATTGCCCAGGGTGGACATGAACTCCTACCTCAGTCCCTCCCCACCACCCAGTGGCTGAGACCATAGGAGCGAGCCACTGCACCTGGCTTCAGCCCTTTGTACTCTTCTTTATTGCTTCTTCAATCCTGCTACCTAGATTAGAATGCAGGCATCTGGGATTGTGATTCCAGGTTATGCTCAGTGTCAGAAGAGAAAAGGCAGCTGGGTGTGAGAAACCACAGCTCACAGCTGTAAACTCAGTGCTTTGGGAGGCCCATGGCAGGAGGATTGCTTGAGCCTAGGAGTTTGAGACCAGTCTGAGCAACATAGTGATACCCCATCTCTACAAAAAATTTAAAAATTAGCCAGGTGTAGTGGCATGCGCCTGTGGTCCCAGCACTTTGGGAGGACTGAGTCCAGGAGTTCATGGTTACAGTGAGCTATGATCTCACGACTATATTCCAGCCTGGGTGACAGTGAGACCATCTCTAAAAAAATAAAAAATAAAAAAAAGAGGGGAGGAGAGGAAAAAGGGGGGAGGGGAAAGAAGGGAAGAAGAAAGAGAAGGGCAGAGAAGTAAAGGGGAGAAGAGGGAAAGGGGGAAGGGAGGACAGGGAGAAGTGCCGGAAGGGTGGCAGGAGCAGAGGCCCAGAGATTACACTGGAAACTGTTATGATGCTTTCTGGTGCAAGTGACAGAATATTAATTCAAGATGCTGGAAATAATAAGGTAATGTGTTTATTATCTCACATATGAAGTCCATGGATAGGATGGGCTTAGGAATGAAAGGTACAGCTGGGCTCCAGCTCCACAAAATGGCTACCTGCATGATAGCAGGTATCATGCTAAAAGCATTGCTCAGAGGAAGAAAAGGGACCTTTGTCCTGTATCTCTTTCTTAAAAGTGAAGAATCCTTTTCTAGAAGCTTCCCAGCAGACTTGTCATCCAGCATCACTGTCCAGAACTAGATTATATACCCGTTATCAAAACAATCACAGGCAAGGATAGTAAAGTGACCAGGAATAGTAAACCATTCATACAAGATCTACCTCTAGAACTGGGGGTGGGATCGCCATCCCGAGTCACACAGGACAGGGATAGACAGAGGACCACTACTATGGTTGTGCAAGTTGTGTACTGCACAACTCCGGGAGGCCTCACTCGTAGTCAGTCATTTGTAAGGTTATTATGACAAGTTTCCAGTAGATGGCAGTAAAGTGCTTGGGAAAAGGGCATCTTTTTCTGACTTCCGAAGTCACAGCAAGCAGACAAGGTAGATACCTAACACATCAAGATTCTGTTAGAAAGAACGTGGCGGGGGTGCTGGGAAATGAGTACTTGACAGGTAATGAGAGTTCTGCAGCAGAAAGTAAATAATCTAACTTACAGTAAATCTTTTAAAATTATATATGGTAAATTCTTTTTTAATGAAATAATCCATTCCAGGTTTAAGAAAAATTTTGAATATTTTTATTCAATTCCAATATAGTTACTCTGCAAAAACTAATTAGACAAACAGATATCCTAAATTGAAAATCATGATGTACAAAACCCACTATCATTACCAACAAAAAGTTTAAAATAAAGTGTCAAGATTGATTTTTACAAGAACAGCATTCATACATCAAAAACCTCTCTCTTTTTTATACCAAACGATTAAAGTATACTGAAAATTACTATACCTCAAGAAAATATATCAACAGATAAAATATTACCACTGAAGAGTAGTCACATAAGGCATGATTAGTTTTAAGAAATTTAAGTAACATATTAAAGTTCCTTCACTATTTCTGTCAACTGCATGTCCACAGAAAAAAAAAAATAAGTCAAAACTAAACAGGCAGACAAATGATAAAGTTGGGAATATACAGTGATATGTCAGGAATTTTTTTTTTTTTTTTTTGAGACAAAGTCTCCATCTGTTGCCCAGGGTAGAATACAGTGGCATGACCGTGGCTCACTGCAGCCTGAAACTCCTAGGCTC
>NW_012117143.1:992613-996411 GCF_000951035.1 Colobus angolensis palliatus
GAATGGGTGATCAATTTCCTCATTCCTATAACCTCGATCATGTTCTCTAAGTATCAAAGCAAAACTGTACAGATGATATGATATAAAATGCAGGGGGTTTTCTTTGGATCAGTTTACACTTGAGGTCAATAATATATACAACGTGTGCGATGAAACGGAATTCCTTTCATATCTTCCCTATGGTCACGGGCATAGTCCCATAAGTAATAATCCAGAAGAATAGAATTGATCTCTCCACTAGGTTTTTCACCCTTTTGTTCAATAAGCTCCAGAAGACAATCCCGGATCAGCTCAACACACCAAAGTGAGCACCCTCTGATTTCCACCTCTTGCCTGTCTCCATATGAGAGCATTTCTCCTGCAAGGGGGAAAAACAGTAAGAAAAAGTAATAGTCAATGATACAAAATATACTTAGAACTTTACTGTAGAACAAAACATAGTATTTAAAATGGTACTCACTTTAAAACTGTAAATCTCAGACTTTATTTTTGGTAATTTCAATCATTTCAAAACGTAGGCACTGATTTTAAATTACAAGTTCAATTCCACAAAGATAGGGGCCACATCTGGCTTGTCTCAATATTCCCAGGACCTAGCATAGCACCTTGCACATACTAGCTCCCCAATAAATATTTGATAAATGAATAAGTGGTAACCATAAATTTAAAAATATGACTGCTAGTTATTAAAAAGATGGAATTTAAAATTAGGTTTGATACCAGAAAAAAAATATTATTGCAGGCTGAGTGCAGTGCCTCACACCTGTAACGCTAGCAATTTGGGAGGCTGAGGTGGGAGGATTACTTGAGCTCAGGAGTTCGACCAGCCTGGGCAACATGACAAAACTCTGTCTCTACAAAAAATACAAAAATTAGCCAGGCATGGTGGTGTGTGCCTGTAGGGACTACTTGGGAGGTGGAGGTGGGAGGGTCACTTGAGTCCAGAAGACAGAGGCTGCAGTGAGCCAAGATCAGGCCATTGCACTCCAGTCTAGGCAACAGAGCCAACCCTATCTCCAAAATAAATACATATTTATTTGGGGAATATCTGATCTTGCAAAGTAGGTACTGGCTGTGCCTTGCCACTGAGACTAGAGTAGGACTCATGGACCCACGTCTATATGCAGCAGTCAGATGCAAACTGTAGTGAGCTAGGTAGTGAACGTAGTACTATCCAAAGTTACTGTATGTTTCCATATTTTTCTTATGAGAGAAGTAAGGAAGTTTGATTTTTATGGGAAATCTCCTAATTTTCAAGAGTTGGAAACTAATTAAAAATTGCTAACGTCATTTTTCAGGCCAAACATAACACAACTGCAAGCTGTATTTGGCCTCTGGCCACTAAACTGCACCCCTGCACAAAGCCTCACAGTACCCAGGAGATCTTGTGATCTTAAGTAGTGTTACTTATGCCCCCATCCATCCAACTCTGCCATGGGCTTAGGCACTGGTCAGTGGAACAGATGGGGAAACAGCGATTAACCAGGTTCCTCCATTTCCTTACTTTGAACCAGGTGCTGGTATAGAAGCCCATACCTTCCCTCTTCAGTTTTCCTGTTAATCAGTTCCTCCAAATTTGACTATCAACTTGCTAAAACTGCCAAATCAACCAATAGAGTGGTCAAGGAGGCAGATGCTCCCACCCAAGTAGAGCTATTAGATAAGACCACTGCTCCACTTGGCAGCTGGACTGTAACTTTGAGGCAGAGGTACTCAGTTAAGCAGTACTCAGGTTCCTGACCCAGGGTCATAAATGTCTGTTGTTTTAACCACTAAATTTTAGCGTAATTTGTTACACAGCAATAGATAATAGTAGTGGGTTGAACTGTGGCTCACAAAAAGATACATTCAAGTCATAACTCCTGGTACCTGTGAATTTGACTTTGTTTGGAAATAGGGACTTTGCAGATGTAATCAGGTGAAGATGAGGTCATACTGGATTAGGATCAACCTTAAATCCAATGAAGGAAAAGTGAGATCCTGTCTCTACAAAAATGGAAAAAGTAGCCAGGCATGGTGGTATGCACCTCTAGTAGCCCCAGCTAATCAGGAGGCTGAGGCTGAGAAGGGAAGATCACTTGAGCCCAGGAGTTTGAAGCCGCAGTGAGTTATGATCATGCCACTGCACTCCAACCTTGGTGACAGAGTAAGACCTTGTTTCTAAACAAAAAAGTAAGCAAGCAAGAAAAGAAGAGGACACAGGTGGGCGCAGTGGCTCATGTCTGTAATCTAAGCATTTTGGGAGGCTGAGGCAGGTGGATCACCTGAGGTCAGGAATTCGAGAGCAGCCTGGCCAACATGGTGAAACCCTGTCTCTACTAAAAATACAAAAATTAGCCAGGCGTGGTGGTGGGCATCTGTAATCCCAACTACTCAGGAGGCTGAGGTAGGAGAATCACTTGAACTTGGGAGAAGGAGGTTGCAGTGAGCCGAGATGGCACCACTGCACTGGGCGACAAGAGCAAAACTCCGTCCCAAAAAAAGAGAAAAAAAAGAGGATAAGAAGAGACAGGAGAACAAGGATAAGGCCATGATTGGTGTGATGCAGCTACAGACCAACGAATGCCAAGGACTGCTAGAGCCACAAAGTGCTGGGAAGAGGCAAGGAAGAATTATTCCCAAGAGCCTTTAGAAGAAGGATGGTCCTGCCGACATCTTGATTTCAGACTTCCATCCTCCAGAACTGTGTGACACAATACATTTCTGTTGCTTGAAGCCATCTAGTTTGTAGTAATTTGTTATGTCAGCCCTAGGAAACTAATGTAATAACTAATACAGCAACTTACAGTATGGGGTAGAACACAGACTTCAGACAGAAAAAGGCATTTGAGTGGACTGACAGAGATTAGAGTCAGGGAAGGTAATATGGTCCAGGTATTTGGTCTAAAAGCTGGCCCTGGAGTCACAGCGAAAAGCTAAATTTAGTCAAATTGCATTGTTAGTTTTTTATAATTGGCCAAGTACTATGTCTTCAGTGAAGAGATGGGTTAAAGACAGTGGACAGAAATCTAGGTGGCACTTCCAAGGGATGTCCCTGAGATACCCAGATGAGGGGAGAAGGGAAGGAATACCAGTGTATCAAATCCTCAAGTTTGGAAGTACCATTGGAAGCCAGTTAAGGAAGGTCCTACCTCACCTGGTCAAACTAAGCTGGTCCTAGATTCCACTTAAGGTAGTTTTTAAAAATGAGTACACTATACTTATGTCTGTTACATTACATTTACAGTTTGTTTATTTTTGGTCTAGTTTTGCATTAAAATACTTTTTGGAAAACAAAATCCAAATTTTACTTAAATGCACTAAGTGGCAAAAGAATTTGTCCACCCTATATCAAACTGGCTAAGGATAGGAGAGTACCCTTCTAGAAGCAAGGCATAAATGGAGGCAGTAATGACTGCCAATAGATATTGGAAAAGAGCCTCGGGAGTTGAAATGGATGGGAGAAGAAAATTCTGACATCTCTATACAACTATGCTGGATGATCCCTTCTCACTACGGTTTTTCTCATAGTAGCAGAGACAATTAAGTGCTATAAAAACTGAGAAGGAGATGGACAAATCACTATGAGCAAGGACAGCATTTGAGTGAAGCCTCTGTATAGGATTTGAATTGAAAAAAAGCTGGGCGCGGCAGCTCACGCCTGCAATCCCAGCACTTTGGGAGGCTGAGGTCAGGTGTTCAAGACCAGCATGAACAACCTGGTGAAACCCCATCTCTACTCAAAATACAAAAATTAGCCAGGCATGGTAGCACGCACCTGTAATCCCAGCTACTTAGGAGGCTGAGGCAGGAGAATGG
>NW_012117143.1:996732-1002086 GCF_000951035.1 Colobus angolensis palliatus
TGTAGTCCCAGCTACTCGGGAGGCTGAGGCAGGAGAATGGCATGAACCCAGGAGGCGGAGCTTGCAGTGAGCTGAGATCCGGTCACTGCACTCCAGCCTGGGCGACAGAGTGAGACTCCATCTCAAAAAAATAAAAATAAAAATAAAAATAAAAATAAAGGTATCCAACAATTAGTGACCCTTGACATAAGCACTATGACAAAAAAATAGCATATTCTTTTTCAAACGAGGAAATGGAAGACAAATAGATTGCCCATGGCAGCCTAAAAACCCAGTAGAGCCAACCATAGGAATAATGATACCTTTATATTCTGTGTTATTCTGATCTGGGGGATTCAAATCTATTTCACAAGAGGAAGTTATTCAATCATAGAATCTACTTCTTTTAAAAAACACATAAGGCCGGGGTGGTGGCTCACACTTGTAATTCCAGCACTTTGGGAAGCCAAGGCAGGCGGGTCACGAGGTCAGGAGATTGAGACCATCCTGGCTAACACAGTGAAACCCCATTTCTACTAAAAATACAAAAAACTAGCTGGGCGAGGTGGCGGGCGCCTGTAGTCCCAGCTACTCGGGAGGCTGAGGCAGGAGAATGGTGTGAACCCGGGAGGCGGAGCTTGCAGTGAGCTGAGATCCGGCCACTGCACTCCAGCCAGGGCAACAGGGCAAGACTCTGTCTTAAAAAAAAAAAAAAAAAAAGAAAAAATACATAAAGAGGTCAGGTGCAGTGGCTCATGCCTGTAATCCCAGCACGTTGGAAGGCTGAAGTGAGAAGATTGCTTAAGCCCAGGAATTTGAGACCAGCCTGGGCACATATTTTTAATATAAAATAAAATAAAATAAAGAAAAAAGTAGCAGAAAATTTTGCACCTAAAAGAGAAATTAACATGAAAATCATATAATTATTTTCCTCATACAAGGAAATGTTATAAGCTAATTTTCACACAAACTTTCCAACCCAATTTACCTATGCTTATTTATCATAAGGCTCCTAGTCTTGATATCAATAATCATATCCAATAATGGTGAATAAGCCAAGAGAAGCAAGTGACTTGTGCAAGATATCCCAGTGCAGACCTTGGAGTCCCTTCACTCAAAAGTCAATTCATATTACCTATCTTTCAGCCTACCCTTCATATCACCATGTAGTGTGCTCTTCAGCTACATTAACACTTTTCAAATACTATACCTGATGAACTGTCAGTGTTACATACTTTCATGTAACATAAATTTAGGTGTCATTAGGCAATGAAATTATAATGTTCAAATAGCACAATTTTCTATAATATCCACATTTCACAGTGCAAACAAAAAGAAAAATCATTTTGTCTACATTTTATCTTTGCATTTTCCTTTACATATACTATGAACAATAAATAGTATTCTTTTTTTTTTTTAAAGCAAAGGAGACCTTTTGCAAAAAAACTAAACCGCCGGGCATGGTGGCTCATGCCTATAATCCCAGCACTTTTGGAGGCCGAGGCGGGCAGATCACGAGGTCAGGAGATCGAGACCATCCTGGCTAACATGGTGAAACCCCGTCTCTACCAAAAATACAAAAAAATTAGTCAGGTGTGGTGGCGGGTGCCTGTAGTCCCAGCTACTTGGGAGGCTGAGGCAGCAGAATGGCTGAACCCAGGAGGTGGAGCTTGCAGTGAGCCGAGATTGCGCCACTACACTCCAGCCTGGGCAATGGAGCAAGACTCCGTCTCAAAAAAACAAAACAAAACAAAACAAAACAAAAAAAACTAAACCAAGATCCAACAATTCATAGTATGACAAAGAATGACTTAAAGTTGCAAACCTTTGAGAAGCTTCTTCAGTAGTTCATCAGAGTATTTCAGGGCTCCAAGATGAGCAAGAACCTGAGGTAATCTATAATCAGCAAACATGGTGATACTGGAGATGTCCTTAAAGCAGCCATCTCCTTTTCCTTCCAATACACTCCACGTATCTGCTACAAGGATTTGCGCTCGTTTGTAAAAAGAAACTCTTTTCCCCTGATGAATGAAGAGAATATGAATGTTATCTGGGTATCTGAAAGCTTTATATGTGCTATTTTTTAAAGGTGAAGGTTGAAACATTTTTTAAAAGGCAGAATAATCTTACTTTGTTGGTAAGAATTTATAGATTGGCTGGGCACATGGCTCCCGCCTGTAATCCCAGCACTTTGGGAGGCTGAAGTGGGCAGATTGCTTGAGCCCAGGACTTCAACCAGTCTGTGAAACATGGCATAACTCCATCTCTACAAAAAACAAAAAATTAGCTGGGCATGGTGGCACACATCTATGGTCCCAGATACTCAGGAGGTAAGGTGGGAGAATCGCTTGAGCCTGGGAGGTCAAGGCTGCAGTGAACCGTGATCACACTACTGCACTCCAGTCTGGGTGACACAGGCAGACCCAGTCTCAAAAAAAACAAGAATTCATAGATCTTTTACAGGAAACAAAAGGATTTAATAAACATTAAATTTTCTATCACTCCAAACTCACTTCCCATTTTTCAAGGCACATAAAATACAATTTATGTAATCTTGATACTACTTAGTATTATTTTTCAATGGCAATACTTCATATACACATTCCTGCAATATAATCCAAAGGCTTATTATTTTAAGTGTGTAGATAGCATTCCTTTTGAAAGTTTCTTAAATTAAAACACGTCTGTTTTTCTGATTGCAATATAATTGACATTAATTGTATAATATACAGCAAAGTATAGGCCAGGAGTGGTGGCTCATGCCTGTAATCCCAGCACTTTGGGAGGCGAGGCAGGAGGATCATGAGGTCAGGAGTTCGAGACCAGCCTGGCCAATATGGTAAAACCCCGTCTCTACTAAAAATACAGAAATTAGCTGGGTGTGGTGGCGAGCACCTGTAGTCCCAGCTACTCAGGGGGCTGAGGCAGAAGAATTGCTTGAACTCAGGTGGCGAAGGGTGCAGTGAGTCGAGATCATACCACTGTACTCCAGCCTGGGCGATAGAGCAAGGCTCTGTCTCAAAAAAAAAGCAACATATAAAGAATAATCATCCATAAGCTCAGGTCTGAGGAGAACTACAACATTCATTTTTAACTATGTCCTTTCAGATAATATGATTAACTTATTTTATAAAGACATTAATGGATCAACAGCTAGAAAATGATAATATTTACCAACTTTGGAAATGGTCAAAGTTGATATGTAAGTCCAAATATGAAAATAAAATAGCCAATTATATTTATACATAGAAAAGACAAATTTAACCAAGCATTAGTGGGTTATAATTTAACTCAAAAATTCTAGTTAAGTGTGGTGGCTTACACTTGTAATCCCATCAATTTGGGAGGCCGAAGCAGGAGGATTGTTTGAAGCCAGAAGTTCAAGACCAGCCTGGGCAATGATGAAACTCCATCTCTACAAAACATGGCGAAATCCTGTCTCTACAACCACCACACCTGGCTAATTTTCATATTTTAGTAGAGACGGGCTTTCACCATGTTGGCCAGGCTGGTCTCAAACTCCTGACCTCAGGCAATCTGCCTGCCTTGGCCTCCCAAAGTGCTGGGATTACAGGTGAGAGCCACTATGCCCAGCCTACAAAAAATATATATATATTTTTAATTAGCCAGGTGTGGTGGCACGTGCCTGTAGTCTCAGCTACTCACCAGGCTGAGGCAAGGGGATTGCTTGAGACTGGGAGGTAGAGGCTGCAGTGAGCTATGATCACATCACTGAACTCCAGCCTGGGCAACTGACTGAGACACTATCTCAAAAAAAAAAAAAAAAACTCAAAAAAAACTCTGTAAATCTATAAATGCAAATCAGCCTAAACTATGGAAAAACATAGATAATAATTACAATCGACTACTAGTCCTAATACCAATAGTAATAACCTTAAATCATGTTTTATAAATGCTTATCAATATTACTAGCTCCCAAAATATATCTTGACCACCTTGGAGGAGAATATTTTAACTTGTAAATGACATAAACAAATAAATACGAGATTAAAAGTTTAAGGAAAGGCTCTATACAAAAATTCCTTAAGATGATACTACAGATTCTTTTATTTACTAACAAAACGCCAATTATATGCTATCATAACAAGAAATAACCTAATATTGCTTAACCTTAAGATATGCCTATTGTAACAGATCCAGACCTATTTTCATTATACTAAATAAATTAAAACTTCTAAAGCTACATTTAACAAAGTCAGAATTTGTCTTCCAGAGCAAATACACATGTTCATTTTCTGACATGGCGTAATGTCTCTAAATTAAATTGAGGGGCTGAAGGAACAAATCACAATTTAAAACATTCCTACATTATGCTATCACCCTATATTCCTAAACCTATCTAAATATGACAACTTGGCAATTATTCCTCTATATAAACTAGATTTATATATGGCAACCAGGTTTCTAGTTCAAGTCTAGTTTATAAAACAGCACAAGACATGGCTGGGCACAGTGGCTCATGCCTGTAATCCCAGCACTTTGGAAGGCCAAGACGGGAGGATCACCTGAGGTTGAGAGTACGAGACCAGCTGACCAACATGGAGAAACCCCGTCCCTATTTAAAACAAAAATACAAAATTAGCCAGGCATGGTGGCACATGCCTGTAATCCCAGTCACTCGGGAGGCTGAGGCAGGAGAATCACTTGAATCTGGGAGGCGGAGGCTGTGGTGAGCCGAGATCACGCCATTGCATTCCAGCCTGGGCAACAAGAGTGAAACTCCGTCTTGAGGGAAAAAAAACATAAAAAACAGCAAGACTTAAGACTTAATTTATAAAAATGTCTATCAAACACAATTACTACACTATAAAGTTTATTATAATAGAAGCCATTATCTGCTATTTTTAACAAGATTCATAGAGCAAAATGGAAAAAACTAGGAATCAAACTTACGTAACAACCCACAGGGAAAAAAACAAAAAATAACAAAATCAGTGCTAGCATCTAAGAAAACATATAAATTATCACGTCACTGCTGTTTCCATGGTAGCAGACTAGTATATATAAAGAATAGATTATAATAGATATAATAATATATTAAGATAAAAAAAGGACAAAAAGATTTAAGGGAGGAATCAAAAATAAATTCAAGTCATCTGTAAAACATTTTCCTTTTTTTTTTTTGGAGACGGAGTCTTGCTCTGTTGCCCAGGCTGGAGCGCAATGGTGCGATCTTGGCTCACTGCAACCTCCACCTCCCGGGTTCAAGCCATTCTCCTGCCTTAGCCCTCCTAAGTAGCTGGGATTACAGGCATGAGCCACCACACCTGGCTAATTTTTGTGTTTTTTAGTAGAGACGGGGTTTCACCGTGTTAGCCAGGATGGTCTCGATCTCCTGACCTCGTGATCCGCCC
>NW_012117143.1:1002283-1002807 GCF_000951035.1 Colobus angolensis palliatus
GGATTACAGGCTTGAGCCACCGCCTGCGCCCGGCAATTTTTTTCTTTTCTCTTTTTTTTTTTTTTTGAGACAGGGCCTCACTGCCGCCCAGGTTGTGGCTCCATTACAGCTCACTGCAGCCTTGACCTCCCCGGGCTCAAGCAATCCTCCCACCTCAGCCTCCTGAATAGCTGGCACTATAGGTGTTCACCACCAAGGCCAGTTACTTTTTTTGTTATTTTGCAGAGATGAGGTTTCCCCATGTTGCCCAGGCTGGTCTTGAATTCTTGGGCTCAAGTGATCTACCCGCCTTGGCCTCCCAAGGTTCTAGGATTACAGGCAAGAGCCATCACACTGGGACAGTTAAGTTTTTTGAAAAAATTCTTCCATAATTTTATCATGAATAAATAGAAAGTTCAAGGATTACCAATACTTAAGAACAACATAGGCCAAGTGCGGTGGCTCACGCCTGTAATCCCAGCACTTTGGGAGGCTGAGGTGGGCAGATCACCTGAGGTCAGGAGTTCAAGACCAGCCTGGCCAAC
>NW_012117143.1:1003707-1004318 GCF_000951035.1 Colobus angolensis palliatus
GAACTGAGATTGCGCCATTGCATGCCAGCAAGACTCCATCTCAAACAAAAACAAAAACAAACACAAAAACAAAGGCCCGCGCGGTGGCTCATGCCTGTAATCCCAACACTTTGGGAGGTCAAGGTGGGTGGATGACCTGAGGTCAGGAGTTCGAGACCAGCCTGGCCAACATGGTGAAACCCCATCTCTACTAATATACAAAAATTAGCCTGGCATGATGGTGTGTGCCTCTAATCCCAGCTAACTCAGGAGGCTGAGGCAGAAGAATCGCTAGAACCCAGGAGGCGGAGGTTACTGTGAGCGGAGATCATGCCATTGCACTCCAGTCTGGGCGAAAGAGGGAGACTCTGTCTCAAAAAACACCACCACCACCACTAAAAATAAAAAATAAAATATTATCTATTGAAATATCAAAAAGCTGTTTTTTATATTTATCAGTATGTCACAGTAACAATTTGTTAATTAGAACTTTTACAAAGTACTGTATTACTCTAAATCAGAGTAACTTGAAGAGCTTAAAAAATAGCTCTTCTGGCCGGGCGCGGTGGCTCAAGCCTGTAATCCCAGCACTTTGGGAGGCCGAGATGGGCGGATCACGAGGTCAGGAGATC
>NW_012117143.1:1004622-1005370 GCF_000951035.1 Colobus angolensis palliatus
AGAGCAAGACTCCGCCTCAAAAAAAAAAAAAAAATAGCTCTTCTTTCACCTATTCATCAGGATCTTTGAGGGTGGTGTTTTGGAAATGTATCTGAATTTTAAGGCTCCTAAGTGATTCTGGGGCACAGCCAGGTTGGGAAATCACTGATCTAAATCTGTCTAAGTTAAAAATTGTTAACTTTATTCATCTGTTCATGTCTAAAAATGAATGATAATCTCAGTAAATAGGTATACATTAAAATCACATGACTAGTTTGTGCAAATTGTTTATTTTTATTTATTTACTTTTTGGGGACAAGGTCTTGCTCTTCCAGGCTGGAGGAGAGTAGAACTATCATAGCTCACTGCAGCCTCCACCTCCTGGGCTCAAGCAATCCTCCTGCCTCGGCCTCCTGAGTAGCTAGAACCACAGGCACGCAACCATGCCTGGCTAGTTTTTAAATTTTTTGTAGAAATGGAGTCTCACGTGTTGCCCAGGCTGGTCTTGAACTCCTGGGCTCAAGCAATCCACTTACCTCAGTCACCTAGTGTGTTGGGATTATGGGCTTGAGCCACCATGGCTAGCCCATTTTGGGGATTTTTCTGTAAAACTGTATTTTAGAAACAAGTACTCATGAGAAATAGTTTCTGTACCAATTTTCATTTAAAAATGTATCAGATTGGGTTGGGCGCTGTGGCTCACGCCTGTAATCCCAGAACTTTGGGAGGCCAAGGCGGGTGGATCACAGGGTCAGGAGTTCAAGATCAG
>NW_012117143.1:1009731-1010746 GCF_000951035.1 Colobus angolensis palliatus
TCTCGATCTCCTGACCTTGTGATCCGCCCGTCTCGGCCTCCCAAAGTGCTGGGATTACAGGCTTGAGCCACCGCGCCCAGACTATTTTATTTTTTATTTTATTTTTTTGAAATGGAGTCCAGCTCTGTCGCCCAGGCTGGAGTGTGGTGGCATAATCTTGGCTCACTGCAACCTCCACCTCCCAGGTTCAAAAGATTCCAAAAGAATTTTACAAAAACAAAATCCAGGTGTAGCCTGTGAGGGTCCAACAAAATGATCATCATTTGTTCAAGTACACTGTTTATGAGAAAGAAAACATAAAATATATATACAGTACACTGAACTTTGCAAGAATACTTCTGTTTTTTGAGATAGAGTCTAATTCTGTCTCGCCCAGGCTGGAGTGCAGTGGTGCAATCTGGGCTCACTGCAGCCTCCACCTCCTGGGTTCAAGCAATTCTCCTGCCTCAGCCTCCTAAGCAGCTGGGACTACAGGTGCATGCAACCACACCCAGCTAACTTTTGTATTTTAAGGAGAGATGGTGTTTCTCCATGTTGGCAGGCTGATCTTGAGCTCCTGACCTCAGGTGATCCACCCACCTTGGCCTCCCAAAGTGCTGGGATTACAAGTGTGAGCCACTGAGCCCAGCCAGAAATACTTTTTATTAGGGAGAGGTTAGTATACATTCTGATCTTCATCCAATAAAGTAACCTTCTTGAAGTACTAAAAATACCTAATTTTCCATAAGGAGAACATTACATGGAGGGTTCCATGTTTTTTAGGTTTGAAACATTTTAAAAGAAAAAAAAAGACAAAAGTAAAGAATGAAATACTGATTAGAAAATATAAGAAATGAGAAACCCTGTCTCTACTAAAAAGACAAAAAAAATTAGCCAGGCGTGGTGGCATGCACCTGTAGTCCCAGCTATTCGGGAGGCAGAGGCAGGAGAATAGCTTGAACTGGGAGGCGGAGGTTGCAGTGAGCTGAGATCATGCCACTGAACTCCAGCCTGGGAGTCAAAGCAAGACTCCATG
>NW_012117143.1:1011336-1012999 GCF_000951035.1 Colobus angolensis palliatus
AAAGAAAGAAAGAAAGAAATGACGCCAGACATGGTGGCTCATGCCTGTAATCACAGTACTTTGGGAGGCTAAGGCGGGCGGATCACCTGAGGTCAGGAGTTTGAGACCAGCCTGGCCAACATAGTGAAACCCCATCTCTACTAAAAATACAAAAAATTAGCCGGGCATGGTGGCGCATCCGTGTAATCCCAGCTACTCAGGAGGCTGAGGCAGGAGAATCGCTTGAACCCGGGAGGTAGAGGTTGCAGTGAGCCAAGATCAAGCCATTGCACTCCAGCCTGGGCAAACAAACAAAAAGAAAACGTAAGAAATGACTTGGAAACACTACTTAATTTTGTTAGTTTCTTCCACAAGGAATTTAAGTTTTTATTCTCAAAATGAGTTCTGGAAGTAAAAGAGTTAACTCTGAGACGATTAAGACTTCTTAAACCCCCAACAGAAGCAACTCACCTCAAACAGAGTCACATCTCTGTAAGAAGGAAAACTTTCAACCACCAGGTGCATTAACTTCTGCGCACTATTCTCACTTTCTCGGACGCAGTTGAGAAAAGAGCCTCCAAACTTCTCCAGCAGAATTTTCCCGGTTTCATTGAGAATCCGATGCCTCTCTTCTACTAAAGGCATGGAAACGTCTGTGTCAGAACGAAGTATATTCCGAACCTGATCCAGGGTCACTGTCGCGTAGTACGAGGCACTAGTTATTGGTATCCCTTTAGTGAAAAAAATAAAATTCAGAGGACCAATGTCATACTTTTATATTCACTGAACCTTTGCTTTTACAACATGGAATATGAAACCAAATGAGTGTTATAGGAATGCACCACAAGTGGATGAACAAAAAATCTAAAGCAAAACTCTCATTTTCTACTTGTTCATAGTGCTTCTTCACCCATTTCTAACTACTGCAAGATTACATCAGATGTATTTTGAGTAAATTGCTTTATAACATCAGTCCTTTTTGTTCTTCAGGTGTCATTCAAATGGTATTCTTTATAAAACTGACTTTTATGCTACTGTAACTTTTATGCTGCAATGATAAATATTAACATCATTTCCCACTAAAATACGCCCCTTTTCATACTTCTATTTTAAGTAGGACTTGCAACGAACTTCAGGTTCGCTTCCCATTATTCCATCTCCCAAACCGCTCCTTGGAACCCCGCTACACGCTCCCCAAGTAAATGGAAACCTCAAAGGCTATTAGGTCCGACAGCGAGTATGGCACCAACCTTCGTCGAGGGCTCTGTTGACGGCGGCGCACAGGGACCAGTACCCACTGTACGTTCTGCCTCTGTACCTCACCACACACTTGTGCTCGTCCTGCTCCGACCAAAAGGAGAAGTTGAGCGTGTCTGTCACGAACACCCAGTTGACCGCCGCCTCGTCGGCCGCCTTGGGGTTCAGTTCATGAAGGGCTTTCCACCCCTCCACGCGCAGCTCTGGCCCCGCCGCCTTGGCCAGCAGCAGCTCTGCCACCCTCCGTACGCCTCCGCTGTCAATAAACACATCCCGACTGTTTTCTGCGATGAATTTAGAGGATTCCCTGGGATTTAGGAGCCCGTCCATTCTGCCCTTCGGGACCGGGCGGGCCAAACTCTTTTCCCGCCCTAGGCGGGTCAAGGTCCACTCTACGCCTTGCGCTACTACCAACCGCGGGATCACA
>NW_012117143.1:1018709-1019048 GCF_000951035.1 Colobus angolensis palliatus
TTAACATGGTTTTCCTGCTTTTTCCTTCCCAACAGATACTGTGATACTGTTTAGGAATCACTCTCTCAACCACGGTCCCTTGTAGCTTAGTTTAGCATACTCTGACTCAGTGGTAGTCTGGACTGGTAATATCACCCTCTTGCCAGCAACTGGATTAGGTTTATGCATATTTCCCAGTTCACCTCAGTGAGTTGTCAGATTTGCAGAATGCTTGCAGAAAAGCTTTTCCTCACTCTTCCAAGAGAACTTCCAGCAGTGATTCAGGCTTCCTCTGGACCTGAGTGAACTTGGATGTAAGGCCTGGAATTGCTGCAGTCCTTTTGATGGCAACCTGAATTT
>NW_012117143.1:1026600-1030870 GCF_000951035.1 Colobus angolensis palliatus
AGGCACGGTAGCTCACACCTGTAATCCCAGCACTTTGGGAGGCCGAGGCAGGCAGATCACCTGAGGTCAGGAGTTTGAGAGCAGCCTGGCCTACGTGGTGAAACCCTGTCTCTACTAAAAATACATTAAAAAGTTAGCCAGGCGTGGTGGTGGCACCTGTAATCCCAGCTACTCGTGAGGCTGATGCAGGAGAATCGCTTGAACCAGGAGGTGGAGGTTGCAGTGAACCAAGATCATGCCATTGCACTCCAGCCTGGGCAACAAGAGTGAGACTCTGTCTCAAAAAAATAGATAAATAAAATAAATAAATAAATACACTTCCTTCTAGTTTAAAGCAGTTTTAAGTTGGGTTTTCTGTGATTTCACATGAAAGTAATCTTACACAATCTTATACAGGGAGCAAAGACAGACTTGGTATCTGACATCTTATGATTGGGTGGGTAAGGTAAACAATCAAGTATCTAGGTAGGACTGTACTTGAAGCAACACAAAGCCAGAATATAATGACTAAACAAAAAAGTGATTGTTTTTCTCACAATAAGAAGTCTAGAGGTAGGTACCACAGGGCTGGTGAGAATGTCAGCAAAGATCTAGGCTCTTCACTTTCCTGCCTTACCATCCCTATCATGTGGCTTTTGTCTTTATGGTTGTGAAATGGCTATATGCTTAAGAAAGTGAAAGCAGCAAAGGGCCAGAGCAACATGTCAGCTGAGTATGTTTCTTTTGAAAATCTTTGGCATAAGCTCTACCCCGTAGGCATAGGCTTTATTTATTTGAAACAGGGTCTCACTCTGTCACACAGACTGGAGTGCAGTGGTGCTCCAGTCTAGCTCACTGCAGTCATAGCTCACTGCAGCCTTGACCTCCCCAGCTCAAGTGATCCTCCTGAGTAGCTGGGACTACAGACATGTACCACTGCACCTGGCTAATTTTTAACTTTTTTGTAGAGATGGGGTCTGCTGTGTTGCCCAGGTTGGTTTTGAACTCCTGGGCTCAAGCAGTCCGCCTGCCTCGTCCTCACAAAGTGCCGGGATTACAGGCGTGAGCTACTATGCCCTGCAGGGATAGGCTTTTGAAGAGATAGTGATGACCTCTAAATAACCTCTAAGCTTGCATTTTAAAGGTTAACAAAGGAGGAAGACATGATCAATGATGTGTCCATATAATTTTTCCCCCCTTGAACAGTATCCAAGTTAGATTATTCCAGTCATCAAGAAAGTCATCATTTTTGATTAGCTAAATTACATGTCAAGCTCTTGGGAATGATTATTGCTATATCTTTTATTTTCTATGATAGACTATACAGCATTAAAGAAATGGAAGGTTGACCAGGTGTGGTGGCTCTTGCCTGTAATCCCAGCACTTTTGGGAGGCCGAAGCGGGCTGATCACTTGAGCTCAGGAGTTTGAGACCAACCTCGACAACATGGTGAGACCCCGTCTCTACAAGAAATAATTAAAAAAAATTTATATAGGTGTGGTGGCATGTGCCTGTAGCCTCAGCTTCTTAGGTATCTGAGGCAAGAGGATCGCCTGAGCCCAAGAGGTCGAGGCTGCGGTGAGCTGTGTTCGTGCCACTGCACGCCAGTCTGAACAACAAAGGAAGTTGTAAAAGTTGCCTAGAGCAGTGGATGGACAATAGACATCGCTAGTGGGGAGGACATAGTTTCTCATTTCTGCTGAAAGAGTTATGCATAGAAGTGAAATGGATCTTGTGGAGGTTAAGACACCTCTTATTTTCCCTTCTCCTTGTATGCACAAAATGACAGACTGAATCCCCAAGAAGCCATAGCAGAAAGAGATATGGCTCACTACAGTGTAATTTTTCTGTTCCTTTTCTTCTTGATTTATCCATATTTAACATTTAAGATTGAGCAGTTCCTTGAAATTCTCCCTTGGCTTGCAGGGCATTTATATTATCCTAGTTTTCTTAGTGTCATTGAAAGCTCTTCCTACTCGCTCCTTACTGAGTTTGGAATGTTTCATATTTATAGAATATGACTTAGGCATAGAATGGAATCTTTCTGTGAAAACCATGCCTATTAAATACTTCAATTTCTGATTTAAAATATTAAATTATAATGGAATAAATCTATTATTTCCCATTATATATCATTAAATTACTACAGTTCAAAACCAGTTAGAGTTTTTGAACCATATTTTGCTTTTTTTTTGAGACAGAGTCTCACTCTGTCGCCCAGGTTGGAGTGCAGTGGCGTGATCTCGGCTCACTGCAACCTCCACCTCCCAGGTTCAAGCAATTCTCCTGCCTCAGCCTCCTGAGTAGCTTGGGATTACACACGTGCGCCACCACACCCAACTAATTTTTGTATTTTTAGTAGAGACGGGGTTTCACCATGTTGGTCAGGCTGGTCTCGAACTCCTGACCTCATGATCCACCCACCTTGGCCTCCCAAAGTGCTGGTATTACAGATGTGAGCCACTGTGCCTGGCCCATATTTTGCTTTTAATTCGTGAAGTTAATATTTCCTACTTAGGAGGAAGAGCTAAGTATTATTTAAAAACAGTACAAAAATAAACAGGTATAAAGGATTATTTAACTTGGATTCCCTTGAAAACAGAGTCTGGGGCAGGGGTTAAGTGCTGATATTTAATCTATGAGGTGCAATATTTTGGCGTGGACACTGAGGGGGACACTGTATTGTCCTGCCACTGCTTCATGGTGAGCTCAGAGAGACACAGCTAGTCACTCAGTAGGAGTGTTGTCACTAGGGAAGTCTCTTGACAAACTATATGGGGAAACTGCCTCAGGGCAGTTTTTGGGAGGAAGGAAGGAGAACAAATTCCCCTTGGTTAGTTTGCCCCACAGGGAGTTATCTCCTCCATAATTCCAGGCTGCATCATCCAGCTCCTTTGGTGGCTACTCAGGAAGTCATGTCCCTGTGAGGTGTGGCATTTTATCCAAGTCTGAAAGTGAAGGAAAAGCCAGAAATCCTAGATATGGGCTGGGCATGGTGGCTCACACCTGTAATCCCAGCATTATGTGAGGCCAAGGCTGGCAGATCGCCTTGAGTCCATCAGTTCAACACCAGCCCTGGGCAACGCGGTGAAACCCCATCTGTACAAAAAGACCCAGGTTTGTTACTCATTGTCCTGCCTGTTCAACCTTGAGGCACTTTCTAAGTAATGACTGATCAGCCCCAGACTTGGCATAACTATGATCTAGTGAAACTGGCTGGCAGCAGTGGTAGCTGAGGTGGAGTAAGAGCTGTCATCCATATTTTGTTGCTGTCCTCCCTGAAATTAGCAGTGCTGCCTGTATAAGATAAACCTATGATTGGAGGGCTGCATGTACCAGCAACTGAATGGCTAAGCAAAATTAAAAAAAAAAAATTTTAAGGCCGGGTGCGGTGGCTCACGCCTACAATCTCAGCATCTTGGGTGGGAAGCCGAGGTGGGCGGATCACGAGGTCAGGAGATGTGAGACCACCCTGGCTAACATGGTGAAACCCTGTCTCTACTAAAAATACAAAAAATTAGCCAGGCATAGTGGCACATGCCTGTAGTTCCAGCTACTCGGGAGGCTGAGGCAGGAGAATCGCTTGAACCTGGGAGGTGGAGGTTGCAGTGAACCAAGATCATGCCATTGCACTCCAGCCTGGGCAACAAGAGTGAGACTCTGTCTCAAAAAAATAGATAAATAAAATAAATAAATAAATACACTTCCTTCTAGTTTAAAGCAGTTTTAAGTTGGGTTTTCTGTGATTTCACATGAAAGTAATCTTACACAATCTTATACAGGGAGCAAAGACAGACTTGGTATCTGACATCTTATGATTGGGTGGGTAAGGTAAACAATCAAGTATCTAGGTAGGACTGTACTTGAAGCAACACAAAGCCAGAATATAATGACTAAACAAAAAAGTGATTGTTTTTCTCACAATAAGAAGTCTAGAGGTAGGTACCACAGGGCTGGTGAGAATGTCAGCAAAGATCTAGGCTCTTCACTTTCCTGCCTTACCATCCCTATCATGTGGCTTTTGTCTTTATGGTTGTGAAATGGCTATATGCTTAAGAAAGTGAAAGCAGCAAAGGGCCAGAGCAACATGTCAGCTGAGTATGTTTCTTTTGAAAATCTTTGGCATAAGCTCTACCCCGTAGGCATAGGCTTTATTTATTTGAAACAGGGTCTCACTCTGTCACACAGACTGGAGTGCAGTGGTGCTCCAGTCTAGCTCACTGCAGTCATAGCTCACTGCAGCCTTGACCTCCCCAGCTCAAGTGATCCTCCTGAGTAGCTGGGACTACAG
>NW_012117143.1:1031203-1088465 GCF_000951035.1 Colobus angolensis palliatus
GGGAGGCAGAGCTTGCAGTGAGCTGAGATCACACTACTGCACTCCAGCCTGGGTGACCGAGCGAGGCTCTGTCTCCAAAAACAACAACAAAAATTAGCTGGGTGTGGCAGCGCGCGCCTGTAGTTCCTGTAGTCCCAGCTACTCAGGAGGCTGAGGCAGGCCAATCGCTTGAACCCAGCGGGCAGAGGTGGTAGTGAGCCGAGATTGCACCACTGTACTCCAGCCTGGGTGACAGTGAGAGACTCTGTCTCAAAAAACAAAAAACCCAAAAAAACCTACAAGCATTACAGGTTGCTTGCATCATTCTCCTCAAGATTGAAAATCCCAGGAGAGAGTCTGGTTGGCCAAGCCTAAATCAAATGCCCACCCTCCGGGGTAAGAAAAGAACCTGTAAGGACCAGGATTTCTTTCTCATCAAGCCCATGTACAATGGAGAGAGAAAAACTCCACAAGGAAAACTTTCAATTAAAAAGGTGAAACTGATATGGTATTAACAAGATGTCCATTATAATTCACCCTTTAGCTGTTCAGCATTCAAGAAGTTTTCCTCATGTACTTCCAGAAATAATAGTATAACAGTTAATCTTCATACGTTTCTCACCCCCTCTTCTGAGGGAGACAACCCAGTCTCATTATTTGCTGCATCACAATCTAAGTCCAGGATATGTGAGTGATGTACATTTCTGCTTTAGCTTCAGCTTAACTGTGAGATCAAGTCCTAGAAGCTGAGCCTTAGAGATTTTTGTGCAATTGATTCACTTGGAGAATGCTCTCAGGTGAAGCAGAATGAGAAAAGGAGCACAGGGCAGGGAAAATTGGTCAAACCATGATGCAGTCTCAGCAGTGTCAGCCTGATACCATGAGTTCCAGAATCTGAACTATACACAGAATTGGTACCAGTTTGAGGCACAAAGTATGAATAAATGAGCTGACGGCCCATCCCAAGAGAGACCACCTCCACCTAGAATTTATGGTTTGATAGCATTAGTCTTAACTCTCCTGTTTCTTGGGAATTTCAGGGTCTGTCAATTCCTAGATATGCCTTCTTTGACTGAGTTTTCTCATAAATTCCCATTCCCACTGATAGCAGAAAAAACTGGTTTTCCTTTTTTTTTTTTTGAGACCAAGTTTTGCTCGTTGCCCAGGCTGGAGTACAGTGGTGCGATCTCAGCTCACTGCAACCTCCGCCTCCCAGGTTCAAGTGATTCTCTTGTCTCAGCCTCCTGAGTAGCTGGGATTACAGGCGTGTGCCACCATGTCCAGCTAATTTTTTTATTTTTAGTAGAGATGGGGTTTCACGTGATTGGCCAGGCTGGTCTCAAAGTTCTGACCTCATGATCCGCCTATCTAGGCCTCCCAAAGTGCTGGGATTACAGACGTTGAGCCACTGGTCTTCCAGTTGTAAACAGTCTCACTTATGGGAAATAGTTAAAGGTCAACCCCTTATTAGGGCCATTTGTTTTCTCTCCAAGGTCTTTCTTTGCCTCCACTTCTGGGTACAAAGAGAGGTTTAGATGTTATTTTGATTTAGGGTACAGGTGTTTTTCCCGAGAGAAACAGGTCTTTGTCAGCAGTCTCTGATCTCTAGCTGAGGTATAGTCTGTCAGGTATCTGAATTTTGGCTTCTGCCCTCACCAAAGCTACTACTGAATGACCAAACCTAGTGTAACTGGCACTCAATTCAGTGGTCTATCCTTGACTATCTGGCCTTGGCTCTCACCGGTACTGCAAATCTTCTGCTATTCTGCCATCTCCATCCAGCCACTAGCTGGTCTCTATCTTACAGCTGCTGCTATGCAGTAACCATATCCCTCCCCATAATGACCCCATCACAAGCCCCAATGGCTCTCAAGTGATGTCCCTCTTATGACACCTGGGAATCAAGGAAAATTCTGTGGGTATTTGCGTCTGTAATCTCAGATCATCTCTGCGCAAAACATTGTATATCTGTCTTCTGTGCTTTCTATCCCATGTGGTCATACGAACACTTCGCAGGGTTTCAAATTAGAAGTGAGGCTAGTGCCTTGTTTTTGTGCTTTTGCCATCCTTTTCAACCCATCTGGAGCATCTGCTCTCTCATTAATCATCTTCCCACTGGTCCTGCCCCAGGCTGAACTATAGGAAGGTCTCTGGGGACGGCCTGAGCCAGGAGCCAAGATAGCACCACTGTACTCTAGCCTGGGTGACACAGCCAGACCATCTTAAAAAAAAAAAAAAAAAAGTACTTCTCCCTTTTTTGGTTCCCTTTAACATAAAAACTTACTGGACTGAGACAGGGTCTGTCACCCAGGCTGTAGTGCAGTAGCACCATCAAGGCTCACTGCAGCCTCCACTTCCCAGGCTCAGGCGATACTCCCACCTCAAGCCTCCTATCTGGGACTACAGGTGTGCGCCACCATGCTTGGCTAATTTTCTGCAGCAATGGGGTTTCACCATGTTGCCCAGGCTGTCTCAAACTCTTGGGCTCAAGCCATCTGTCCACCTTGGCCCCCAAAATGTTGGGGTTACAAGTATGAGCCACTGCATGGGGCTGATTAAACTTACTTCGAATCACAGCAATCTGAAGCAATTCATTACCTAATTCACACGGAACGACAATAAAAAAACTTAAAACCAATGAAAGGGTTTTTAAAAACTTTGCTGTTTGGTTTCTTGATTTTGCTATTTGAATGGTATCAGTGATCAGATTTAGTATTTTAATTACATTGCCTCCGTACAATAGAACATAATTAAAGGCAAACAAAATTTGAATTCATTAATAGTAGGGAAAGGTTTTAAATTCTTGAGATAACTAGTGCAACTTGGTTTCCATCTGTTGGCATTTTGGTAATTAACTTTCAAAAATGATGCTAAATTTTTGAAACTAAGTCGGCGTTATGTACCAGTACTTCTTACAAAATTGGCTCAATATTCCATTTAATTAAAGAGCTTATATTATGTTCACTTTTCCCACCCTTTGTGAAAATTCTTCCAACCTGTCCCAATTCTCACCCAAATTTTAAATACCATTTACCAATCAACAGTAGTGGCCTCGCAAAACACCCCTCTCCCTCCCAAAGCTATGGATCTAAGATATCAATGCCAGATATTATTCAATCCATTAAGTCTTCAGTAGAATGATGTGTTTAAGATCTGAAATTATTGTAAAACGCAAAAGTGAAAACATTTTCAGCTAATAGTCCATGTGTTACATAACTCATTTACAGATACCGGATAAAAGCTTTGAAAGCCAGTGTTTTCTCCAAGGATGCTTTCCTCCAGTAGGAGTAACAATTTGACTAAAATGTCCTTATAAATTTTTCTTTAGGGGTAAGGGCTCATTTCACCCTAAGCAACCCCAACTCACCCACACTGGGGAAACCACACCACAGGTAGCATTCACTAGTTTTAAGTGATATTTTGACATTTACTTCATGTTCTTCGTTAATCAAAAGAACACTCTATGCCCCTCCCCAAACTAAATGTCACTCAACTCTAATTCCCTTAAAAGGTATTATTCTGTGCCCAACTGATATTCTTTTATTATACACAAGCCTCTTACCTAAATTCAATAATTACATTCCTGACTCCTTTTCTATACAGTTGTTCATGTTCTGAGACAGGAGGACTGCTTGTGCCCGTAAGATGGAGGTTGCAGTGAGCCAAGATCATGCTACTGCACTCGAGCCTGGGAAGAAGAGCAAGACTCTGTCTCAAAACAAAAAACAGTTTTCAAGCTTTCTGGTCAGTTGGAGGTTAATAAGCAGTATTTCAGGAATATGAGCTAGGAATCATACTCTACAGTTATTTTACATTGTCTCTGATATTCTCAAACATCAAACGAAAGCTATTTTAGAGAAAGGAACAAAGTAACTCATTCAAAATGTCTCATAGGTAGTGAGGAAAGCTCTGACTATAAGGAAAAAAAAAAAAAAAAACTGATGACTAGGCTCTCATTTTGCTAAATTACCACTTTAATAAATTATGAGCCCAACTACCGAACTTTGCATCTACCACCCCTGCCAGCTTTCACTTATGAATGCTAGAAAAACACTTCACACACAAAAATATATATATATAAGATTACTGTATTTCCTTTTAAGAGGAACGTTTCAACAAATTTTACAGGTGTCAATCAACCCTTGTTCAAATTGGGCACACATCAAATCTAGCATCATGGGTGTTTTATTTGGAAGTGAATTTTAACTATCAATACAAATGCCAAGATACTACACAAAACATCCACAGGAATTTTCATCTTTTTTTTTTTTTTGAATTGTACACAAACATTTCCTACATAATCCAACATACAACAGAGAAATGGTACATCTTTTTCTTTCAATTTGCATACAATGGAAAAACAAGTATATATATATTTTACAAAGTTTAACTAATAAGACACTAGAGCAAATTGACAGTTTAAGTCTATAGGTGAGAAATTATCTAATAAAAATAATCAATTTTTTCAGCATTAGTCACTTCCATAACCAAGTGTTACTCTGATTAATAAAACTTGCTGCCAATCAGAATTCTGGTATATACTAATACCATTACTCAACTTGTAGTACTGCTCCCCACCTTAGTTCTTCACAACTACTAACATAGAAAATGTTGAAAAGTAGGGGCAAGCATTTGCAAAAACAAAAAATCCCCAGCTTATTATAAGCATGAATATGTATGATGGAATTTCTTCCCAGCAATAGACTTCCAAACCATCAAGAAATCACCAGAACTAAGTTTGCCAAGTTATTTTGCCTATGTCCAACAAGAGGTGCACTTATATGTCCAACAGAGGAGCTGAAAATCAAACTTAGTGTTTAGTTTGGGGGTGGGTTGGGAAATTCAGCCACCATTTTAAAATGACTGTCTTAAAAAAAAAAATGACCACCAAAAATAGGTTCACTAAATTTATTTTAAAAATCATAAAACGTTTCTTACAAAAGAGCATTACATTCTGCACACTGCTCTGAACAGATGCCAGGGACATGTGGACTATTGTTACTTTTCCTCCCTGTCCCACCCCCCAAATGTTACAGTGACCACAAAGCAAGGTGTTCACAATTACATGGGGGGAATTTTTTTAAACCACCAACAATAACAAAAAATAAAATCCACTCACTCTGCTGCTGTTTCAAAATTTCAATGTTAGTTTTTGCACGCCCTTCCCCCCCCCAACCCTGTTTGTAAGGAACTAAAACATTACATCTGGTGAACAGCAAAGATTTCACTACACCTCAAATGCAGAACACCTATGAAGCAGAGGAATGTTGGCTTTTTAAACAGAAGCAGATAAAAAAAAAAAGATGCAGGACTCCTTCAGTTCTTCACTAGTCTTAGAAAAACTTTCCAGAATACTGCTTCACACTATAAAAAAGAAAAAATATCTTGCATTAGAATCCTTCAACATCTGCATACTGCTTCACACTATAAAAGAAAAGAAAAAAAAGTGCGAATTAGAATTTTTGCTCATAACATCTTAATCAACATCAAGACAATTTCAATGCTAAATTAAAATGATCAACATGTCCATTACAATTAGAAGAGTTCAAAAACCGTAAGCAATTACAAATTAAAGCAATGTTAAATGTCAAGAAAAACGATGAGCAGTAAATCAGACATTAGTAGAACAGAATTAAGAAAACGGAATTGAAAGTTGTTAATATTCGGTAGAAAAGACAAAGAATGCTAGTAAGGTGTGAAATGCTGCATTTTACAGCACCAATCATTTGTCCTGTAGAGGCATGGCCTGTGCCATATGGCAGACTGTGATTTGTTGTCGATTTAGTTATCTAAAAACAACAAAATCACTAGTCTTCCACACAGAACTAGGCCAACATCCAATGAATCTTCTATATTTTCTACAGGCTCTGTACAATTTTGTAACAAGTGGTTTTGGCAGCAGTTTTCACCAGAGAAATGAGAAGTTTGCTTGGTTAAGGCTTCTTCCAGCAAGATTAGTATTGAATGTCTTCGTTTTTAGTAAGAAAGCAGAAGAAAATCAAGGCAAACTATTAGAATGTTTAGAAGTTAGGTCCCCAAAAGGTTGAGACACCATGGCTTCTAAAAGAAAAAAATCAATTGAGAAGAAAAGCTCTTTAAAGGTTTTAGTATGTATAAGCTAACACAAAGCTAAACGTAAACTGACCTGTTCTGCAGCAAATACTGTGCATTCTGTATCTGGTCCTGTGTTCCTGTAATGGTAATGATCCGATCTTCGGATCCTTCTAAAGGCTCATCAATTTTGATCGAAGCTCCCGACTCATGACGGATTTGTTTAATCCGCTGACCACCTTTGCCAATAATAGATCCAGCCAACTGAAAAGATTTTTTAAAAGTATGTGTTTACGATATACTTTTACCATTTACTACCTGTATTTTCAAGGAGCATGAAGTGTATTAATTTTATTCATTCAGACTCTTGGTTAACTGATTATCTAATGCTCCCTAAACCTGTCAAAGTTTGAGTTACAATGCATTTATGTCACACTTACTAATGTTACCCTTAATTAGCTAATTAAGGGCTCAAAACCCTCTTAACTATTTTGATTAACAGCACTGATCACTTGACAAGGCTCCAACAGCAGAAAACCCAGCTCACTAAAGCTTATGAACATAACCTCATTCCTAAATGTGTATTTTTGTTAAAACCTTCTGAGTTAAAAAATAAACAGAAAGGAGGAATAATCATAAAAGTGATAAAATGTTCCTCATAGTATTAAAGATACTTACATCTTTGGGAATAGTTACTTGTGTAGTAATAATAGGTCCACCAAGATCACCATATGAGCCACGACCCCCTGCATAGGAATAATCTGATTTAAATAATGAGCAATAAGTTCATTTAAAAAGTATGAAATTAATGTTTGATTTCACAAAGGAGAAAACTTACCATATCCGGAGCCACCCTAAAAACAGAAAGAAAAAAATAGAAAATTACTTTGCCGTTGTAATTACTACCTGTACTTTTAAAAAAAATTCATTCAATAAAAATGGAGTCTCGCTATGTTGCCCAGGCTGGTCTCAAACTCTTGGGATGAAGTGATCCTCCTGCCTCAGACTCTTGTAGTTGGGGTTGAGTGAGCACCACTGCACCCAGCTTCACTATTCAAGTATTTTAATACTCATAAAATCCCTCTATTCAGGAAACCAAAGTCATCCCGTATCCTGTTTCAGTAAGTATCCTCTGGGGAATAAAAAACTTACTGGAGAGCAGGTAAACATCTTAAATTATCACTGATATACACACGAACAACCATGATACTCAACCTGTGGTTCATAAGCCATCTGCCATTCCGATGGGCTCCATGTATCTATTGCAGAGTCCCAAGTTTCATCAGCACTGAAACCAACCTGTTAGCGATAAAAATATTAACATGAACCCGAACTGTATTTTGTTATAGAGCTGTTTTTATATGCCTAATTTGCATATTACATTAAAACAAGAGAGGGTACATATATAGGCAGCAATTATGTAATTGAGGGGAACAAAGCTCAGTAAAGTCGTAATCCTCCAGCAGCAAATAACAGAAGTAATGATTTAACTAGTAATTCAAACAAAATTTACTTGTAAGAAAAGCTTTTTAATTACTATAACCTTCAACAAAATGTGAACTGTATTGTTACAACCCTCACATACACAGAACACTGGTAACAAACCAAAGTTCTTACCATGCCGTCGTAACGGTCTCCAGGTCTCCCTCTTCTGTCATAGGCCATGAGGTCTCTGCAAGCATAGTACTTGTTGTAATCTAAACTTGTTTACATGCCACACACATCAAATCAAAGTCTACCTTGTGTACCACTAAGCACTGCCTCTTGTAGGTTAATAATTCATAGATAAAAAAAACAAAAACTTACCCCCCTCTAGGTGGTGGCGGTGGAGGAAGAGGAAGATTCCGAGCTCTGCTACCACCCCGGCCGCCTCGTCCAGGAGGAGGGGGAGGCGGTCCTCGACGAGGGCTCATATCATCATAATCTCTTCTAGATGGAGGCATGGGACGCCCACCCCGACCAGGAGGCATTCTGTCAAAACCACCTCTTCCTCGCATTGGAAATCCCACTGGGCGTCCACGGCGGTCATCAAACATCATTGTAAAACCACCATAATCATAGGTTTCATCGTAAAAATTTGGATCGTAAGGCTGTGCACGTCCTTTGATGGGAGACTAAAAACAGAGATAGAACAAACTTACAGACTGAAGAAAAAGAGCCCCACTTCATACCAACCCTTCTATCATCAACAAAATACAAGTCATTCCCCCATCAGGAGGTACTAGAGGCAGAAACAGTAATTACGTCAACACTAACAGTAGCAAAGTAAAGATTCCCAAGAAATCCAATACTTTTGGCAAGTGCTAAAGGTAAGTGAGTTCTATTGCCTGTGCAGGGAGAAGTAACAGCTTGCTCTTAGACCGTAAGAAACCACAAACCCCTCCCATTTTACACATAACAAACTACAATGCACATTTCACAACAAGGGCTGAAGAGATCAGTATCTTGGCAAGCCTGTAATCCATACTGAGGCACCCGAGATAGGAAGCCCTGCAGCCCTGCAGCATAGTTACAAAGACACAACCAACACTATAGGAAATTCATTAGAAGGATCAAAGGCTATAGAAATACCACCAACAAATTACCACTCTCCACTTTTTCAAAACCATTTCTAAATTAAAGTGATGGCTGAAGCCAGGTGATAGAAGATTACTAGGGAAAGGACAAATAAAGACTATTACACTAAAAGATCTGAAGCTACTTTTGCAGGTTATCACTTTGTTTCGTAAAACCAAATGTAAAGAAACATGTTCAGAAGTACCTCAGATATAAGATCAAGGATGATCTTTATGCACTCTACAACCCTATCGGGTTTTCCTCCAATAAGAACAACTCTGTCAGTGGAATGGGGACAGCATTCCTGGAAAAGCTTGATGGTGGTTTGAGTGTTCTGTAGTAAAATCATAAAAAAAAAAAAAAATAATTAGAAGAAAATTAGCTTTCCTAGGTAATTCAACAATTATCCCCCCATAATATAAAAACCTCATTAATTATCGCAGAACTTTGCAACAGTATAAAAATTTTGACAAAGTAATAGCAATGCCAGACATTTTTTGTCATTTGTGATAAGCAATCTTCGGAGAGAACTCAGAAGGGAAGTGAGAGAAGCTCAAAGAAACAAGTCTATATGAAAATTTACTTTCCAGCAAGGAATATGGCAGAGTTTTTTTTTTTTTTTTTACCTCTCGAAGTTCTTTGATTTTAGCACCTTTGACCCCAATAATTCCTCCTGCTAGACTCTGATGAATCAACAGCCTCAACTCGCAGTCAAAGTCACTTCCTTTATAGTGTTGGTACTGTGGAGGGAGAGTTATAAAATTTTAGTCTCAAATCAACAATTCCCCAATACACACTTATCTGCTATAAGCATAACAATAATATACTGTTGCAGTGAGCAACCTGAATTTATATTTCAATAACTTTACCAGTTATGTGCTTATTATCCTCAATAGCCAGGCCCAAAAAGGACATTCTGCACCACCTTAAAAAACTATTTTATTTTCAGGTCCTGCAACACCATACCCACACTGCAGCCATTTAGCATGTCGCTGTTACCACAAAATTATTATTAACATTCAAATAACACCATAATAAAAATGACTGCAAAGCACTTTGCAAATGTAGTTAATTCCCACTGCAGCATGGAGCAGGGTCAACAGTGAGTTGTAAGACCATTCATGTATCATGTTTTTAAGCCTTTTTCTATAGAGATGGGAAAAGCACACTATGTTAAAAATATAATCGATCCTATGGGCCAGGCTCCATACTTCAGTGGGGTTCAATGGCACTATGACATACATTTAAGCATTCCACAGCATCAGATTCGAGCGGGAGCTGGCTGGTTGCAGTGGGTGATGGCAACTGCAGGCCCTGAAAGTAGAAAAATAAGAGTAATAGGTTAAGTGTCTAGCGTGATCAGGCTATTGTCGCATATATTGGTAAAGCTACTACAACATATTTTAAATCTATATTATTAAATGAGAATCTGCTTTACTCAACATTAAGATGATATAAAACATGAAATACTTTTCTCTATATACCTAAGTGAATTACGTAGTCGTAAAATCCCAAATCTAAATAATTCTTCTTTTCAACATATTCCCACAAATACTCCAGAAAATCTCTTTTCTAAAACTAAAGCCCATAAAATACATACTAAACCCATGAAAGCACATGACCACAGATAAGTTCATTTACTCCAGGAGTGGTCAGCCTGTTTTTCGTTTTTTTAAAAAAACAAATTATGTATGTACAAAATTATATAGCACATTAACATACTGCTGCAAACTGTTATATCCATTGTCTCTCCACCTCCCCCATCATACCCCAATACAATACACTTTAAACATTCCCCCCTCATATTGTCACGTTTTTTTAAAAAAACAAATTATGTATGTACAAAATTATATAGCACATTAACATACTGCTGCAAACTGTTACATCCATTGTCTCTCCACCTCCCCCATCATACCCCAATACAATACACTTTAAACATTCCCCCCTCATATTGTCAAATATATTTAAAAAAAATAATGAGCCTACCTCTTCCAAGGTAGGGATGATTTTCTTCAGAATTTCTCCAATTGTTTCAATATCAGCACTGATACTCAATATGCTGTCAAACACCACAAATACCAGATAATACAAAAAAGGCGGAAAAGAAAAATGAGTTTTGTGTTTGTCACCAAGTCATACAAACTTTTACAGAGATGTAACATACAATTATTTAATATTCCCCATTTAAAGTAGCCTATTTATAGATTTCTCACATGCATTTTGTTTTATACCCAATACAGACATGATAACAATATTAGGAGACTTGCAGAGAGACAGAGAGAATGGGCTTTTGGAAGGGCTCAGATTAAGTGGGCAATAAACTGACCAGAACTGAAGCAGAGTTGAATATTTATGTTCCCCGCCACCACTAAGTTAAGGATACCCTCGCTGTTACATTGGTAAAACTGGCACACCTTCTCTTAGGCAAAGTGGGGGAATATGCGAGTGGTGAACATTGTATCTGGAGTAAGGTTATGAATACCAGTTAGAAATTAGATCACTAATGGGCTCTGCAAGAAAACAAATACAAATGCAAGACAAAACAAAGACAACACAAATGAGAAGTGAAGGAAAGTGAACCAGAGTTAGCATTTCATCAGAAAAAATTATGAACAGGCAATGTTGGGAAGCAAGGTGGGCCACAAAGACAGAGCGAGAGACTATTTTGGTAACAATTTGATTTACAATGCGGCAAATATGCAACACTTGAAGCTGTGCTCCTTCCATCGAAATAAAATTAGTGGATCGTTTGGGTGGGCAACTCACGGTAAAAGTTCAGTGACAAAAAGACTTAATGGGGAAAATAAGACAGAAACTTGAAAAACAATACACCGTCTAAAGGGGATACTATTTAATTATATAAAAGGCAGGTAATAAAATACATTTCTCTCTTTCTAATCAGGCAGTGAGGCATAAACTGTTGGGACATACCGCTCGGGGCCACTGCTGTCTGGGACTGAAACACTGGCATTGTACTGCATTGGTCATTGGCGTTCGTGGATGTTGGCATTGGGCATGGGCATTCAATCAGAAGTTGTCAAGTATGGTACCCGTTTGGCAACGAGCACATTTTTGGGCATAGCCAACCAGGGTTTTCACATGGGCGTTCAGGGGCGGATGGGCCAACGTCATGGTGGGCAACGCAGGGGTAAGTCGATCCAGTACATGGGCAACGGAGATATATGGCCAAAAAAACAAGGAGAGGGAAAAGGGGGAAAAGCAATAAATTTTAATTTAATACAAACTATACTCATACTCTCAATTAATGAAACAAGCTTAAGTTGTTCTGAAGACTAACACAATAATGGACTTCTCTAAATCTGACTGTGGCTTAACATTAAGGACCTCAAATGATGGTTCTAGCCTTTTTTATTTTTTTAAGAAAAACAAACGATGTTTCAGTAGCAGGCTGGCTCATGAGGGTAGACACAAAACCTGACTCAAAGTTTACTGAAATTCTTGAGGAAATGGGGAAATTAATAACCCAGATAATTATACAGAACATCTGGATTAAGAGGAGAGAGGTTTTATAAAAGACAAAACAAAAATTCCCACACCACCAAAAACCCTAACTAATAAGACTGGTTTGGTTGTCTGGAGGTTTTAAAACGCATTCCTAGATCCTAACAGGCAAGTTTGTAAAATTTTAAACAAATTTTCAAGTTCAGTTTACAGTAATCAAGAGGAACATACAAAGATCTGCGACCAAGAGAGAAATGAAATACTGTCAAATAAGTACTCGACACAAAGTTATTTGCCTCATTTTTAGCAAGAAAAACATTAAGAAATGTGTACACTATGAGAAAAAAAATTTAGAAATTTTGGTGTAGCCAAGTCCTATAAACGTGCTCACGTCTGGCACTGCCAACATTTAGTGTGTCTAATCACAAGAGTCAACCCACTGTAAAATGAAGACTCAAACAAATCATAGGCATTGACGAACAGTTTCCCAATTATAAGATTTCCCAATTGTAAGATTAAGTACCTACTCTATTCTTTACCCATATTTATATCATGCAACCTCAACGTTAAATTCTTTGTGCTCCATGTGCAAGCCGTCAAAGAACAGATGGACATTTTTCTTCCCAAAGAAAACAAAAAAAAATTTTCTGGATTTAACCAGCCACCTGCAATGGTTTTCAGGAATACTGTAATTGATTTACACACAGGAAATGGTGCAATCAAGGACTTTTACACTTTGTTGCTATTTCTAATTAAGATGTTATCTTGCTTGATGAAGTGAATAATTTGGTGGACTCTTATTAGAATGTGAAGAGGTTTAATAGAAACCACCCCCCCAACCCTGCTCAATCTGGGCTTTTGTTAAAACAGGAATGGATAACTTCGAAATCAATTCTGTAATAATAAATTGTTACAAATGTCTTGTAGCTAAACTATGAAATGATTTCTAGGATGTAAATCTTTAAATTTCTATAGACATATAAACTGAAAGCTGCTCGTGTAGTAGTTTAATCTCTTAATACTTACGTCTGTACGGAGAGCCTTAATATTCTTGCCTCCTTTTCCAATCACTGCCCCAGCATTCTGGAGAAGATACAAAGACAAAAAATTATTTTGCCTTTCCCTAAAATTAATGTCTACCTATACTCTTAGGTTTTGCTAAAAAATCCTCTAACCTGTTTGTTATAAGAATAAAAATCTACCTGGGGATGTAAAAACGACCAGGCCAAAAACAAATCAAAAATCAAAATATAATTCTAAGTGCTTTGAGGACTAAATAGTTTGGAGTACTCAACGTCAGAAATACACCAAGTATAAAATAAAACTAAGCACAAATTTTATAGCACCTTTTGGTAAAATAAATCAATTAATTTAGTATTAGTAGGTACCTTCATATTGTGACCCATGATAAAACAATAAACTGCCAACCAAGCAGTTTCCTAAGGAGTCCACACATAATTAAGATTTAATCTATTAATACTTTAAGAATCACACCCTCCTCCTAGCTTGACCTGTAGTGGTGGTTCACTACAGCAAAGGCTTTAATCTTAATTATAAGTGGAATAACAAAACCACCAGAGCCTTCAAGTCTGTTTAGAAAGAACCACAAACAAAATGTTTTATATTCTTCAATCTGTAAAACTTTTGACTTTCTAGAAAGCCAAACCAGACCTTATCTTAATTTCCACTTGAGTATGAACCCCCTTCAAATTTTCAAGACTAAAATTCATACCTTGCTCTGAAGCAGAATGCGTAATTCAACCATCTCATCAGTGTTTCTAGATCTTTTAAATGCTTGTTCCTCTTCCATATCTTCTGCAGGGCGTTTACCTAAAAATTAACAGTTCAGATTTCAAAGAAAGCAGCGAAGTCTCCAAAGCAACTCCATTCTGTTTCAAGAGACTTGTTGCTAATCTTAGACATGTTTTAGAAAGGCCAAAGGCACTGCTATAGACTTTAACCTTATGCTTCCATCTAGTAAAATGCACCAAACACAAAATACTTCAAAGGCCTTGAAATTACCAAAATGCAAGGAAAAAATGTTTATATGCAAATCAGTTACTTCTACTTCATAAATAAAAGCTAATATGTAACTGATAAATCGCTGAATTAAAGTTATCTACATAAACAGAAATACCAAAATTTCACCACACACTTCTAGGCAATAATTAATAAAATAAAAAAATACTGTTAAAATTTATTCTCACCAAATTCACCATTGGTTTCAGTGTTAGGGAAGGTTTCTTCTGGCTGTTCAGTTTCCATATTCTTTTATTAAATGGGCACACCAATCTGTTGAAAAATAAAGAAGCTAGTACATTTGGCTTATTGGAAAGCAAGCTGTAAAAAAAAAAAAAAAAAAAAAAAAAGCAAGTCTAGAACGTACCAATTATTATATATCCTTGCAGAGCACAACTGAAGCGTTCTGGGTCGGACCAACAACTGACACCCCAGTGCTGCAGTAGCCTATGAGAACCAACAGAAATCAGTTTTGCTTTTGTTTATTCCTATTACTGAGTATTTGTTTCTGATCACAGTCAACACTGATTTGAACCCAAAAAACTAGCTGTTTCTAAAACTTGACTGATTTTAGGGTTTCACAATTCAAATGACTGCCAAAAAAAATACAAAATTCAAGGGAGCCTGGTTTGATTTTTTGCTAAGTTAGAACAATAACTTTTAGCCACTGAATTAACTCCCAAAACAGCAATGGTTTTATACAGCACATTCACAAAAGCCTGAAAAGATAAATGTCATCCACAAAGCATACATTTATGAAAAGTTACAATGCATCTTATTCACTGGAAAAACTCATTTAATATTAAAACTTCTAATTGCTTTTCTATTTCTTTCGACTCATGCTTGAAGCGATCTTATGTGACAAGATCAAGACAAGATCGCCACTGCGAACACATCCATCAACAATCTACCGGAGGCATAAATCCAAAAATCTAATACAGGACCAGAACCAAACCATCACACTACTAGTCTATTAATCAGCGAAGCTAATGGAACCCTTGAAAACTAACAGTCACTAGCGGACTATTTTAAATTAGGCTTGAGAGAGTACAACCCGACAATTACGCCTGTAATATGAAAACTAAAGTGTCTACGCGCCAGAACGGTCGACAGGCCTGCAAACAGCCTTTTTAAGCTTCCCTCTTGTCGGGACTAGCAGTTGACAAGCCGCCTGTACTAGAAGGTTGGCTAGACAGCAAAGAGCCAACAATCGAGGCACTTTTATGCCTCCCATTCTCCCATACCTTTGGTAGACTTATTGCTCTTCTAACGACTAACTGAAACGACATTCTCCTGGCCCAGCACTCAATTTCTGAGGTGGGGTGGGAGAAATGTGGATAAGAAAGTTTAAGCAAAAACAGCAGGGCTTATCTATAAGAATAATGCTGCCGCGTGCTGTTCACCCTTCGGGTCCTGCAGTCACTAGTCCCCAAGCCCCGAAAATCCGCTAAGTATGTGCTCGACTGGCCGAGCGCCAACGCGCCCTCCCCTCCCCGCCTCCCGATACCGGTATCGGAAACAGCCGGGTAACAGGACTGGAAAAAGCGAGAGTCGATAGCAGAAGCGCCGCCACCTCTCCTCACCCGGATCCGACAGGAAATGGCGGCCCGCGTAATGGCGACTACGTGCTACTAGGCGGAGCCGAGCGCCGACCCCCTCCCCCACCCACCACGCGGTCCCGAGGTCTCATCCCCCGCATCCTCCCCCCATCGCCCGAGACAAAGCCACCGAGGCAGCCCTGACTGTTCCATCCCCGCCGCTCCAGCTCCGACCCCGGGCCGGGAGACCCAAGGTGAGGCGGGGCTCACACAAAGAGAGCGGCGGCGCGACCTCCTCCCCCAGCCGGGCTCCTTTCCTCCACTAGGTTCCTAGTTCCCAGTGCCACATAGCTCCAGCTCATTCTAAAGGCACATGCCTCACGAATCCCCGAAGTCTCTAAGACCACAACGCGGACTGCGGATACACACTCAGGGAAATGGCGGAGGTGGGGGAGGGGACACCGGGCAACGTTCCCACTCGGAGAAGCGGCCAAACACCAAGGCGGCCCCCAGAACGCCTCCCTCAAGCGGAAAAACTGGGCTCCGACCCTCACCTCCACGAGCGGCTCCCCCAACCCGGCTTCTCACCGCGCGAGGCCGCCGTCTCTCCGCCGCCGCGCCGCTTCAGCCGGTCGGAGCTAGACAGAAAACGAGCGCAGGCTCCCCTCCCCCGCCTTCTCGCGTCCTCCCCGCCGTCGCGCCCTATTGGCTGCCAGGGCTTCGGTGATGGTGCGAGGGCGAAGCAATTGGCCCGAGGCCACGTCAATCAAGGAAACGGGGGGAGGCGACAACCCCGCCTCCCGCCAGCGCCTCCCTTCGGGCTGTGAGGCCACTAAGGGCTCGAGAAAACCCGGGCTTGGGAAAAGTCAACGCAGCCTTTCAGGGAGGCCAAACCCATGCCCGATTCAGCAATACCCAAGCTCCAATAACTCCAATTACCTATAGGCCGCGAACAAGTGGCACACACGCAAGACGTCGAGGTCGGTGCAGCAGAGAAACAGAGGATAATGGCGTCTGCAGTGCTGTCGCCTGGAGCGCCCTCCTCCTTTCTCGTTCGCGCACTCACTAGCTGGGGGGAGGAGCGACTAGAGGGCGAACCTCTCGCGAGATCTAACAACTGCCTCGTTCACGCGCACAGGGAGGGGCCGGGGAAGGGGCGTTTTCCAGGCCCGAAGGAGTCCTTTGGGGTTGGAGGAGGGGCGCGAGCGCGCGGCAAATCGGGCGGGAAGAGGCAAAAAGGGATCTGGGAGAGTGCTGCGGCGGTTCCTGTCCTTACAGTTGCGCGGTCCAGGGACCGCTGTTGCGCGAGGGAAATGCGGGACGCCCAGGTCGGTGCTTGGCCCAGACTTATGCCCCTGTTTCCGCTGCCCACATTTGCGCCCGAAGCCCCTTACCCCACCCCGGGCTGTGGGCTGCGGGACTAGCTGCGCCGCGGTAAGTGCGAGCGGCCTGCGTCCGCTGTTCCCGGCCCACGCTTCGGAAACCCGCTGTTTGTAACGGTCCGGGGCCTCAGTCAGCCCCGGAGGCGCAGCTGGCGCTGGGGCGGGAGCCGGGGAAACGCGGGGCTGACTGGGAGTCCTGGAGAACTTCTCGCCGAGAAGGGCACAGGCAGTTTCACAGGGCTCTCTGTTCTGATGAGACTTTTCCTCTTGGGTAATGGCGCCTGAGATGGAAGTATTTTGTAGTGTCGCTGTAGTTTATTCCGATAAAATTTTTAGACAGTAAATATCGCACTCGTCTCCTAAGATGAATGCATATCGCTAAATACGTTGTAGACCTCCACGTTCCATTCAAATCGCCTGCCTTGTTGTGGCAGTGATGAAAACAGACAAAAACCCCAAAACCCTCGCCCTCAAACGTGCTCCTGTTCTAGCGGGTTCAGTTCACACTTGCATTGTATTCAGTTCCTTATTTCTAAGGCTCCTGTGCCAAGCTTTCATGACTTCCTTTGTTAAGGCACATAAGGTCACTTTCAATCGGTGACAACCCTGGGAAATCTCCAGCCCTGGTAGTACCCGCTTTCCACATCCTTACTCGTCAACCTTCCGGCCTCCGCCCACGATCCCAAACTCATTTTGAAGCATAAAAATGTTATAATCTGCACATGAAGCGAAATCCACCATTGACTGAATACATTCATATATGTTTTAGTGGTGATGAATTTGTGCTGATTCATTCCTGTTATGTTTCCTTCTTGGGTAATTTGCAAAATATATATACCAGCATTCTTTTAAATGGCCATGATTGCATCCACCCAGCATCTTTTACTTGCCTGATTAGAGGAAAACTTGTTAAGGCACACTGAGGATTTCGTGATAAACACCGGTATTTACATTCTGGGAGGATACGTTAACACATACTGTTAGAACATAATGTCCGGGATTGTGGAGTTTATAAAAGTTCTCTTTAAGTGGTAATATAATTTTTAAAATGGTCCCCACCATGAAGAGTGTATAATCTTGTTGGGTAGGTAAAACTACCCTTGTTGGGTAGGTAAAACTTAACTCATATTTCAGCTCTAAAACACAAAGTTCAGAATTTTATTAAATATTCAACGTTGATGAGATTATGTAGGGGCTGGGGATACTTGGATTATAGAGATTTAATCCGCCAGTTAGGATTTGCAACGTTTAATTGAGTTTGTCATTGAAAATCTGAGACATGTAATTGACACTAATATGCACAAATAGCGGTACGGTAATAATGATGCTGTACTTTCTTTAAAGTTAGTATGTATGTTGCAGTCATCAGTTTCTTGATAAGCAGTGATGAGTGGGAATCACAAGTAAGCAGCCCTATATAAGAACTTCTTCCTCCCAATTTCATTGTCCAGACCGGACCCCGACTGGTGTAAATTATTCATCCCATCTATATGCCATTGTGGGATGGTTGCTGTTTTTCCCCCATTTGATTTCCTCTTTATTTCTTTTAATTTTTAGGTTTGCTCTTTAAATAACAGCAAAGTCTGTTTTTTCTCCATCCTTTTATTCTCTGTTTGAAATTAAGATTTTTCAACCCACTAATTTTATACCTGTGTTCATTCAAGAACTTACCATAAATTCATTGACTCCAGTTTTGTGTAATTGGTTCTATCGTGTAATGGTGTAGTGATCATTTTGGACTCAGTGAATTTAGACCCAATGTTACCTAGATGTGAGATTTACTTTAGATGGGCTAATACAATTGAGACTGTACACTATCCAGCTGGATTATTGTTTAAAATCATATTTGTAACTACTGTTTCTTGAGTTCCCCACTGTGTGCTAAACCTTGTGCTGGCAGTTTAATACTTTTTAGAGTTCTTTAAGTTGTTAGTTATCTTTGTTTTATGGATGAACGAACTAATACTAAGAAGCTAAGAAACATATCCAAGGTCACATAGTAAAATTGGGTTCCAGATTCTGTTTTCTGTCTTTTCCTTACCTTTTAAGTTATGGAGGATCCACAAAAATCTCCTCTGATTACTTCTAATTTCAGTCATACACAGTATAAATTTTTCCTCCCTAATTTTTGGAGTATCTTCTCAAAAATTCCAGGATTACCTTGAACTCATCCTCAATGAATTAAAATGTAGACTTACCTTTATTGTTTAGATGAAGATAATGGAAATGTGGAGTAGATTTAAATATTCGTTAGTGCTTTTAAGTCTCAGCTGTTGTCGCAGTGGCACACGTAATGTCCAAAAGGATGACACTCCTGCCTCACTTTTTATTAAAAAAAAGATTGGAATATATGAGGCTGACTGAAAATTAATCTGGAAATTAAATATGCCTAGACCTTCGTGGTAGGTGATAAAATTTTCCCACTTTATTCTCTTTTGTTTAGTTCCTGGCAGTCCAGATCTAGAATGTAGATTAGTGTGATCAGCCAAGTTTGTCATTCACACAATGCTAATCATCTTCTTAAAAATGTTTTTTAAGTTAATGGGGATTAAGCTGTATGTAATTTTATATGTGTTCTTTTCCCCCCAAAAATGTAAATAAATGTATTTCTGTGTCATTAAATTATTCTTAAAAATGGTTTCTTTAAAGATTTCATAGCTTTTCATTTCATGGTGGCGGTGAAATATGTTTAACTTTTTTCCCATTTTGAACATTTTGTTTGTTTTTTTCAAACTATAAAAACTCACTGGTAAACACTCTGCCACATAAATCTTTGTCTTTATTTATTTTATTAGTTATTGATGCAAAAAAGTTGTGCATAGTTTTGGGGTATATGTGATAATATATTCGCTTAATTTGTAAAGGTCAAATCACAGTCTTAGGATATTGTCTCTTTAAATATATGGCTTTTTTTTTTGGTCCTTATTTATGATTGTGTCCTTTATTCTGGAAAGTAAAAGAAGTGGATAATATGGTATGAACATACTCTTTTTTTTTTTTCCTGAGACCGGAGTTTCACTCTTCTTGCCTAGGCTGGAGTGCAGTGGTGCAATCTTGGCTCACTGCAACCTCTGCCTCCTGGGTTCAAACGATTCTCCTGCCTCAGCCTCCCCAGTAGCTGGGATTATAGGCATGCGCCACCACGCTCGGCTAATTTTTTTGTATTTTTAGTAGAGACGAGGTTTCTCCATGTTGGTCAGGCTGATCTGCAACTCTTGACCTCAGGTGATCCATCTGCCTTCGTCTCCCATACTGCTGGGATTACCAGCTTTGAACATATCTTGTTTATTATTTATTTATTTATTTTTTTGAAACAAAGTTTCATTCTTGTCACCCAGACTGAAGTGCAATGGCACAATCTCGGCTCACTGCACCCTCTGCTTCCTGGGTTCAGACGATTCTCCTGTCTCAGCCTCCCAAGTAGCTGGGATTACAGGCATGCGCCACCAGGCTTGGCTAATTTTTTTGTGTTTTTAGTAGAGACGGGGCTTCTCCATGTTGGTCAGGCTGGTCTTGAACTCCTGACCTCAGGTGATCCACCCGCCTCAGCCTCCCAAAATGCCGGGATTACAGGCATGAGCCACCACGCCCAACCCGAACATATCTTAATGTATAATTTAAAAGACATTTTTTCCAAATTTATTATTATTTTCTTGGACAGTGGAGTTCTTTAGGATCAGAAGCTGTTCTTTGTACATTAGCACACGGGAATTTGTGCTGCCCTTGCTAATCTCCACCTCTGAGCTGCTTCTACCTGCTTGTGACTATGGTTACCCAATTTCCTAAGCAAAGGAAGGATGAAAATCTTAGGAATTTTCTGAAGGACTAGATGCCATTAATATAATTTACCAAATTATTAAATATCTCAATTATTAATATCCAGTCTATAATATATTAATATTTTTCCATTTGATTAAACATTTTAATAAGCTTTTCTGTAGGAAAAATAACGTATTATACATCTTTTTTAATTATAATTAAGACATGCAATTGTAGGAATTGTATCAGTATCCTAGATCAATCCTACTTTCTACTTTACTGTTAAGAAATCTGTGTAACAGATGTACATTAGCAGTTATTTTTTTTCTCCTGAAGTTCTTGACTTTTTGATAAAATATTTGGTAATAGTTGCATTGGAATGCTTATACAGTGTTAAGTATCTCTTATCACATTTGCTTGTGTTTTACAGGTGTCTTGGTTATCTTTTGGGTGTTCAGTCACTGGAATTTTTTTTCTGTGCCTAGTTATGATAACATTACTGTAAATTTATAGTATGTCAGCTTCAGAAGTTGAGAGTAGTACTTAGAGTTATTAATTAGGACTGACACACGTTTAGTGGAACAGTTGTTGGGGTTCACTGAGCAGTGTTTTTCAGAATTTATCCCAACTTCTGGCTGAAAGTTTTGCCACTTGCGGTGTTCAATGGCACATACAACCGGGCGCGGTGGTTCACGCCTGTAATCCCAGCACTTTGGGAGGCCCAGGTGGGCAGATCACGAGGTCAGGAGATTGAGACCATCTGGCTAACATGGTGAAACCCAATCTCTACTAAAAATACAAAAAAAATTAGCCGGGCGTGGTGGCGGGCGCCTGTAGTCCCAGCTACTCGGGAGGCTGAGGCAGCAGAAGAATGGCGGAAATCGGGGCGGCGGAGTGTGCCGTGAGCCGAGATTGTGCCACTGCACTCCAGCCTGGGTGACAGAGCAAGACTCCGTCTCAAAAACAAACAAACAAAAAAAAATAGCACATGCAAGGAAGAGCAAGTTTGGAATTTAAAAAATGAATTAAAAAATAAACTGATGCATAAGCCTTAGAATATCAGTTTGTAATATTCAAAAAATGTAAAAATTATTTTATGTGCTATGTTAGTAGAGTTATAGCAAAAGGAAAAGTAGTACTTAACTGAAGCACTATGTCGAAGCTATCACAAAGATAAATATAGTAGGTGTAGGTGATATTTTTAAGTTTTTCTTTCATTTGATTTTGTAAATGAAACAATTTAGAAAACATTAGATGAACTTGTTATTTACGTGAGACCTGAGAAGTTTGTTCATTATTGTACCAACAAACCACTCTTATAGAATGGCCGTTTATATGTGAATTTTATACATAAGTCGGTTTTGAATTGAGGGACTGGTTTTGCTTCCTCTTTCCACTTAAGTTGACAGAAAAATAGAAATGGAGATTAGCAGAATTTATGTTTTAGTTCTGGGTCTGCTTTGGGGTATGATATTTATGCCTTAATCTTCATGTCTCAGTTTCATCATTGTCAAATAATTAATACTCTATCAAAAAATTACTGTTTTGAGGTTTAGATAACATTGTAGATGTAGAAGTACATTTTTTATTGATACCGTTAAAAAAAATTTTAAGTCTTACAAAATAGGTTTTAATTTATTTTCAGCAAAGTCTTCAATTCTCTGTTTATACCTCTGTACCTGGTGGGAAATAGAGGATTAGTATCTCTGAAATTCATTCTTGTTCATTTTCTGTCCAGCCTTGACCTTTTCAGTTCATAACCAATCAATCTTTCTTCTTTTCTTACTGATTCATTTCTTTTGAAGTTTCAAAGTCAACTGAAAGGACACTTTGTCCTCATTTCAGTTTACCTAATCTAATGTCTGTCATCACATTTTTACAACACCTTTGAAAATTATACTAGGTCCATTTGCAAGCACCGTGTTACTTAAATTTTACTGAAGGAAATAGGCACCTTATTGAATTGATGCAACTAAGAGCCATGATTTCATTTATTTATTTATTTGTTTGTTTGTTTGTTTGAGATGGAGTCTCACTCTGTCACCCAGGCTGTAGTGCAGTGGTGCGATCTTGGCTCACTGCAACCTCTGCCTTCTGGATTCAAGTGATTTTCTGCCTCAGCCTCCTGAGTAGCTGGGATTACAAGCATGCACCACCACACCCAGCTAATTTCTGTATTTTTAGTAGAGATGGGGTTTCACCATGTTGACTCACACTCCTGACCTCTGGTGATCCACCCACCTCGGTCTCCCAAAGTACTGGGATTACAGGCTTGAGCCGCCGCGCCCGGCCTGCCGCCTTATTGTTTCTATGTTTATCATTTTTCTGCTCCTTTTATGCCTTCTGTTAGATTGTTTTCTTTATTCTGTGTTTTCCTCAGCTAGTTTGAAATTTGTTGTATTTCTATTCTTTTGGTGTTTACCTTCAGTTTTTTAATTGGAGTATAATTTACCTTCAGTAAAATTCATATTTTTTGGTGTATAGTTCTGAGTTTTGATAAATAGATACAGTCATGTAACCACCAACCACCACCACTATTGTCATGTTATAGAACAGTTCCATCACCCCCAAAATTTTCTTTTGCCCCTTGTTGTCAACTTCTTTCCACATTTCCAGCCTTTGGCAACCACTGAACTGTTTTCTGTTTGTATAGTGTTGCGTTTTTCCTGAATGTCATATAAATGGAATTATTCCGACATTCATGCATATCATTCCTTGTGTCCATAGTGTATTTTTATTATTAAATAGTATTCCATTGTATGGATATTATCAGTTTATCAATTGACTAAATTAAGGACATGTGGGTGGGTTTGTTTTTGAGACAGAGTCTCAGTCTATCACTCAGGCTGGAGTACAGTAGTGCAAACACGGCTCACTGCAGCCTCAACCTCCTGGGCTCAAGTGATCCTCCTACCTCTGCCTCCCAGGGAGCTAGGACTACAGGCATGCGCCACCATATTCAGTTTTTTAACTTTTTGTGAGAGATAGAGTCTCACCATATTGCCCAGGCTGATTTTAAACTCCTGGCCTCAAGTGACCCTCCCACCTTAGTTTCCCCAAGTGTTGGGATTATGGGTGTGTGCCACCACACCTGGCCATATACAGGATTTTATTTTATTTTATTTATTTATTTATTTTTTTGAGACGGAGTCTCGCTCTGTCACCCAGGCTGGAGTGCAGTGGCCAGATCTCAGCTCACTGCAAGTCCGCCTCCCAGGTTCACGCCATTCTCCTGCCTCAGCCTCCCGAGTAGCTGGGACTACAGGCGCCCGCCACCTCGCCCGGCTAGTTATTTTGTATTTTTAATAGAGACGGGGTTTCACCGTGTTAGCCAGGATGGTCTCGATCCCCTGACCTCGTGATCCGCCCGTCTCGGCCTCCCAAAGTGCTGGGATTACAGGCTTGAGCCACCGCGCCCGGCCCGTATACAGGATTTTAATGGATGTCAAAAGTATTTACTCTCTTGAGTAAATACCTTGCAGTTGCATTGCTGGGTTGTATGGTAAGTGTATGTTTTGATTTCTAAGAAAATGCTAAACTGTTTTCCTTTTGTTTTGTTTTGTTTTGTTTTGAGACAGGGTCTTGCTCTATCGCCCAGGCTGGAGAGCAGAGGTATGATCGCAGCTCACTGCAGCCTTGTCCTCCTGGGCTCAGGTGATCCTCCTCCCTTAGGCTTCTGAGTAACTGGGACTACAGGCATGCACCACAATGTCTGGCTAATTTTCATATTTTTGGTAGAGACAGGGTTTTGCTGTGTTGCTCAGGCAGGTATCGAACTCCCAGACTCAAGCAGTCTGCCCTCCTCAGCCTCTCAAAGTGCTGGGATTACAGGCATGAGCCACTGCACCTGACCCAACTGTTTTCCTTTGTAGAAACCTGCCAAGCTCTTTTCCATAGTGGCTGTGCCATTTTGCATTCTCACTAGCAATGAGAATTCTAGTAGTTGGTATTGTCAGTTATTTTTTATTTTATTTTATTTTATTATTATTTTTTTTGAGACGGAGTCTCGCTCTGTCACCCAGACTGGAGTGCAGTGGCCAGATCTCAGCTCGCTGCAAGCTCCGCCTCCCGGGTTTACGCCATTTCTTCTGCCTCAGCCTCCCGAGTAGCTGGGACTACAGGCGCCTGCCACCTCGCCTGGCAAGTTTTTTGTACTTTTTAGTAGAGACGGGGTTTCACCGGGTTAGCCAGGATGGTCTCCATCTCCTGACCTTGTGATCCGCCTGTCTCGGCCTCCCAAAGTGGTGGGATTACAGGCTTGAGCCACCGCACCCGGCCGTTATTTTTTATTTTACATGTGTAGTGATATCACCTTTGATTTTAATTTTGCATTTCCCTAATGTCTAATAATATTGAACATGTTTTCCTGTGTTTATTTGCCATCTGCATATTTTCTTTGGTGAAGTATCCATATCGTTTTTCTTTTTGCCTTCTGTTTGTCTTTTTTGTTGAGACACGGTCTTGCTTTGTTACCCAGGCTGAATGCAGTGGTGTGACTTTGGCTTACTGCAGCTTTGACCTCCCAGGCTCAAGTGATCCTCCCATCTCAACCTCCTGAGTAGTTAAGAACACTGGCACATGCCACCATGCCCACCTAATTTTGTTTATATTTTTGTAAAGACAAGATCTCAATATGTTGTCCAGGCTGGTCTTTAATTCCTGGGCTCAAGTGATCCTCCTGCCTTGGTCTCCCAAAGTGCCAGGCTTATAGGTGTGAGCCACTATGCCTGGACTGAAGTATCCTTTCAAATCTCTTTCTCATTTTGTGGATTAAATACTTAAATGTAAGACCTGAAACTATGAAACTACTAGGCAAAAACATTGTGGAAATGCTTCAGGACAGTGTTCTGGGCAAAGACTTTTTTTGGGTAAAAACTTAAAAGCACAGGCAGCCGGGCGCGGTGACTCACACCTGTAATCCCAGCACTTTGGGAGACTGAGGCAGACAGATCACGAGGTCAGGAGATCGAGACCATCGTGGCTAACACAGTGAAATCCCGCCTCTACTAAAAATACAAAAATTAGCCAGGCGTGGTGGCGGGCGCCTGTAGTCCCAGCTACTTGGGAGGCCGAGGCAGGAGAATGGCATGAACTCGGGAGGCGGAGCTTGCAATGAGCTGAGATTGAGCCATTGCACTCCAGTCTGGGTGATAGAGTGAGACTCCATCTCTTAAAAAAAAAAAAAGCACAGGCAATAAAAGCAAAAATCGACAGATGGAATTATATTAAGCTAAAAAGCTTCTGTACAGCAAAGGAAATAACAGAGTAAAGAGACAACCTATTGAATCAGAGAAAATATTTGCAAAATATCCATCTGACAAGGGATTAATAACAAGATTATATAAGGAGCTGAAACAATAGCAAAAAGCCAAATAATCTGATTTTTAAAATGGGCAAATGATCTGAATAGGAATTTCACAAAAGAAGATGTGCAGGTGGCCAACAGGTACATGAAAAAAATATTCAACATTGTGAATCAGGGAAATGCAAATCAAACCACAATGAGATTTCATCTCACCCCAGTTAAAATTGCTATCAAAAAGGAAAAAAAAAAAAAGATGCTTGTGAGGATAGAGAGAAAGGGGAATGGTAGGACAGTTTAATTGGGAATATAAATTAGTGTAGCCTCTGTAAAAAACAGTATGGAGGTTCCTCAAAAGAATAAAAATAGATCTACCATATGATCCAGCAATTTCACTGTAAGGTATAAACTAGAAGGAAATGAATGTATTGAAGAGATATCTGCATTCCAGTGTTCATTACAGTACTGTTTACAGTTTCCATGATACAGAAAAGCCTGAATCCATCAGCAGATGAATGGATAAAGAAAATGTGGTATATATACAATGGAATATTATTCAGCCATAAAAAAGAATGATATCATTTGCAGCAACGTGGATGTAACTGGAGAATATTATGTTCAGTGAAATAAGCCAAGCACAGACACATACTGCATGTTCTCACTCATGTGGGATCTAAAAAAAGTTGATCTCGGAAAGGTAGAGAGTAGAACAATGGTTACCAGAGGCTGGGAAGGATAGGGAGGGCAAAAGGTATGAAGATAGACTGGTTAATGGGTATAATAATACAGTTAGAGGCCAGGCACAGTGGCTTATGCCTGTAATCCCAGCATTTTGGGAGGCCGAAGCTGGCAGATGATGAGGTCAGGAGTTCAAGACCAGCCTGTCTAACATAGTGAAACCCCGTCTCTACTAAAAATACAAAAATTAGCCAGGCGTGGTGGTACATGACTATAGTCCCAGCTACTTGGGAGGCTGAGGCAGGAGAACCATTTGAACTCAGGAGGCAGAGGTTGCAGTGAGCCGAGAGAGTGCCACTGCACTCCAGCCTGGGCGACAGAGCTAGATGCTGTCTTAAAAAAAAAAAAATACAATTAGAAGGAATAAGTTCTAGTGTTTGATAGCACTGCATTGTGGCTATAGTTAACAATAATTTAGTATTTCTTTCAAAATAGAAGAGAAGGTTTGGAATGTTCTCAATAGAAAGAAATGATAAATGTTTGAAGTGGTAGATATCCTAAGTACCCTGATTTGATCATTACACACTGTATGCATGTATTGGAATAGCACATGTACCCCATATATATGTACATTATTATGTATCAATAAAAAGTATTTTGCTCATTTTAATATTTGTTTTCTTTCTTTCTTTTTTTTTTTTGAGACGGAGTTTTGCTCTTGTTGCCCAGGCTGGCGTGCAATGGCACTATCTCGGCTCACCACAACGTCTGCCTCCTGGGTTCAAGCAATTATCTTGCCTCAGCCTCCAGAGTAGCTGGGACTACAGGCATGAGCCACTATGCCCAACTAATTTTGTATATTTAGTAGAGATGGGATTTCTCATGTTGCTCAGGCTGGTGTCTAACTCCCAGCCTCAGGTGATCCACCTGCCTTGGCCTCCCAAAGTGCTGAGAATGTAGGCATGAGCCACTGTGCCCAGACAATATCTGTTTTCTTACTAAATTTTAAAAAATCTTTGGATATTCAGGATATTTCTTTTGTCAATTAGATGTTTCTTCTAGACTGATATGCATGTGTGTGTGTGTCTTTTTATATTCCTAACAGTGTCTTTCATAGAGCAGATGTTTTAAATTCTTTTCTTTTATGTATCATGCTTTTGATGTCATTTTTTAAAATTTTTATATGTGTGTGTGTGTGTATATATATATATATATATATTTTTTTTTTTTTTTTTTTTTTTTTTGAGACAGTCTCACTCTGTCGCCCAGGTTGGAGTGCAGTGATGCAGTCTCGGCTCACGGCAAGCTCCGCCTCCTGGGTTCACGCCATTCTCCTGCCTCAGCTTCCCCAGCAGCTGGGACTACAGGTGCCCGCCACCACGCCCAGCTAATTTTTTTGTATTTTTAGTAGAGACAGGGTTTCTACTTAAGGTGACAGGTGTTAGCCTGTCACAGGGTTTCTACTTAAGGAGACAGGTGTTAGCCAGGATGGTCTCCATCTCCTGACCTCGTGATCTGCCCGCCTCGGCCTCCCAAAGTGCTGGGATTACGGGCGTGAGCCACCGCGCCTGGCCTTAATTAATATTTTTTAGAGACAGGTTCTCACTTTGTGTCCAGGGTAGGGTACTGCGGCACAAACATGGCTGACTACAGCCTCAACCTCCTGGGCTCAAGCAATCCTCCCATCTTAGCCTCCCAAGTTACTGGAGCTACAAATGTGTGCTACCACACCCCAGCTTGTTTTAAAATTTTTTTGTGGAAGTGGGGTCTTGCTCTGTTGCCCAGGTTGGTCTTGAACTGCTGTCCTCAAGTGATGCTCCCACCTTGGCCTCCCAAAGTGCTAGGATTATAGGCGTGAGCCACCATGTCCAACCCTGGTGTCATTTTTCTAAGAAAACTTAGGAAACCAAGGTCACAAAGATTTTTCTGCAAACTTTTCTTATACATATTTTGTAGTTGTAGTTTTTACATTTAGCTGTGTGATCCATTTTGAATTAATTTTTATACATAGTTTGAGGTGTTGGTTGAGGCTCATAGTTTTTGCATATGGATATCCAGTTGTTTCAGTGCTGTGTGTTCAAATGACTATCCTGTTTTTGTTGAATTACTTTTACAACTTTGTGGAAAATCAATTGGTCATATATATGTGTGTCTATTTGTAGACTGTCTTCTCTTCCTATTTTGTCAACATCTCACTGTTGATTATTGTAGCTTTCTATGAAGTCTTGATGTTAGTGTGAATCCTCCAACTTTGTTTTTCTTTTTCAAAATTGTCTTGACAATTCTAGTTCCTTTGCCTTTCCATATAAATTTTAGAATCAGCTTGTCATTTTTTATAAAAAGATTGCTGGGGTTTTGAATGGAATTGCATTGAATCTATAGAAGAATTTGGAGAGAACTGAAACCTTAACCAGATAAAGTCTTCCAATCCATGAACCCATCCATATCTCTTCATTTGCTTAGGTTGTTTTTAATTTCTTTAATCTGTAATTTATAGTTTTCAGCATAGTGTTTGCCTTTTAGGTGCTATTATAAAATGTACTGTTTTGTCCATTGCTTGTGCAGTTGGTAACCTTATTGAAGGTTTGAAGACACCTCATTTAATATCTATTATTGAATCATTAACATTGAACTTACACAGCCAATAGTGCTATAACTCATGCCTGAATAAGCTTATCTAAAATACGTATTTTCTCCACAAGGCAGATCATAGCTTTCTTGTGCTTAGGTACACTAGGTAGCACTTGAGCACTGTGCCAGGGGACCATTTTAAACATCAAAATTACTGGGAAAAAAACAAAAAAAAAGCACAAAAACATGGCACTAAGTAGAGCACTAAAAGGAGACTTGTTTATTGTATGAGACCTGAACTAAAAAGGCATAGTATCACTTTGACTTCAGCTGGGAATGTGTATGTTGGATGACTCAAATTTTTCACTGCTCTGCACATGTTCATGAATGACCATGAGAGTACAGTAAATATTGATTTTGGGATTACAAATACATTTTAGTGAGTCTGCAAATTAGGAATCTGTGAATGAAGATCAACTATATAAAAGTAAAATTGACTTTTGTGCTATATATTGGCCTTATATCCTGGATCTTGCTAACTCAGGTGATAGAGCTTTTCTGTTGATTCTTTGCCATTTTCTTCATCAATATTCATGTCATCGGCAAATAGGGGTACTTTTATTATTCCTTTTTTCTCTCTTTTTCTCTTTTTAAAATTGTAGTAAAAGGCACATCAAATAAATTTACCCACTGGTCTGGTTGCAGTGATGTTTACAACCAATTATAGATTTCTTTGTTCCTTCTCCATTTCCACTGCTTTACTTGAGTAGCCTAAAAAAAAATACCCTCTTAACAAATTCTAAGTACATTTTGTGGCATTGTTAATTACGTGCATATTGTTGTTCAATAGTTATCTAGAAGTTTTTCACGTTGCATTACTGAAACTACCCATTTAGTGACAGCTCCCCATTTCTCCCTCCCCACAACACTTGACAACCACTATTCCACTTTCCGTTTCCATGTGCTTGATTACTTTAGGTACCTCATGTAAGTGGAATCATGAAGTATTTGTCCTTTTCTGATTGGCTTATTTTACTTAGCATAATGTCCTCAAGGTTAATTTATGCTGTGGCATATGATAGGATTTACTTCTTTTATACTACTGAACATTCCATGGTATGTATATGTTGTGTTTTTTGTATCCATCTATCAGTGGACATTTCGGTTGTTTCTATATGCTTAATGTTAGCAATGCTGCAATGAACATGGATTGTGCAGATATCTCTTCAAGATCCTGTTTTCAGTTCATTTGGATATACACCTAGAAGTGGGATCATATGGTACTTCTAGTTTTAATTTTTTGAGGAAGCTCTATACTGTTTTCCATAGTAGCTTCACCATTTTACAGTCGTACTAACAGTGCACAGGGGTTTCAGTTTTCCCACATCCTCTCCAATACTTGTTATTTTCTGGTTTTTTGATATTGGCAATTCTAACAGGTATGAGGGTGAGATCTCATTGTGGTTTTGATTTTTGTTTCTTTTATGATTAGTGATGTTGAGCATCTTTTCATATGCTTGTTGACCATTGTATATCTTTTTTTTTTTTTTTTTTTTTAAAGATAGGGTCTTGCTTTGTTGCCCAGACTGGGTTGCAGTCACACGCTTATGGCTCACTGCAGCCTTGACCTCAAGCAGTCCTCTTACCTCAGCCTCATGAGTAGCTGGGCGCATACAGGCGTGCGCCACCATGCCCCGCTAATTTTTGTATTTTTTCGTAGAGGTGGGGTTTCACCATGTTGTCCAGGCTGGTCTTGAACTCTTAGACTCAAGTGATCCACCTGCCTCTGCCCCCCAAAATGCTGGGATTACAAGTGTGAGCCACTGTTACCGGCTCGTTGTATATCTTTGGAGAAATGTCTATTCAAGCTGTTTGCCCATTTTCAAATTGGGTTATTTTTTGTTGTTGAGAAGTTCTTTACCTGTTCTGGGTAATAACCCCTTGTCTGATATGTGGTTTGCAAATATTTTCTCCCATTCCGTAGATTGTCTTTTTACTCTGTTGATTGTGTCGTTTGGTGCACACAAGTTTTTCAGTTTGATGTCGTCCCATTTGCCTATTTTTGCTTTTGTTACCTGTACTTTTGCTGTCATATCCAAGAAATCATAGCCCATTTCAATGTCATGAAGCTTTTTCCCTATGTTTGCTTCTAGGAGTTTTATAGTTTCAGGTGCTACCTTTGTACCTGTAATCGATTTTGAGTTAGTTTTTGTATATGGTGTGAGATAAAGTCCATCTTTAATCTTTTGCATGGGCATGTCCAGTTTTCTCAACACCATTTGCTGAAGAGAGGATCGTTTTTCCATCGTGGAGTCTTGGCACCATTGTCAAAGATTATTTGACATGATACCTCCTGGGATCAAGTGATCCTCCCACCTCAGCCTCCCAAGTGACTGGGACCACCAGAAGGTGACACCACACCTGGCTGATTTTTGTATGTTTTGTGGAGACGGGGTTTTGTCATGTTGCCCAGGCTGGTCTTGAACTCCTGAGCTCAAGCGATCTGCCCACCTAGGCCTCCCTAGTGTTGTGATTACAGGCATAAGCCACCACGTCTAGCTCCCACATTTTTGTTATATTTTAGATCCAACTTGTTAGGTCTTTTGATACTTTTCTTTATCCTTAATGTTTTGTATTTTGCCTTATTACTGTGTATAAGTGTAGATTTAAATATTGATTAGCTGTAGAGAGTTTTTTCAACCTAGAAAATAATATCTCGGAAAAATTTCAACCGTTATTTATTTATTTATTTTGAGATGAAGTCTCACTCTATCACCCAAGCTGGAGTGCAGTGGCGAGATCTCGGCTCATCACAACCTTTGCCTCCCGGGTTCAAGCCATTCTCCTACCTCAGCCTCCTGAGTAGCGGGGATTACAGGTGCATGCCACCGTGCCCAGCTAATTTTTGTATTTGGAGTAGAGACAGGGTTTCACCATGTTGGCTAGGGGGTCTTAAACTCCTGACCTTGTGATTTATCTGCCTTGGCCTCCCAAAATGCTGGGATTACAGGCATGAGCCACCACGCCCGGCCTCAACCATTATTTTTTAAAAAAACATTTCCTTCACCTCTTCTATTTTTTCCTTCTGAAATTGCAATTATTTCACTGTTGGAACCTATGTTCCCTACTTCTTAGTTCTTTTTTCCTCATTGTGTAATATCTTAATCTTTTCTTTATACTGTGTTCTAGGTAATTTCTAATACATGAGTTATCTCTTCATTTGTTGTTAGCCGAATGTTTATCCCATCTATTGATTTTAATTTTAAAGACCATTTTCTATTTCCGAGATTTACAGTAGATTCTTTTTATAAATGCCTGTGATCATTTAATTATCTTCTATTCTTCTTTTAGGATGTTAGTCACACTTAAGTATATTTAGTATGCTCAAAGAGATAAAAAAAATTAAGATTCTTCATTTAAAAAACTGTCTTCAGGTATAAATTCTATTTGCTATATCTGCTTATTGGTAGTAATTTTCCTAAAATATATTATAATTTTGGTTTGTGGGCTCACGTTGGATTGTTTTTTCCTGTGTGTGTTTTACCCCTTTTGTGTGGCTTTGGAGTTTACTCCACCTGCCCCTCTGGCTGACATAGCTCTAGGTCAGCTGTTTCATTAGGAATTTGGGTTTTTACTTTGGGAATAGCCTAGTTCTGGACCACACTACATGTGTTATATGTGTTATGCAGGCCCAGTGTCTATTCTCAGGGTAGCTCTGTTGGGTGGAACTTTTTTTGGCCCAGTTCCAGCAAGGAGTCTTTCTGGTCTTCTGTTCCATGCATGGCATGCTGGACTTCTGGAGAGTTGCAGCTTTAGCTACACTGTTTTTAGTTAAAAGCCCTTTTCCTGGGGGCTGCATGGCTTTAGTGCCCACTTAACCCCTCTAAATTTGTCCACCACCAAGATCTTACTTACACTCTTATTGAGTGTAGCTAAATATTTAAAGTTTTATCTAGTTTCTTGTATATCCTTCTAGAGGTACTTTATGTTTATATAGGTAATAATGTGCTTATTTTCCTTTGTTTTGTATACAAAAGTTAGCATACTATATATCCTATTATATTAGTTCGTTCTCGTTCTGCTGTAAAGAAATACCCGAGACTGGGTAATTTATAAAGAAAAGAGGTTTAAATTGGCTCATGGTTCTGCAGGCCGTATAGGAACCAGGCTGGGGAGGCCTCAGGAAACTTAAAATCATGGCGAAAGTGAAGGGGGAGCAGGCGCATCTTACGGGGCCAGAGCAAAGGGAGGGCAGAGAGGGAGAAGGTGCCACACGCTTTTTTTTTTTTTTTTAAATCAGGCATTTAGAAATAAGAAAACATACATTAATTACATAAAAATAGTTTTTGAATAACAGAGTAAGCATCATATTGTCATTAGCAACAACGTAGGACATGGGGCAGGATGCAGGACTCTGGGTGGTTTTAAAGATAGAGGTGGGTGGGTTTCCCCCCCCTTTTTTTTGCAGGGCTCTGGGTGGTTTTAAAGGTAGAGGGCGGTTCCCATCCCCCCCCCTTTTTTTTTGAGGTGAAATTTCGCTCTTGTTGCCCAGGCTGGAGTGCAGTGGCACAATCTCAGCTCACCACAACCTCTACCTCACAGGTTCAGGCGATTCTCCTGCCTCAGCCTCCTGAGTAGCTGAGATTACAGGCATGCGCCACCACACCTGGCTAACTTTATATTTTTAGTAGAGACAGGATTTCTCCATGTTGGTTAGGCTGGTCTCGAACTCCCAACCTCAGGTGATCCGTCTGCCTTGGCCTCCCAAAGTGCTGGGATTACAGACATGAGCTACTGTGTCCGGCCCTTTTTTTCCCTTAATTGGGAAAAAAAAAAAAGTTATTTGTTATTCCTGACTTAAAGCAAGAACAAATGCCTCCCTGGACCCTGGTGGGCTGTGTAACGGAGGGTCAGGGAGGAGTGAGAAGGGCTCTGCACCTACTGGGAGGACGGTGTCATATGGAAAACTGGCACAGGGGCTTCTTCTCCTCCTCTGTGCCACACACATTTTTGAACAACCAGATCTCAGGAGCACTCACTATCACGAGAGCAGCATGGAGGGGGAAATCCACCCCCATAATTCAGTCACCTCCCACCAGGTCCTACCTCCAACACTGGGGATTTGGGTGGGGCCACAGACCCAAACCATATCACCTATACTTTGCTTTTCTTAATAAGATAGGGAGTATTTTTTTTTTTTGAGAGACAGAATCTTGCTCTGTCACCCAGGTGGAGTGCAGTGGTGCAGTCATAGCTCACTGTAGCTTCAACCTCTGGGCTCAAGCAGTCCTCCCACTTCAATCTCCCTAGTAGCTGGGACTACAGGCATGTACCACCGTGCTCAGCTAATTAAAAAAAAAAAAAAAATTAAAGATGGGATCTTGCTTTGTTGCCCAGGCTGGTCTTGAACTCCTGGGCTCAAGTGATCTTCCCACCTTGGCCTCCCAGAGTGCTGAGTTTACAGGCGTGAGCTACCATGCCCAGCCAAGATAGGAAGTATTTCCATTTGGTAAATCAGAGGGCTGGCATGGAGATTTGGTTTCTTTGTTAAGGAGACCTGCTGATTTGACCTGCATAGTTTATCTTCGTCACAATGGGTAAAGACTTTTCCTACTTTTGAATTTTTACATTGTTTTTTACATATAGTTTAAAAATTTTATACTCTCATTTTCTTTAATATAAAGATTAATCAGTTCTCTTTTTTTTTTTTTGTATGTTTTTTTAGTAGAGACGGGGTTTCACCGTGTTAGCCAGGATGGTCTCGATCTCCTGACCTCGTGATCCGCCCGTCTCAGCCTCCCAAAGTGCTGGGATTACAGGCTTGAGCCACCGCGCCCGGCCGATTGATCAGTTCTCTAATTGTGACCTTAACTTCCCCATGTCCTTTAAATTTTCATCATCCATTAAATTAATAATGTACCTACTGTTTATAGGTTCCTGAGAACTATGTGCTTCTATGTCTTCTTTTATGGGATATTTAAAAAATATTAATGGTAGCAAGCACTTACATACATTTACTATGTGTTAGGACAGAACTATAGAACAAAAGAGGAGAAATTGTTTGGAGGCAGTGATAAGGAGTCTATGTCACTGAGAAATATGAAAAGATGTTCAACCACTAGCGTTAGAATCAGCAATAAACTGAAGTTTTGGTTCCTTCCATTTCTCAGGCACGTGCTGCATTTCTTTCAGCTGTTTTGGGGGATGCAATGTAAAATAGTTTTGTTATAGCAGTAGCTTAAGGTGAACTGTATTAGCATTTTCAGGGTTTAAGCCCCTAAAATCTTAGGTAGGTATATATTCTTGAGAACCTACAAAAAAAATCTCATTCCACCAATTTCAGAGCAGTGTAAGACTTATCCAATGTAGGAATTGGTCGTTCAGTCTAAAATAATGGCCGGGCACGGTGGCTCACACCTGTAATCCCAGCACTTTGGGAGGCTGAGGCGGCCAGATCAATTGAGGTCAGGAGTTTGAGACCAGCCTGGCCAACATGGTAAAACTCTGTTTCTACTAAAAATACAGAAATTAGCCAGGTGTGATGGCGCACACCTGTAGTCCCAGCTACTGGGGATGCTGAGGCAGGAGAATCGCTTGAACCCGGGAGGCAGAGGTTGCAGTGAGCCGAGATCGCACCACTGCAGTCCACTCTGGGCGATAGAGCAATACTCTGTCTACAAGAAATAAAATAAAATAAAATAACAATAAGTATAGTTTTTAAGTGGCTGCTTTTTGTCAGTTGCTGTAGTAAGCACTATAAGTCTAATAGTATACATTTACTGAGTTCTTGCTATGTGCCAGGTGCTGCTTTTTCCATATTAATCTAATCTTAATAACAAGCCTGTTATCAAGGAAAATCCTGTTATTCTTGTTTTACAAATAAGGATAAGTAGGATATCATGAAGTTGAGTAACTTGTTTAGAGTCACAGAGTTTATAAGTAAGAGTTTATAAGTCTAGCACCAGAGATGTACTCTTAACATCAAATACTGTACCTCCTATCTTCTTTAATTTTCACAGTAAGCCTATGAGGTAAGTATATAGAAAAGGAAACAGACTTAGAGTGTGTAACTGTCTCATGGTCACTTGTTTCTGATCCCCATGAACCATACCATCAAACTCTTACACTTAAGAAAATAGTCCAGTTTTTATACAACTTCATCTTACAACTCTTACTGCTTCTTGTCTTATCTCCCAGGGCCATTTCTGAGCAGTAGAGGTTTCAAGTAATCCATTAACAACCAGTTCCAAATTCTGTCCTCAAATCCTGTGCTGCTGTTCCAAGTGGTAAGTTTTCTTATGGACATGGTAAAACTTTAATATATTCTACTTCATAAGTATCTTCATCTGTAAAAGGAACAAAGTATACTTTTGTGAACACATGATTGATTAGGCTTTATTGTTTTGCTACTGCTTTATCATACTGAGAAAATCAGAAGTTAAATATTAATATATTTGCCTGGCACAACTTTTGAAAATATTTAGCCCAACAAATAAGATGCTTTACATCTATCAGCTCAGTCTACTGTTATTTGTTATAATTCTATCTTGGCCGGGCGCGGTGGCTCATGCCTGTAATCCCAGCACTTTGGGAGGCCGAGGCGGGCGGATCACGAGGTCAGGAGATCGAGACCATCCTGGCTAACACGGTGAAACCCCGTCTCTACTAAAAATGCAAAACATTAGCCAGGCATGGCAGCGGGCGCCTGTAGTCCCAGCTACTTGGTAGGCTGAGGCAGGAGAATGGCGTGAACCTGGGAGGCGGAGCCTGCAGTGAGCCGAGATCACGCCACTGCACTCCAGCCTGGGCGACTGAGCGAGACTCCGTCTCAAAAAAATAATAATAATAATAATTCTATCTTTAGACCACATATTCAAGTGCTAAATGGACAAACACAGTGGTATGTTTTAATAGAGTTAAATTAGAACTATTATACATACATGAAGAACATCAGTGAACATTGTTTCTTAACTAAATTTTAAATGATTACAATCTGATTATTAGATCAATTATAATATATTATACACTAGTCTCCCTTTCTCCGTGGTTTTGCTTTTCATGGTTTCAGTTACCTGCAGTCAACCAAGGTAATATTTAGTGGAAAATTCTAGAAATAATTCATAAGTTTTAAATTTAGTGCTGTTCCGAATAGTGTGATGAACTCATACCCTGGACTTCAGTCATCCCTTTGTCCAGCATATCTATGCTGTTTATGTTACCCACCCTTTAGTCACTTAGTAGCTGGTTGGAAATTGGATTTAAAAAAATAGTATATATTAACTTTGGTAATATTTAGAGTTCCAGACATCCACTGGGGGTATTGGAGCATATTCCCCACAGATAAGGGAGGCTACTGTAACTACTGTTTACTGAGTATCCTTCATAGGTCTGACATTATGCTTTACAAATATAATTCATGTGATCCTGTTAACAGTCCTATAAGATAGATGGTAGTGTTGACATTTTATACAGGAAAAAACTGGTTACAGAAGTTCAGAATTTTATATTAGGTCACATAACTTGTAACTTGACAGAGCCAGCTTTCAAACCTAGGTATAACTGTCTCAAACCTTTTGATTTTCTCATTATACCATCTGATTATGTGTAGTGTTTGAATTTTGACCATGTAAAAATTAAAGATTTTTAAGATGCTGAAGAGTGAAAAATCTAAAGGGTGTGCCTGTCTGTACATTGTAGAGAATTACAGAAGCTATATTCAAATATACTGAATTACATAATTTTTTTGTTTGTTGTTTTCAGGTAATAGATGCATATTATTTCTTTTATTTAAAAGAAATGAATGTGACTAGTATTGCATTAAGAGCCGAAACCTGGCTTTTAGCTACATGGCATGTTAAAGTACCTCCGATGTGGCTGGAAGCTTGTATTAACTGGATTCAAGAAGAAAATAATAATGTTAACTTGAGTCAGGCCCAAGTGAATAAACAAGTGTTTGAGCAGTGGCTCCTTACTGATCTGAGGGATTTGGAGCATCCTCTTTTACCTGATGGCATTTTAGAAATTCCAAAAGGAGAACTAAGTGGATTTTATGCTCTGCAGATCAATTCCTTGGTTGATGTAAGTCAGCCTGCATATTGCCAGATCCAGAAGTTGAGAGGAAAGAATACAACAAATGATCTAGTTACAGCTGAAACACAAGTAACCCCAAAACCTTGGGAAGCAAAGCCTTCACGAATGTTGATGCTGCAGCTAACTGATGGAATTGTACAAATACAGGGAATGGAATATCAGCCTATTCCAATTCTTCATAGTGATCTTCCTCCGGGTACAAAAATTTTGATTTATGGAAATATATCTTTCCGTCTTGGTGTTCTCTTACTGAAACCAGAAAATGTGAAAGTGTTAGGAGGTGAAGTAGATGCTCTTTTAGAAGAATATGCCCAAGAAAAAGTACTTGCAAGATTAATAGGGGAACCTGATCCTGTACTTTCAGTCATACCAAACAATTCTAACGAAAACATTCCCAGAGTTACAGATGTTCTAGATCCTGCATTAGGTCCTTCTGATGAAGAACTCTTAGCAAGTCTTGATGAAAATGATGAGTTTACAGCAAATAATGACACTTCCTTAAAAAGATGTTTCACCACGGGTAGTTCCTCAAATACCATTCCCACAAGACAGTCAAGTTTTGAGCCAGAATTTGTTATTTCTCAAAGACCAAAAGAGGAACCATCAAACCTATCTATGCATTTCATGGATGGGGAATTAGATGACTTTTCATTGGAGGAAGCCTTGCTTTTAGAAGAAACTGTCCAGAAAGAACAGATGGAAACTAAAGAATTGCAGCCATTGACTTTTAACAGAAATGCCGATCGAAGTATAGAGAGATTTTCACATAATCCTAATACTATGAATAATTTTTCTTTGACTTGCAAAAATGGAAACAATAATTGGAGTGAAAAAAATATATCTGAACAAATGACTAATGAAGACAAATCATTTGGTTGTCCATCTGTTAGAGACCAAAACGGGAGTATTTTTTCAGTTCATCATAATGTACCCTTAGCCCATGATTTTACAAATAAAGAAAAGAACTTAGAGACAGATAATAAAATAAAACAAACCAGCAGTTCAGATGGACATTCCTTAAATAGTAAAATATTAGATAGAGAGGTGGTCAACTATGTACAGAAAAGGAGTTCACAAATTTCTAATGAAAATGATCATCATTTACAGACTTGTTCTTTAAGATCACCGGAGAATAGCATTAATTTTTCTATTGCCATGGATTTGTATTCTCCACCCTTTATCTATTTGTCTGTTCTACTGGCCAGCAAACCAAAGGAAGTTACAACAGTGAAAGTGAAAGCATTTATTGTAACCTTAACTGGAAATCTCTCAAGTTCTGGTGGCATTTGGAGTATAACTGCAAAGGTGTCTGATGGTACTGCGTATCTAGATGTAGACTTCGTGGATGAAATACTTACTAGCCTGATAGGGTTCTCAGTACCAGAAATGAAACAGTTAAAAAAGAATCCTCTTCAATACCAAAAGTTCCTGGAAGGTTTGCAGAAATGTCAGAGAGATCTAATAGATTTGTGCTGTCTAATGACTATTTCATTTAATCCTTCCTTGTCTAAAGCAATGGTACTGGCATTACAAAATGTTAATATGGAACACCTTGAGAATCTAAAGAAGCGGTTAAATAAATAATTTAACTAAAATAGTATTAGGAACAATTAAAAACAACAAGGAAATATTTAGAATTTGTTCACAATTTTACTTGTGAAACTTTGTGTAAAAAGGAAAAATGAAATTTCATAACATTTCAGTTTAATTTTAAAGTGTTTAATCATGTTTGTTATATGTGGAGCTTTTTAAAATAAGTTAATCTTTTTTTTTTTTTTTTTTTTTAAAGACAGGGTCTTGCTCTGTTGCCCAGGCTAGAGTGCAGTGGCATGATCATAGTTATTGCATCGACCTCCTGAGTGCAAGCAATCCTCCTGCCTTAGCTTCTTGAGTTGCTGGAACTGTAGGCATGTACCACCATGCCCAGCTAATTTATTATTATTATTATTTTGTAGGGACAGAGTTTTGCTGTGTTGCCCAGGTTGGTCTCGAACTCCTGGTCTCTCAATCCTCCTGTCTTGGACTCCAAAGGTTAATTTTTTAAAAAGTAACTGTTAGATGGAGGAATATGGTGACCCACTATTGTTGAGAAATTTGTTTTCCACTTGTCACATAAGATGATTGCTGAGGTATCATACTGGTGTTCAGTGGTGAGTCATATTGTTGAAAGTTAATAATTATAAAGAGGTAATTTTCCTTCTAATATGTTGTCTATGGCCATACCACCCTGAACATGTCTGAGCTTGTCATAATATGTTGAGTACCCAAAAGATTTGTTTATATTGTTAATCTTAGGGGAAAAAAAATTAAATCCAGTAGATCAGAACATCAGACTTTCAGATGCAAATTGATTTACTGGTTTTTATTTTGCTGATTATGATATTTGGTATATTTAAGGTAATCTAGTTAATTAGATGCCATTTCATAGATTGTATTGAATGATTTAAAACTTTATTTTCAAGGATAGTTTATTTTAAATGGAATATTGAAAACATCATTATCAAGATCCAGTAGGTAGGACATTTATTGGATTAAAATAAGGCATTTATCCTTGTCTTTAGGTGTCATTGTTACCTTTCTGAATTAGCTGTACATATAAGCCTTCCTTTGGTTTTAAGTGCTGATTTTTTTTTTATTTTTTAAAGAGGGGCTGTTTACCATTCTTCCACTGTGCTGTTATAAAGTTGTATTTGAAAGGTAATGTCGTTTTTAGTAATCTTTTGTCTTAAAATAATTTAAAGTTCTTTGAGTTTTAAAACATTAAACAAATCCTTAAGTAACAAAATACATTGGTGTTTTATTTTATTGAAAACAATGTAACAGGAAATATCAGGAAGTAAGATAAATACATGTATGAAAATATGATAATAGAATAGAAGAGAAAGATTTTTAAAATATTTCCATTGTTGTGTCAGAGTTCAAAGCACCAGGACACAGATATTGCTGACATGTGCCCTAGTAATAATCTTGTCTATATACTTGCATAGCTTTTTAATAAGTGATCTGAATGGGATAGCCTTTTCTTTCATTATCTTTTCATTAAATGCTCTGCTCTTAGACTCTTTATCTCTGTGAATGGGCCTTGAAAACTGGGATTAGAACTTCTTTTCATATTGTCATTAAAGACTGGCTATCGTACTTTTTATCAGTCTATGCTACTGTATTAGTTCTTGGTGCGTTGATTCTGTTTCTAGTCTTCTCTGGCCTGGATTATTGCAGTAGTTTACTAATTGGTCTTTTATCTTATTTTGCCCTCAAACCATGCTCCATAATGTTACCAGAGTGATCTTTCGAAAATAAATTTCTTCTTGTTTTCTCTTCATTAACCTTTAATACCAGCCTCCTTCCACCCCATTGCTTACAGGGTGAAGTCCAAACTCCTCACTGAGTATGTAAGGCCTTTCATGATCTGGCCCCTGACTTCTTTTTTAGCTTTATCTTGCCCCATTACTCTTTGCCCCTGAGTTTTAGGGGTTCCAAGTTATTTGTAGTACACTAAACATGTGGAAGAATATACCTCTTACTTTCATACTCATGCTTATAGTGCCTCATCCCCCGTCTTCCTAAATCATTTCCAATTCAGTTTAAGCTTTAGCTGCCTGTTACAGTGTTTCATGAATTCCCCTGCCCACTTACATGCTCTCCTGTACATTGTACAGACTAATATGTGTGTTTTTACTGTGCTTGTTTCTCTGTTATTCTACTGCTACCTTTTTGGTAGGATAAGTCTTACGGGACTGTCCTGTGTGCGTTGTAGGATATTTAGCAACACCTTTGGCCTCTGCCCACTGGATGTGAGCAGCATCCTTCCAGTTGTGATAACCAAAAATCTTTCCAGACATTGCCAGATATTCCCTGGAGCTGGAGATGCTCCCAATTGAGAACCATTGTTCTGTTGGAATATAAGCTGCTTAACAGTGTGGTTGAGGGGTTTACCTTGTTGCTCCAGTAAGTATTTCATCAAGTCTGATCATCTTCTGTTGCCTAATATATTTTGTGATTTCCTGTCATCCATTCCAATAGCATGGTACTTAAAGCCCTGACACCTATGCATACACAGCATCTCAAAGAGCTGCCCTCTTTAGTGAAAGAATAGATTAGAAAAATCTGGCCTGTAGTAAAGAATGACTATGAAAAAACTTGGATGACTTGGTTTAGATTCTGGTTGGGTGGGGGAAAAAATGTTCTTTTCCCTGAGAATTTGTAGCCTTAGGTCTGTGCTTATGTGGGGCTAACCAGACACTTAAAAGTTACCTGCATGATAATCTCCAGACTAATAACTGAACACAAACAAGAATGATCCTAAGAGTTCCTGGCAGTAGCAAATGGGAAGAAAAAAACAAGCATAATCAGATGAGTTCTCTCTTTCTCTTGGGAGTGACTCTGCTTTCAGAGTACAGTTGTCCTTTGGTATCCATGGGGGATTGGTTTCAGAACCTTCCACGGATACCAACATCCAGATGCTCAAGTTTCTGATATAAAATGGTACCTTATTTGCATATAACTTATTCACATACTTCCATATACTTTAAATAATTTAATTTCCAGGTTACTTATAATTTTTTTTCCCCCCCAAGACAGGGTCTTGTTCTGTTGCCCTGGCTGGAGTGCAGTGACACAATTACTGCTTACTTCAGCCTTGACCTCCTGGGCTCAAGTGATCCTCTTGCGTCAACCTGCCGAGTAGCTGGGGCCACAGGTGTATGCCACCATGCCCAGCTAATTACACTTTTTTTGTAGAGATAGTGTCTTGCCATGTTGGCCAGGCTAGTCTCCAACTCCTGTCCTCAAGCAATTGTCCTGCCTCTGCCTCCTAAAGTGCTTAATACAATGTAACTGCTAGGTAAATAGTTGTATTGTTTAGAGAATAATGACAAGGAAAAAAAGTCTGTACACGTTCAGTACAGATGCATTTTTATTTTGGATATTTCTGATCCATGGCTGGTTGAATCCATGGGTGTGAGGGTTGACCATATATGTTTTTTGCTTGTTCATTCTTAAGTCTTACTGGTTGGTTCCTGCCCTGGGTCCAGTACAGCTTGTGACTTGGTGGGTTAGTCTACCCAATTCTGGAGTTAGTAGGTACCACATGAAGCTCTCAGACATTCAGCTATTTTTAGACTTAAAAGTAGCAATGTAATATGCTTGAAAAAGATAAGATTGAAAGTTTTAGTTAACTGGGAAGTGAAAAACTAAATTGATTTTTTTTTGAAACAGGGTCTCACTTTTTCACCCAGGCTGGAGTGCAGTGGTGCAATCGTGGCTCACTGCAACCTTGACCTCCTGGGCTCAAACGATCCTCCTACCATGGTCTCTGGGCAGCTGGGACTACAGGCATGCGCCACCAGGCCCAGATAATTTTTTTGTGTTTTTTGTAGAGATGGGATTTTGACATTTCTACCTAGGCTGGTCTCAAACTCCTGAGCTCAAGCAATCCACCTACCTTGGCCTCCCAAAGTGCTGGGACTACAGTGTGAGCCACTGTGCCTAGCCTAAATGGAAATTCTAACAACAACAACAACAACAAAAAAGCAAGAGCTAGAATTAAGAATTTGATGAGCCTGGGTACGGTGGCTCATGCCTGTAATCCCAGCACTTTGGGAGGCCAAGGCAGGCAGATCACCTGAAGTTGGGAGTTCAAGACCAGCCTGACCAACATGGAGAAATTCCGTCTCTACTAAAAATACAAAATTAGCCAGGGGTGGTGGTGCATGCCTGTAATCCCAGCTACTTGGAAGGCTGAGGCAGGAGAATCACTTGAACCCAGGAGGTGGAGTTTGTGGTGAGCTGAGATCATGCCATTGCACTCCAGCCTGGGCAACAAGAGCAAAACTCTGTCCCCCCCGCTAAAAAAATTTTTTTTGATGAATGAGTTTCAAACCGGATGAAACAAAGCTGAGGATAAATAGTGAAATAAGTTGGATCAGAAGAAAAAAATTCTGAATGATACATGCAGAGACAAAAGGATGGAAAAGAACCAGAAAGCAATGTAACAGAAGGGCTAACATTAAGCAACTGGAGTTCTAGAAAGAGCCAAGTAGAGAATATTTGGAGTTAATGCTTAAGAATTTCATAAAACTCATGAAGATCTTCAAGCTATAGATTTCAAAAGTTCTGCAAACAAAATCAATTTTAAAAATACACATACAAATATTACTAATACAGTTGAAAAGTAAAGAAAAAATGTACAGCAGTGACAAAATAAGGTATATTACCTTCTAAGGACCAAAATATGACAACTGACTTCTCTATACAAACAATGGGAATCAGAAGATAATGGAATGACATTTTCAAAGTGATGACATAACTGCCAACCTGGAGTCTGTAATAAGCAAAACTGTCCTTAAAAATAGGGTGCAATAGGAAAAATTAAGAACGTTTCTGCCAGGTGTGCTGACTCACGCCTGTAATCCCAACACTTTGGGAGGCTGAGGCCCATGGATCACTTGAGGTCAGGAGTTTGTGACCCGCCTGGCCAATATGGTGAAACCGTGTCTCTACTAAAGATACAAAAATTAGTTGGATGTGGTGGTGTGCACGTGTCATCCCAGCTACTTGGGATACTCAGGAAGCTGAGGCAGGAGAAATGCTTGAACCTGGGAGGCAGAAGTTGCAGTTGGCTGAGATCGTGTCACTGCACTCAGCCTGGGCGACAGAGTGAGATTCTGTCTCAAAAAACAAAAAGCAAAAAAAACCCAAAACATTTCACATGAAAGATGAGAATTTCCCCCTAACAGATCCTGCACACACACAAAAATTGTCCTTAAGCAGAGGGAGAACATTATCAGATAGAAGCTTGGAGAGGCAAGAAGGAATGTGAATTAAGAGGGTAAATATATGAATTAAATGCATAGTGATTTTGCTTTTTTTTTTTTGGAGTCAGGGTTTTACTCTGTCACTCAGGCTGTAGTACAGTGATATGATCATGTCTCACTGCATCTTTGAACTCTTGGGTTCAAAAAATCTTCCTGCTTCATCCTCCTCAGTAGGTGGGACTACAGGTGCGTAACACCATACCTAGCTAAGTTAAAAAAAAAAAAATTATAGAGACAAGGTCTCACTATATTGCCCAGGCTGATAATGAACTGACCTCGAGTGATCCTCCTGCCTCAGCCTCCCAAGTTGCTGGGATTACAGGCATGAGTCACTGCACCCAGTATAAATGAATAGTGATTTTAAAACAGGCTGGGCTCAGTGGCTCACACCTGTAATCCTAGCACTTTGGAAAACCAAAGTGGGCTGATTGCTTGAGGCCAGGAGTTCCAGACCAGCCTGGCCAACATGGTGAAACCCTGTCTCTACTAAAATACAACAATCAACTGGGTATAGTGGTGCATGCCAGTAATCCCAGCTACTTGGGAGGCTTGAGGCATGAGGATTGCTTGAACTCAGGAGGTGGAGGTTGCAGTGAGCCACACACCACTGCAGCCCAGCCTGGGTGACAGAGTGAGAATCTGAATTTAAAAAAGAAAAAAAAAGCATGTAACTTGGGAGAGGGATAAATCAAGTTAAAATGTTTTAATGGCCTTGTTTTCTGAGAAAAGATTAAGCTATAGTTTTATATTAAAGTTTTTTTTTATTTTTATTTTTCATTTTCAAGCCTGGTCTACAGATATGTTAAGCTCGAATATTCAAAGTTGGTTTTATAATACTCAGGGTAACCACCCTAAAAGATTTTTAAGATCTTAAAATATTGCCACCAAGCTAATGGGACAAAAACATGATAATACAGAACAAATTGCACTCACCCGAAAGGAATGCAGGAAAGGAAATAACAAAGAAAGAGTGGCATATGGGGAAAAGCAATTGGTGAGGTGGTAAGTTTAAATCCAAATCTATTAGAAATTGCATTACATGTAAATAGGCTAAATCCTCTAATAAAAGAGAAACAAGATAATAATACAGCCAAATTATAAGATGCATAAAATGCAAAGATAGAGAAAGAAGAAAGGGAAATGTTATAAAAAGATGTCTAAACAACCAAAAGAAGGCTGCTGTGGCTATCGTAATATCAAACAGTAGAATTTCAGTCAAAAGACTTAGTAAAGAGAAACAGTTGCTAATGATAAAAGGGCTAATTCACAAGGAAGGTTTAACAATTCTAGACTTACATAATTCAACAATATCTTCTAAATTTACCAGAGAATTATAAGGAGAAATAAAAAATCCACAACCATAAAGGAAGATTACACACTTAATCAAAAATGTTGGCAGAGATACAGAAAATACAATTAAAGTTGACCTAGTCAACATTCATAGAAAACAAATGCATAGTTTTGTTTTTTTTTTTTCTGAGACAGAGTCTCTGTTGCCCAGGCTAGAGTGCAATGGCACAATCTTGGCTCACTGCAACCTCTGCCTCCCAGGTTCAAGCGATTGTCCTACCTCAGCCTCCTGAGTAGCTGGGATTACAGGTGCCTGCCACCACATCCAGCTAATTTTTGTATTTTTAGTAGAGATGGGGTTTCACCATGTTGATCAGGCTGATCTCAAATTCCTGACCCCAGGTGATCTACTCACCTCGGCCTTCCAAAGTGCTGGTATTACAGGCGTTAGCCACCGCACCCAGCCCTATAGTACACATTTTTAATATACGTGTGGAACATTTACAAAAACTGACCATCTGCTATACCGTAATACAAGTCTAAGTAAGATTCAAAAGATTATAACAATACAGAGTATATTCTTTGATCATAATTAAGCCAGAAGAAATGGTTAGACATTTCATATATTTAATAGGCTGGTGCAAAAGTAATTGTGGTTTCAGACAATTTTAAATTATCATGACTAGGCTCAAACACATCTTTATTGATCAAAATAGGAACCACTACAATCAACACATTTTTGCCAACGAGAAATAAATTTGTTTATTCCTGTAGCATAAAAATCTGTACTTCAGGATTCAACAAACTCTTGGAAAGCATTTTCTGCATCCTGCTGGAAGAGTGGAAGAGTTTTCCCTGCAAAAAGTTGTCGAGATGCTTGAAGAGGTGGTAGTCGGTTGGTGAGAGATTAGGTGAGTATGGAGGATGAAGCAAAACTTTGTAGCCTAATTTGTTCCATTTTTGTAGCATTGGTTGTGCAATGTATGGTTGGGCATTGTTGTGGAGAAGAATTGGGCCCTTCCTGTTGACCATTGCTGGCTACAGGCATTGCAGTTTTCGATGCATCTCATTGATTTGCTGAGCATACTTCTCAGATGGAAGGGTTTTGCTAGGGTTCAGAAACCAGTGAATCAGACTGGCAGCAGGCCACCTAACAGTGTCCATGACCAGTTTTTGGTGCAACTTTGGCTTTGGGAAGTACTTTGGAGTTTCTTCTCTGTCCAACCACTGAGCTGGTCATCGCTGGTTCCTGTATAAAATCCACTTTTTGTGGTACATCACAACCCAATGGAGAAATGGTTTGTTGTATAGAATAAGAGAAGACACTTCAAAATTATGATTTTTAAAAAATTTTTGCTCAGTTCATGAGGTACCTACTTATCAAGTTTTTCACCTTTCCAATTTGCCTCAAATGCCAAATGACCGTAGAATGGTTGACGTTGAGTTATTTGGCAGCTTCTCATGTAGTTATAAGAGGATCGGCTTCCACGATTGCCCTCAATTGGTCGTTGTCAACTTCTGATAGCCAACCACTATGCTTCTCATCTTTAAGGCTCTCATCTCCTTTGCGAAACTTCTTGAACCACCACTGCACTGTACATTCATTAGCAGTTCCAGGGCCAAATGTGTTGTTAATGTTGCAAGTTGTCTCTGGTGCTTTACAACCCATTTTGAACTCAGATAAGAAAATCATTGGAATTTGCTTTTTGTCTAACATCATTTCCATAGTTTAAAATCAACATAAACAGCAATTAATGTCATTAGCCAAAAAAAAAAGCAAAAAATGCCCATTAAAATGATATATAACATAGCCACATTTATTTAACATCTATTCCAGTATCAAATGGCAAATTCCAACAATGCAGAAACCACAATTATTTTTGCACCCATAATTAGAAACTATAAAACATACTCCAAAGGAATTTTGGGTTAAGGAAAAAAACACAATGAAAATTAGAACATATTTTAATTATAATAATAAAACATCAAAATTTATGGAGTATCACTGAAGTTGTCCTTAGAGGGAACTTTGTATCTTAATGTATTAGAAAACAATAAAGGGTAAACATCAATAAGCTGAGCATTTATCCCAGTAAGTTATAAAAACTGCAAATTAAGCACAAAGAAGGAAGGAAAACAAAGAGCTGAAGTTATTTGAGACAACTGGGTAACCACATGCAGAGGAATGAAGTTGAATTTATATCTCATACTATATACAAAAATAAGCTAAAAATGGAATAAAGACCTAAATGTAAGAACTGTAACTATAAAACTCTTTACAAGAAAATAGATGTGAATCTGTGACTGGATGATGCAATGGTTTCTTAGGTATAACGTGTATAGCACAAGCAATCAAAGAAAAACAAATTGGAGATCATCAAAATTTTAAAAAATTGTGATCCAAGGGCAGTATCAAGAAAATGAAATGACAACGCTCTCAGAATGGAAGAATATATTTGCAAATCATGTATATGATAAGGGATTTGTATCCAGAATAGAAAAAATTCTACACCTCAGGAATAAAAAGACAAATAGGCCGTGTGCGGTGGCTCACGCCTGTAATCCCAGCACTGTGGGAGGCCCAGGCGGGTGGATCATGAGGTCAGGAGATGGAGACCATCCTGGCTAACACGGTGAAACCCGGTCTCTATTAAAAATACGAAAAATTAGCCGGTCGTGGTGGCCGGCACCTGTGGTCCCAGCTACTTGGGAGGCTGAGGCAGGAGAATGGCGTGAACCCAGGAGGCGGAGCTTGCAGTGAGCGGAGATCGTGCCACTGCACTCCAGCCTGGGCGACAGAACGAGACTCCATTTGAAAAAAAAAAAAAAACAAATAGCTCAATTAAAAAGTGGGCAAAGTATTTGAATAGCTATATCTTCAAAGATACACAAACGGCCGGTAAGCACATGAATAGACGCTGAGGATTATTGGTCGTTAAGGAAATGTCGTTAGGGAAAAGCCGTAATGGGATACTACTTCATATTCACTAGGATGGCTATCATTGAAAAGAAGACGATGACAATTATGATGAGGATGTGGAAAAATTGGGACCCTCATATAATGCTGATGGGAATGTGAAATGGTACAGCTGATTTGTTTTTCTAAGACCACCACAGCGAGCACAAAAGAACCAGCGAGTAGGCAAGGCTAAAAGCAAAACTGCAAATTTATTCTTTGGTCATCTAGCTTCAGGGACCGGAGCTAGGGGGGCGGAGTTTCTAATACAGTCCCCACAAGAGTGGGGGCTGAGAAAGCCCGCCCCAGCGCGCCTGCCGGGAGCCGCTTTTCTAGGAGTGGAAGGGCAATAGGCGGGGCATGAGCGTGTGGGGGAGGGGAGGCGCTCCGCAGGTGCCACCAAGTAAATCTTGGTCTCCTCCGATTGACATCACCTGGTGCATGCCTGATTGGTCTGCACCTTCCTGGATGCCGGCTGCATTCTCGCTCACATGGGAAAAGCTGGTGATGAAAAACCCGGGAAGAGCGCCCTCTTGCCTCCGTTCTTCCAAACAGTCCAACCTTTTATTGATAATAGTGATAAGGGGCGCCTAGTCTGTCTGGCTACTTCCTGCTGTCAAGGGGCGTCGTTAAGGTCGGGGCCTATGGTTGGTATTTGGACGTATGGATGAAGAAGCATTTGGTTGAAGGTGACCCTAGTGATTTCTTGAATCCTGGCACGGAGAAATTTGATCAAAATGGGGGCAAAACATAAAATAAGGCACAGTATTAGTATAGGAATCAGGAATGGAAGCATTTGTTGGAATATGGGCAAAACCCAGAAGGATGGTCCTGGCAAGGCTGGGGAGTATGAGATAGTTAAGAAAATTTAGTAAGTTTGAGGCAAGTGGGAGAAAGTTGAACTGATTTCCACTGATTGCTTTCGGTGGGGGCCCTTTTTAGCTGGGAATGAGGAACGAGTGCGCAAAGCAGTTGCTAGCCAGGCAGCAATCAAGCAATGGAGTTCCTCGTGGAGTGGACGGCCCTCCGTCCACTCCCAAGGGCCGTCCACTCCCACCACAGAGACACTGGACGGAAGGCTAGGTCCAGAGAAGGACGGCAAAACAGAACAGGCAGCCTCGCTGTCGATCAAAAAATCAATTGTCCCACCCGCTACCAGGAGAGTTACCCGCAGCTCGGGGAGGGTGATGGAGGCCCCTGAGTCTCGGCACCCTCAGCGTCGTCGTCCAAATGTAGGAGCTGGAAGGAGCTCCCAGGATCCTGGGAAAGGGGGTCACGTTGGGACGTGGCACCCGTTCCCAGGGTGGGGCACTCCTGTGCCAGCCAAGGAGGAGCCTGAAGAACTTCCTGCAGCCCCAGGGCCTCTCCCGCCACCCCCACCTCCGCCCCCGCCTGTTCCTGGTCCTGTGAGGCTCCCTCCACCCCAGTTGGTCCCTGAAGGGACTTCTGGTGGGGGAGGACCCCCAGCCCTGGAAGAGGATTTGACGGTTATTAATATCAACAGCAGTGATGAAGAGGAGGAGGAGGAAGAGGAAGAAGAGGAAGAGGATGAAGAGGAATATTTTGAAGAGGAAGAAGAGGAGGGGAGTGTCGCGAGCCTTGCAACCCAGTCTTCCCAGGCCCCACCTCTTTTCGCCTCTCAGCTGGGATTTGTCCCGCCCACCGCCGCCAGCCAAGTTCCGTTTCCGGCTTGCTGGGCACTAGAGTCCAGAAAGTGACTGCTGCCGTGGTCGCCATGGGGAAGTCGGATTTTCTTACTCCCAAGGCTATCGCCAACAAGATCAAGTCCAAGGGCCTGCAGAAACAACGCTGGTATTGCCAGATGTGCCAGAAGCAGTGCCGGGACGAGAATGGCTTTAAGTGTCATTGTATGTCCGAATCTCATCAGAGACAACTATTGCTGGCTTCAGAAAATCCTCAGCAGTTTATGGATTATTTTTCAGAGGAATTCCGAAATGACTTTTTAGAACTTCTCAGGAGACGCTTTGGTACTAAAAGGGTCCACAACAACATTGTCTACAATGAATACATCAGCCACCGAGAGCACATCCATATGAATGCAACTCAGTGGGAAACTCTGACCGATTTTACTAAGTGGCTGGGCAGAGAACGCTTGTGCAAAGTGGATGAGACACCAAAAGGCTGGTATATTCAGTACATAGACAGGGACCCAGAAACCATTCGCCAGCAACTGGAACTGGAGAAAAAGAAAAAGCAGGACCTTGATGATGAAGAAAAAACTGCCAAATTTATTGAAGAACAAGTGAGAAGAGGCCTGGAAGGGAAGGAGCAGGAGGCCCCTACTTTTACGGAATTAAGCAGAGAAAATGATGAAGAGAAAGTCACGTTTAATTTGAGTAAAGGAGCATGCAGTTCATCCGGAGCAACGTCTTCCAAGTCAAGTACTCTGGGACCGAGTGCACTGAAGACAGTAGGAAGTTCAGCATCAGTGAAACGAAAAGAATCTGCCCAGAGCTCAGCTCAGTCCAAAGAAAAGAAGAAAAAGAAATCTGCACTGGATGAAATCATGGAGATTGAAGAGGAAAAGAAAAGAACTGCCCGAACAGACTACTGGCTACAGCCTGAAATTATTGTGAAAATTATAACCAAAAAACTGGGAGAGAAATATCATAAGAAAAAGGGTATCGTTAAGGAAGTAATTGACAAATACACAGCTGTTGTGAAGATGATTGATTCTGGAGACAAGCTGAAACTTGACCAGACTCATTTAGAGACAGTAATTCCAGCACCAGGAAAAAGAATTCTAGTTTTAAATGGAGGCTACAGAGGAAATGAAGGTACCCTTGAATCCATCAATGAGAAGACTTTTTCATCTACTATCGTCATTGAAACTGGCCCTTTAAAAGGACGCGGAGTGGAAGGAATTCAATATGAAGACTTTTCTAAACTCGCCTGAGTTTGAAAATGTGTTAACAATACATTAAAATCTTAAAGCATCAAATTGGTGTTCGCCAGAGCATTATGAGACTCTACTGTGTTAGGGTATTCTTTTGTATTAAAAAAACAGGGTTTTGAAAATATTACTGTGTAGTTGTTCAGCTAAACTTTGAGAACAATTTAATTATGTCTCATGAAGTATCAAAACTATGTAATTTTTTCCTTGTTATTTTTGTTTCCTTTGTGTTTTACTTGAAGAATTTATATCTTCATTAAAGAATGTTATTATAAAGTGTTTTATATATGACAATTTAGAATCATGTAATTGGAGGAAATCTTCATACACTCTGTTTTGCCGTCCTTTCATACAGCCACTTTGGAAAATAGTGTGGCAGTTCCTCAAAAAGTTAAACAGTTACCACGTGATCCAGCAATTTCATTCTTACCTAAAAGAATCAAAAGGGTATGCTCACACAATAACTTGTATGTGAATATTCATAGCAGTTTTATTCATAATTGCCAAAACATGGAAAGGAAACGATCTAAATGTCTAACTGATGAATGGATAAATTTAGGTATATACATACAATGGAATATTATTCAGTCATAAGAAAATGAAATACTGATACATGCTACAACATAGATGGATCTTGAAAACATTCTAAGTGAAAGAAGCAACAGAAAATACCACATAATGTATAATTCAACTAGAAATATCCATAATAGTTAATCACTGTGTTAATCACTAGTATAAGATTAACTCGAAATATCCACAATAGTTACATTCATAGAGACAGAAAGCAGATTAGTGGTTGCCAGGGACAGGGGAGCAGAAGGCATGGGGATGAATGGTGAGTGGTCCTCAACCCGTTTGCCACCAGGAACCAGTTTTGTGGAAGACAATTTTTCCACCGACTGGGGGGGCGGGGCAGATGGTTTTGGGATGAAATTGTTTCACCCAGATCATCAGGCTTTAATTAGATTATCCTAAGGAGCATGCAACCTAGATCCCTTGCATGCACAGTTCACAATAGGGTTTGAGCTCCCATGGGAATTTAATGCCGCTGCGAATCTGACAGGAAGTGGAGCTCAGGTGGTAATGCTTGCTCTCCCACCTTTCACCTCCTGCTGTGCTGCTGGGTTCCTAACAGGCCACAGACTGCTACTGGTCTGTGACCTGGGGGTTGAGGACCCCTGTGCAAATGGATATGGATATGGATATGGAGTTCCTTTTTGGGATGATTCAAGTGTTCTAGAGTTAGATAGTGGTGATGGTTGCACAACTTTGTGAGTGTACAAAAAAACTACTCAGTTGTATACTTTAAAAGGTTATTTTTATGGTGTGTGATTTAATATATTTCTAAAATTTAAAAACTAATAGAATCTGTGGTTTAAAGACTTTCCAAGAATTCCCGCCCTTCATGACATCCCCACTGAATTCTTTCAAAATATTAAGAATAACATTACTCTACATAAACTCTTCCACAGAATTAATATTATAATTCATAGTCACTAGCTAATCAAAATGCACTACTCAGCACCAAAGGCAAATACTTTTATCTGTTATGTAAAAACAAGTCTATACCAACAATTCTGAATTAACTGATGAAGTGGAGCCAACACAAACCATTTAGAAATTCTGTGTCTGTCTCTCCTGCTACTACTTCCATCCTACTTCATACCATCACACTGGCTGATAAAAAGCCTAATATGGGGTTATTTCTCTTCTTTTTTAAATTAATTAAATTTATGTATTTAATATACTTTTTAGAGATGGGATTTCACTCTGTTGCCCAGGCTGGAGTGCAGTGATATAATCATAACTCATAATCATAACTCACTGCAGCCTCCAATTCCTGGGCTCAAGCAATCCTCCCACCTCAGCTTCCCGAGTAGCTGGGACTACAGGCACACACCACCACACCTGGCTAATTTATTTTTATTTTTTGTAGAGATGGGGTCTCCCTATGCCAGGCTGGTCATAAAGCGATCCTCTCACCTTGGCCTCCCAAAGTATTGGGATTACAGACATTAGCCAAAGAGAAGGCCGGGTGCAGTGGCTCACATTGATAATCCCAGCACTTTGAAATGCCAAGGCAGGAGAATTGCTTGACGCCAGGAGTTCGAGAGCAGCCTGGGTAACATAGTGAGACCCCGTCTCTATGAAATTTTTAAAAAACTATGAACAAGGCAAGAGTTGTTTTGCATTGCTATCAGTTATCTACAATTAATAGAGTTGTAAAATGACTCACATAAGAGTCCTTTTTTATTCGTAAGGAGCCTCTTTTGAATACATCTGAGTTTATGCTAATGAAGTGTCGTAGGGTGGGGCCCCAAAAAGACCTCAGGATCAAGTTGGTCACCAGAAAGTCCAAGTAATTAGAAGGTGGAAACTTTCTGCCCCACCTATTCACCTCTGTGTACAAACTTGAATAATGAGATCTGATGAGCTTCCAGGTGAATACATCAAAGTGTTGGGAGGGTGGCACAGCTGGAGAGGGCATGGAAGCTCTGACCCCTCCTACACTGAATTGTTTGCTTTATAATAAACTTGTAAATGTAAGTATTGTTTTTCTGAGTTTTATAAGAGGTTCTAATAAATTATTGAACCCAAGGAGTGGCTTGTGGGAACCCCTGATTTATACCCATTTGCTCATAAGTACAGGTGGCCTGGACTTGGATGTGGGGAGCAGTCTTGTGAGACTCAGCTCTTAACCTCTGGGGTCTGCTTTAACTCCGGGTACTTAGTATTGAATTGAATTGAATTCAGTATTGAGTTGAATTAGTGGACCCCCAGTTTGTGTCCAGAGAATCAGAGAATTGGTTGCTGGTGTTGTAAAAACATTCTAGAATTGGTGCTAGAAGTGGGATGTGAGTAGAGAAATGGTGTTCTTTGTTTACTGTTTTTGCCAAAGTAGAATTTGAAGCTTTTGTGCCATACATGGATCCAAGAATCTTTGCCAAGGCTGTGAGCTCCTTGCTGAGTGTCAGACGCTGTGCTAAACGCTTTACAAAGAATGTTTTTTTAGAAAGTTAAAATCTTTTTATCAAAGCAATACATAAACATAATTGTGAAATTATATAGTATAGAAAGACCCGTGATAAAAAGTAGCAATCCTGACTTTTTCACTGTTTCCCACATCCCACTCCCATTCTGCTCCCCAGGGAGACCGCTGTTGCCTAGTAAGGTCTGTTTTTAGTGTATCTATTGATTGTCCTCATTCTTTAAATAATATGGGAATGTCCATTATTTAGACTTCTACCTGTCAAGTTAGCTCTGATAAAGTTTTAACTCACTCGATTCCTGCATCTCTTCTTTCCATCCATTACAAAACTCTTTTTTGTTTTCTTTATTGGTTATTATTAAAATATGAAATGATGGGCTGGGTGTGGTGGCTCATGCCTGTAATCCCAACACTTTGGGAGGCCAAGGTGGGCGGATTACCTGAGGTCAGGAGTTTGAGAACAACCTGGCCAACATGGTGAAACCCCGTCTCTACTAAAAATGCAAAAATTAGCTGGGCGTGGTGGCACACACCTGTAATCCCAGCTACTTGGGAGGCTGAGGCAGAATCGCTTGAGCCCAGGAGACAGAGGTTGCAGTGAGCTGAGATTGTGTCACTGTACTCCAGCCTGGCCAACAGAGTGAGACTCTGTCTCAAAAACAAACAAACAAACAAACAAACCATGAAATGATGAACTTACACTTTGATTTCTTATTAAAACTATAGGCCATTTCTCCTGACTACTCATAATACAAAATAGTCTAATTAGTACTCCTGACTTTCCTTTCTACTTAATGTCTTCTTATACTTCAACATTATCAGACTGATAAGTTTGCATTGTGTTAATCAGATTTATGACATCTATTTCCTCTATAAGCTTATTCTAAAGGTTAAACGTCAAGCAGTGATCACATTATTACAACTATTTAAATGTTGGTGATTGCATAGGTTGTTATAGTATATTGGCATTACCAGTGTTTTTGTAGAGATTTTTTTGGGCAACGGGGAGGTTATTTGCCTATCCATTTTGGGGGTAATTTCCCACCTTTTTTCTCATCCTTAAGTTCTTCCAACTTCTTAAGGACAATATCAAATCTCTTGCATCTCTTACTTTTCTAGATACCTCCTTTAAAAAAAAAGCCTTTTTAGATTTGCAGGAATTTTGAGATAATAGTAAAGAGTTCTTATATACCCTACACCCAGTTTGCTCTATCATGAACATCTTACATTAGTATGGTACGTTTGTTACAACTGATGGTCCAGTATTGCTACATTATTAACCAAAGTTATACTGTACGCAGGTTTCCTTGGTTTTACCTAATGTCTTTCTCTTCCAGGATCCCATCCAGAATACTATATTACCTTTAGTTGTCATGTTTCCTTAGGTTGTGACAGTTTCCCAGACTCTTCTTGTTTTTGATGACCTTGACTGCTTTGAGGTGTATTGGTCAAGTACTTTGTAGGATGCCCTTCTTTGGAATTTGTGTTATGTTTTCCTCATTGTGATACTGGCTAATTGGTTTCTGGGAGGAAGACCACACAGGTAAAGTGTCATTTTTATTATAGCATATCAAGGGTACATACTATCAACATCTTCCGTCACTGTTCATGTTGACCTTGAGCACCTGGATTAGGTAGTGTTTGTAGTTTTTCTACTGTAAAGTTATTCTTCCACTCTCCCACAACCTTTCCACAGTGAATGCTTTGGAAGGAAGTAACTGTGTGTAATCTGTACTTAAGGAGTGAAGATTTGTGTTCCATTTGTGTTCCTCCTTCCTTGAGGACAGAGTATCTACATAAATTATTTGAAATTGTTCTGGCCGGGCGCGGTGGCTCAAGCCTGTAATCCCAGCACTTTGGGAGGCCGAGACGGGCGGATCACGAGGTCAGGAGATCGAGACCATCCTGGCT
>NW_012117143.1:1089715-1093367 GCF_000951035.1 Colobus angolensis palliatus
GCCCGTCTCGGCCTCCCAAAGTGCTGGGATTACAGGCTTGAGCCACCGCGCCCGGCTATTCTCAGTATTTTCTAGCCTGCTGCTCAATGCTCATCTTGACTATCTTCCATTTTTCTTTTAACTTGGATCCACTGTTTCTGGAATTTCCTGCCCAGCCCTGCCCTACCCTGCCCTGCCCTGCCTTGCCTTGCCTTCCCTTTCCCTTTCCTTTTCCTTTCCCTTTCCTTTCTCTTTCTTTCCCCCTGCTCCCCTCCCCTCCCCTTCCCTTCCCTTTCTTTCAACAGAGTCTCCTTCTGTCACCCTGGCTGGAGTGCAGCGGTAAGATCTTGGCTCACTGCGACCTCTGCCTCCCAGGTTCAAGTGATTCTCTAGCCTCAGCCTCAAGAGTAGCTGCGATTAGCCTCAAGAGTAGCTGCGATTACAGGAGCATGCCACTATGCCCAGCTAATTTTTGCATTTTTTAGTAGAGACAGGGTTTCGCCATGTTGGCCAGGCTGATCTCGAACTCGTGACCTCAGGTGATCTGCCGGGCCATATGCTTTCATTTTGTAGAAGCACATACTCAAGTAACTTTCTGAAAATGGCGTGTTTGAGATAAATTTTCTAAGTCTTTAGATTTACAAATCTAAATCTAAAGGCATGTTTGAAAACTTCTTTTTAAAAATTTGATATATAATATACATATTCTGGGAATTTATGTGGCAATTTTGTACATTGAGATAATTTGTAAAGATCAAATCAGTGTAATTAAGATATCCATCACCTTAAATATTTGTCTTTTCTTTATGCTAGAAACATTCTAATTATTCTCTTCTACCTATTTGAAATATATAATAAATTATCGTAAACTACAGTCACTCTACTAATCTATCAAACGCTAGGTCTTATTTCTTCTATGAAACTGTATATTTCAGCTGGGCACTGTGGTTCACACCTGTAATCCCAGAACTTTGGGAGGCAGAGGTGGGCGGAACACCTGAGGTCAGGAGTTCGAGACCAGCCTGGCCAACATGGTGAAACCCTATCGCTACTAAAAATACAAAGTTGACCCGGCATTGTGGCTCACACCTGTAATCCCAGCACTTTGGGAGGCTGAGGCGGGCAAATCATGAGGTCAGAAGTTTGAGACCAAACTGGCCAACATGGTGAAAACCGTTTCTACTGGGTGACAGTGCGAGACTCTGTCTCAACAAACAAGCAAACAAACAAACAGACAGCAACAACAACAAAAATCAACACAAAAGTAGCCTTGGTGGTGATGCATGCCTGTAATCCCAGCTACTTGGGGGGGCTGAGGCAGGAGAATGGCTTGAACCTGGGAGGTGAAGGTTGCAGTGAGCCAAGATTGCAGCGCCACTGCATTCCAGCCTGGGCTAAAGAGGGAGACTCCATCAGAAAGAAAGGAAGGAAGGAATGAGGGAGGGAGGGAGAGAGGGAAGGAAAAAAGGAAGGAAGGAAGGAAGGGAGAAAGGAAGGAAGGAAGGAAAAAAAAGAGTATGTTTCTACCCATGCCCCACCAATTCCTGGTAACCACCAAGCTAGTTGTCTATCTTCATGAGATTCACTTTTTAAGCTCTCACATATGAGTGAGAACATGCGATATTTGACTTTCTGTGTTTGGCTTGTTTCACTTAACATAATGACCTTCAGTTCTATCCATGTTGGTGCAAATGACATGATTTCATTCTTTTTGTGGCTAGTATTCCATTGTGTATGTATATCACATTTTCTTTATCCATTCATCTGCTGATGGACAGTTAGGTTGATTCCATATTATGGCTGTTGTGAATAGTGCTGCGATAAACATGAGACGGTAGATATCTTTTTGATATATTGATTTTTCTTTCTTTAGGATATATACCCAGTAGTGAAATTGCTGGATCATATGGCAGTTCAATTTTTAGTTTTTTGAGGAACATCCATAGTGTTTTCCATAGTGACTGTACTAATTTTCATTTCCACCAGCCGCGTATGAGGGTTCCCCTTTCTCCACATCCTTGCCAGCATCTGTTATTCCCTGTGTTTTCTTTTTCATAAAAGCCATTTAGCTGGGGTGAGATGGTATCTCATTGTGGTTTTGATTTGCATTTCTCTGATGATTAGATGTTGAGCATATGTCTTACACTTGTTTTCCATTTATATGTCATCTTTGGTGAAATGTTTATTCAGACATTTTGCCTGTTTTTAAAATGGATTGTTTGGTTTTTTGTTTTTGTTTTTTGTTTTTTTTTTGCTGTTGAGTTGTTTCAGCTTCTTGTTATTAATTCTGGTTATTAATCCCTTGCCAGATGGCTGGTTTGCAAATGTTTTCTTTCATTCTGTGGGTTGTTTCTTCTTTTTGTTGACTGTTTCTTTTACTGTGCAGAAGCTTTTTAGCTTTATGCAATCCCATTTGTCTATTTTTGCTTTTGTTACTTGTGCTTCTGAGGCCTGTTTACACAAAAAATCGTTGCCTGGATCAATATCCTGAAGTATTTCCCCAGTGTTTTATAGTAGTTTCATAGTTTCAAATTTTAGATTTAAGTCTTTTTTTTTTTTTTGAGACAGAGTCTTGCTCTGTCACCCAGGCTGGAGTGCAGTGGTGTGATCCCGGTTCACTACAAGCTCCGCCTCCCAGGTTCACGCCATTCGCCTGCCTCAGGCTCCAGAGTAGCTGGGACTACAGGCGCCTGCCACCACTCCCAGCTAATTTTTTGTAATTTTTTTTAGTAGAGACGGGGTTTCACCGTGTTAGCCAGGATGGTCTCGAGCTCCTGACCTCATGATCTGCTCGCCTCGGCCTCCCAAAGTGCTGGGATTACAGGCATAAGCCACTGTGCCCGGTCTAGATTTAAGTCTTTAATCCATTTTGGTTTGATTTTTGTATATGGTGAGAAATAGGGGTCTGTTTTCATTCTTCTGCTTATGAATATCCAGTTTTCCCAGCACCATTTGTTGAAGAACATATCCTTTCCCCAATATATGTTCTTAGTACCTTTGTTGAAAATGAGTAAAATATGTGAATTTATAGCTGGTTTCTCGATTTTGTTTCTTTTGTTTGTGTGTCTGTTGGTATGCCAGTACAATGCTGATTTGGTTATTGTAGCTTTGTAGTAGTATATTTTGAAGCCAGGTAGTGTGATGCCTCCAGCTTTGTTCTTGTTGCTCAGTATTGCTCTGGCTATTTGGGGTCTTTCATGGTTCTACATAAATTTTAGGATTGCTTTTTTTTGTTTCTTTGAAGAATAGTTACTATAATTTTGATAGGGACTCTATTGAACCTGTAAATTACTTTGGGTAGTATTATCATTTTAACAATATTAAATCTTCCAATCCATGAAAATGGAATACCTTTCCATTTTTTTGTGTGTCTTTATTTATTTAGTTGAGATAGAATCTCGCTCTGTTGCCCAGGCTGGAGTCCGGTGGCACAATCTCAGCTCGCTGCAACCACTGCCTTCCAGGTTCAAGCAGTTCTCCTGCCTCAGCTTCCCAAGTCCAGTCTATCATTCTGGGAGTTTTTCTGGTACTATTAATTTTAAAATCCTTTCATTTTCTTTTTTTTTTTTTTTAGACGGAGGCTCCCTCTGTCGCCCAGGCCAAAGGGCAGTGACTGGATCTCAGCTCACTGCAAGCTCCAATTCCTGGGCTCAAGCAATCCTCCCACCTCAGC
>NW_012117143.1:1093417-1098056 GCF_000951035.1 Colobus angolensis palliatus
TTAAATATTGGGCTTCTGGATTGGTCTTCATGTGTATTAACTTTCTTCTTTTTTATTTTTTTGAGACTGGGTCTCACTCTGTTGCCCAGGATAGAATGCAGAGGCACAGTCACAGCTCGCTGCAGCTTCAACATCCAGGGCTCAAGTGACCCTCCCACCTCAGCCTCCCAAGTAGCTAGGACTACAGGCATGTGCCACCAAGCTTGGCTAATTTTTAAATTATTTGTAGAGATGGGGGTCTCCCTATGTTGTTCAGGCTGGTCTAACTCCTAGACTCAAGGGATCTCCCACTTTGGCCTCCCAAAGTGCTGGTATTACAGGTGTGAGCCACTGTGCTTGGCCTTAACTTTCTTCTTGGTCTACCTTTTTGTCTTGTTTCTTCTTTCTGAAAGACTGTCTTGACTTTACCTTCTAACCTCTATGCTTGTAATTTTTTTTGAGCTATCAAATTGTTAATCTCCCAGAACTCTTTCTGTTATTTAATTGAATTATTATATTTAAAATTTTAATAGCAGCTGGTTCTTGTTTTATAAATGTAGTATCTTCTGTATATTTTTGAGGATACATAAATTTTTTTTTTTTTTTTTTTTTTTTTTTTCTGAGGTGGAATCATGCACTGTGGCCAGGCTGGAGTTCAGTGGCGAGATCTCAGCTCACTGCAACCTCCGCCTCCTGGATTCAATCAATTCTCCTGCCTCAGCTCCCAAGTAGCTGGGACTACAGGTGCACACCACCACACCCGGCTAATTTTTGTATTTTTTTTAGTAGAGATGGGGTTTCGCCATGTTGACCAGGCTGGTCTTGAACTCTTGATTACTTTAGGTGATCCGCCCATCTCGGCCCCCCAAAGTGCTGGGATTACAGACGTGAGCCACCGTGCCTGGCCTAATCTTTTTTTGAAAGAGTTTTTTATGTTTTATGAATTGTCTTATGAAATTATCTTAGTTCTCTTAATTCATTCCTCTCTTTTCTTTTGTGTTTCTCATTCACATTACCGATTTTCCTTAAAAGTCTGGCGATCTTTGATAATCTATCCACTTTTAAGAATGAGGCAATAGTCTAGGTGCAGTGGCTCATGCCTGTAATCCCAGCGCTTTGGAAGGCCGAGGCAGCGGATCATGAGGTCAAGAAATCGAGACCATCCTGGCCAACATGATGAAACCCTGTCTCTACTAAAAATACAAAAATTAGCTGGGCGTTGTGGCACGCGTCTGTAGTCCCAGCGACTCCAGAGGCTGAGGCAGGAGAATCTCTTGAACCCAGGAGGTGGAGGCTGCAGTGAGTTGAGATCACACCACTGCACTCCAGCCTGGTGACAGAGCAAGACTCTGTCTCAGAAAAAAAAAAGAATGAGACAATAGAAGGATTGACTTTGAACTTTTCATACTTGAATAGGCTTCTTGGCCAACAGTGCCCCGTTTAGCTGCCCTAATTCTCTTCCTAGGTGGTTCAATAAACTTCTTTATAGAAAACCGCTTTCAGGGTTTTTTGTTTGTTTGTTTTTTTGAGACGGAGTCTCACTCTGTCACCCTGGCTGGAGTGCAGTGGTGCAGTCTCGGCTCACTGCAAGCTCCGCCTCCTGGATTCACGCCATTCTCTTGCCTCAGCCTCCAGAGTAGCTGGGACTACAGGCACACACCACCACACCTGGCTAATTTATTTTTATTTTTTGTAGAGATGGGGTCTCCCTATGCCAGGCTGGTCATAAAGCGATCCTCTCACCTTGGCCTCCCAAAGTATTGGGATTACAGACATTAGCCAAAGAGAAGGCCGGGTGCAGTGGCTCACATTGATAATCCCAGCACTTTGAAATGCCAAGGCAGGAGAATTGCTTGACGCCAGGAGTTCGAGAGCAGCCTGGGTAACATAGTGAGACCCCGTCTCTATGAAATTTTTAAAAAACTATGAACAAGGCAAGAGTTGTTTTGCATTGCTATCAGTTATCTACAATTAATAGAGTTGTAAAATGACTCACATAAGAGTCCTTTTTTATTCGTAAGGAGCCTCTTTTGAATACATCTGAGTTTATGCTAATGAAGTGTCGTAGGGTGGGGCCCCAAAAAGACCTCAGGATCAAGTTGGTCACCAGAAAGTCCAAGTAATTAGAAGGTGGAAACTTTCTGCCCCACCTATTCACCTCTGTGTACAAACTTGAATAATGAGATCTGATGAGCTTCCAGGTGAATACATCAAAGTGTTGGGAGGGTGGCACAGCTGGAGAGGGCATGGAAGCTCTGACCCCTCCTACACTGAATTGTTTGCTTTATAATAAACTTGTAAATGTAAGTATTGTTTTTCTGAGTTTTATAAGAGGTTCTAATAAATTATTGAACCCAAGGAGTGGCTTGTGGGAACCCCTGATTTATACCCATTTGCTCATAAGTACAGGTGGCCTGGACTTGGATGTGGGGAGCAGTCTTGTGAGACTCAGCTCTTAACCTCTGGGGTCTGCTTTAACTCCGGGTACTTAGTATTGAATTGAATTGAATTCAGTATTGAGTTGAATTAGTGGACCCCCAGTTTGTGTCCAGAGAATCAGAGAATTGGTTGCTGGTGTTGTAAAAACATTCTAGAATTGGTGCTAGAAGTGGGATGTGAGTAGAGAAATGGTGTTCTTTGTTTACTGTTTTTGCCAAAGTAGAATTTGAAGCTTTTGTGCCATACATGGATCCAAGAATCTTTGCCAAGGCTGTGAGCTCCTTGCTGAGTGTCAGACGCTGTGCTAAACGCTTTACAAAGAATGTTTTTTTAGAAAGTTAAAATCTTTTTATCAAAGCAATACATAAACATAATTGTGAAATTATATAGTATAGAAAGACCCGTGATAAAAAGTAGCAATCCTGACTTTTTCACTGTTTCCCACATCCCACTCCCATTCTGCTCCCCAGGGAGACCGCTGTTGCCTAGTAAGGTCTGTTTTTAGTGTATCTATTGATTGTCCTCATTCTTTAAATAATATGGGAATGTCCATTATTTAGACTTCTACCTGTCAAGTTAGCTCTGATAAAGTTTTAACTCACTCGATTCCTGCATCTCTTCTTTCCATCCATTACAAAACTCTTTTTTGTTTTCTTTATTGGTTATTATTAAAATATGAAATGATGGGCTGGGTGTGGTGGCTCATGCCTGTAATCCCAACACTTTGGGAGGCCAAGGTGGGCGGATTACCTGAGGTCAGGAGTTTGAGAACAACCTGGCCAACATGGTGAAACCCCGTCTCTACTAAAAATGCAAAAATTAGCTGGGCGTGGTGGCACACACCTGTAATCCCAGCTACTTGGGAGGCTGAGGCAGAATCGCTTGAGCCCAGGAGACAGAGGTTGCAGTGAGCTGAGATTGTGTCACTGTACTCCAGCCTGGCCAACAGAGTGAGACTCTGTCTCAAAAACAAACAAACAAACAAACAAACCATGAAATGATGAACTTACACTTTGATTTCTTATTAAAACTATAGGCCATTTCTCCTGACTACTCATAATACAAAATAGTCTAATTAGTACTCCTGACTTTCCTTTCTACTTAATGTCTTCTTATACTTCAACATTATCAGACTGATAAGTTTGCATTGTGTTAATCAGATTTATGACATCTATTTCCTCTATAAGCTTATTCTAAAGGTTAAACGTCAAGCAGTGATCACATTATTACAACTATTTAAATGTTGGTGATTGCATAGGTTGTTATAGTATATTGGCATTACCAGTGTTTTTGTAGAGATTTTTTTGGGCAACGGGGAGGTTATTTGCCTATCCATTTTGGGGGTAATTTCCCACCTTTTTTCTCATCCTTAAGTTCTTCCAACTTCTTAAGGACAATATCAAATCTCTTGCATCTCTTACTTTTCTAGATACCTCCTTTAAAAAAAAAGCCTTTTTAGATTTGCAGGAATTTTGAGATAATAGTAAAGAGTTCTTATATACCCTACACCCAGTTTGCTCTATCATGAACATCTTACATTAGTATGGTACGTTTGTTACAACTGATGGTCCAGTATTGCTACATTATTAACCAAAGTTATACTGTACGCAGGTTTCCTTGGTTTTACCTAATGTCTTTCTCTTCCAGGATCCCATCCAGAATACTATATTACCTTTAGTTGTCATGTTTCCTTAGGTTGTGACAGTTTCCCAGACTCTTCTTGTTTTTGATGACCTTGACTGCTTTGAGGTGTATTGGTCAAGTACTTTGTAGGATGCCCTTCTTTGGAATTTGTGTTATGTTTTCCTCATTGTGATACTGGCTAATTGGTTTCTGGGAGGAAGACCACACAGGTAAAGTGTCATTTTTATTATAGCATATCAAGGGTACATACTATCAACATCTTCCGTCACTGTTCATGTTGACCTTGAGCACCTGGATTAGGTAGTGTTTGTAGTTTTTCTACTGTAAAGTTATTCTTCCACTCTCCCACAACCTTTCCACAGTGAATGCTTTGGAAGGAAGTAACTGTGTGTAATCTGTACTTAAGGAGTGAAGATTTGTGTTCCATTTGTGTTCCTCCTTCCTTGAGGACAGAGTATCTACATAAATTATTTGAAATTGTTCTGGCCGGGCGCGGTGGCTCAAGCCTGTAATCCCAGCACTTTGGGAGGCCGAGACGGGCGGATCACGAGGTCAGGAGATCGAGACCATCCTGGCT
>NW_012117143.1:1102001-1109139 GCF_000951035.1 Colobus angolensis palliatus
GGGGTTTCACCATGTTAGCCAGGATCATCTCCATCTCCTGACCTCGTGATCCACCCGCCTCGGCCTCCCAAAGTGTTGGGATTATAGGCGTGAACCACAGTGCCCAGCCTATTACTATTATTTTCTGCCTGGAGAACAATCACCTTGATGGATGTTTTGCTTACTGGTTTGTGGGAGTGGAGTGGGTGCTTTTTATATACTCTATATTATTCAGGCTGTTTTAGTCCATTTTCTATTGATATAACAGAATACCACAGACTGGGTAATTTGTAAAGAAAAGAAGTTTATTCATCTCACAATTCTGGAGGCTAGGGAGTCCAAGAGCTTGGCTCTGGCATCTGGTGAGGGCCATCCCACGGCAGAAGGGTGGAAGGCAGAAGTGAGCACGCAAGACAGAGAAAGGAAATCTGGCCAAACCCCCTCCTTCTAATTAAGAATCTACTCCTGAGACAACAAATTCGCTCCCATAATAATAGTAGTAGTCCATTCATGAAGGTGGAGCCCTCATGACCTAATCATCTCTTAAAGTCTCACCTCTTAATACTGTTACATGGACAATTAAATTTCTTTCTCTCTCTCTCTCTCTCTCTCTCTTTATTTTAGACAGAGTCTTGCTCTGTCACCCAGGCTGGAGCTGGAGTGCGGTGGCATGATCTTGGCTCACTGCAACCTCTGCCTTCTGAGTTCAAGCAATTCTCCTGCCTCAGCCTCCGGAGAAGTTGAGATTACGGGCATGCACCGCCATGCCCGGCTAATGTTTGTATTTTTAGTAAAGACAGGTTTTCACCATGTTGACCAGGCTGCTCTTGAACTCCTAACCTCAAGTGAGCCACCTACCTCAGCCTCTCAAAGTGCTGGAATTACAGGCGTGAGCCACCGTGCCCAGTTGGGCAATTACATTTCAACATGCGTTTTGCGGGGACATTCAAACCATAGCACATGCTTTAAATAATAACCCTGCTTTCATTCCCAGGTCTCATTCCTCTTGACCATCCTAACTGAATTTTCTGAATCTAAGCATTTGAAGTTTCTCCAGGTAAGATTGGTGTGCTCGTCCACTGGGGAGTCTTTTCCACTTATACACACAGTCACACAGGCTGGAGTACAGTGGTTTGATCGTAGCTCATTGCAGCCTCTAACTCCTGGGCTCAAGTGGTCCTCTTGCCTCAGTCTCCTGAATACCATGCCCGGCTACTTTTTATTATTATTATCTTTTTCTTTTTGATACAAAGTCTTGCTCTGTTGCTCAGGCTGGAGTGCAGTGGCGCCATCTCAGCTCATTGCAACCTCCCTCTCAAGGGTTCAAGCAATTTTCCTGTCTCAGCCACCTGATTAGTTGAGTTTACAGGCATGCAACACCACACCCAGCTATTTTTTTTTTTTTTTTGATATTTTTAGTAGAGACGGGCTTTTGCCATGTTGGCCAGGCTGGTATCGAATTCTGGCCTTAAGTGATCCTCCCTCTTTAGCCTTCCAAATAGCTGGGATTATAGGCACTGCTCCTGGCTATGCACTCATTTTCTAAGTAGTGGTTCCTTCTTTATCAGTGCTTTATCAGTGATCAGTTCTCCAAACTCAGTGTTTTCCAAAAGCTTGATAAAAATCACTTGTTTGCTGATGGCTTTCCTTTCTTTCTCTTCAATATTGCACTTTTATACCCTGAAAATAACTTTTACTGTCATTTTAATAAAGTTTCAGGAGGGACTAACAAAAAGCTTGTAGCTCTTTCATCATCTTAAACGAACAAATCTCATTTAATTTTTAGAACAATCCGCCGGGCACGGTGGCTCACGCCTGTAATCCCAGCACTTTGGGAGGCCAAGGCGGGCGGATCACGAGGTCGGGAGATCAAGACCATCCTGGCTAACACGGGGAAACCCCGTGTCTACTAAAAATACAAAAAATTAGCCGGGCGTGATGGCGGGCGCCTGTAGTTCCAGCTACTGGGGAGGCGGAGGCAGGAGAATGGCGTGAACCCCAGAGGCGAAGCTTGCAGAGAGCCGAGATCACGCCCATTGCACTCCAGCCTGGACACAGAGCGAGACTCTGTCTCAAAATAAAATAAAATAAATTTTTAGAACAATCCTATATCATATTATTTTACAGAGTTGGGAACATTGGCCCAAGGAAACTAAATATTAATAGATATCTCTAAACCAAGTAGGTTATTCAGTGATGGAGCAGGGAATAAATCCCAGGAAATCCACTCTAGTGATTCATCGTCTTGTTTTTTCTCTAAATTTATTAGTATAAAATTCTAAGGCCATATTTACAAATATCCTAGGAGGTAACAGAAATATTGAGTCCTGAACAATTTCATTTTAAGAGACTCAGGAAATACCTAGTTAAGTATATACCTAATTGACTGTGTTTGAGAGATGATTCTAAAATGAATCAAGTTATCTTTGCTCTGGATTATCCAGCTTTGCATTCCTTATATTTAGTCATTAATTGCTACATGTTATTTGACTTCTTTGGAACTGTTTCTAAGTATTTTAAAATATTTTCAATCAGAAGCAATGGAAAAGAACAATATCATTCAGAGAAATGGGTAACAACTGGAAAGGGAAAGTAGAATGGTTTAAAGTGGCACACATAAAAGATGTTTGTTCTCACATCCTTTTCCACTGAAGTCTTACTTTTTTTTTTTTTTTTTTTTTTGAGATGGAGTCTCGCTCTGTCCCCCAGGCTGGAGTGCAGTGGCGCGATCGTGGCTCACTGCAAGCTCCCTCTCCCGGGTTCACGCCATTCTCCTGCCTCAGCTTCCTGAGTAACTGAGACTACAGGCGCCCACCACCACGCCCGGCTAATTTTTTGTATTTTTAGTAGAGACGGGGGTTTCACAATGTTAGCCAGGATGGTCTCGATCTCCTGACTTCGTGATCTGCCCGCCATAGCCTCCCAAAGTGATGAGATTACAGGCGTAAGCCACCACGCCTGGCCTTGAAGTCTTATTCTTAAGGGACTTGTATAAAAGAGAATATGTCAGACAGGCCATGCTAAGACCGGTTAATACTTTCCAGCAAATATTGCTTTATATACATGAGTGCAGATATTTTCTGGAACTTCTATGTTTGAATATAGTAATCTATACATGCTGTACTGGTCTTTGACTTTCTATTCAATTGTGCCATCGAGAATAGACAAGTCATGTTTCTCAGACCTTCAGTGTTCTTATTCAGTCAAAATACTGGACCAGATGACCTCCAAGACCTCATCCTTCCATAAAATCCCATGATTATATTACTTAGATCTTCTTACTTTATTTTTAGTGGTTCATAATATGTCTTTTGATCAATATCTTAAAGTGTAATTTACATAGGTTTAAATATACAAGTTTTAAATGTATTGCTCAATGGCTTAATAAAAATAGCTTTATTGGGATATAATTAACATGTCACAAAATTCACCTGTTTAATGTGTACAATTCAATGGTTTTTAGTATATTTACAGATTTTTTTTTTTTTGAGACAGAGTTTCGCTGTTATTGCCCACGCTGGAGTGCAATGGGGCAATCTCGGCTCACCGCAAGCTCTGCCTCCCGGGTTAAAGCAATTCTTCTGCCTCAGGCTCCTGAGTGAGTAACTGGGATCACAGGCATGTGCCACCATGCCCTGCTAATTTTGTATTTTTAGTAGAGACGGGGTTTCTCCATGTTGGTCGGGCTGGTTTCTAACTCCTGACCTCAGGTGATCCGCCCACCTTGGCCTCCCAAAGTGCTGGGATTACCGGCATGAGCCACCGCATATGGCCTATATTTACAGATTTTTATACCCATCACCATAGTCTAATTTTAGAAAATTTTTATCACCCTAAAAGAAACCTGGTGCCCATTAGCAGTCGCTCCTGTCCTTCCTTTCCCTTTACCCTGCCAGTTCTTGGGAACCACTGGTCTACTTGCTCTTCCCATATATTTTATGTTTGTCTATTTTGGCCCTTGTTTTTTTTTTTTTTCTTTGAGTCTAGGTCTCGGTCGGTTACCCAGGCTAGAGTGCAGTGGTGACAGCATGGCTCACCACAGTATTCTAGCCCTTTCGTAGGAATGAAATCTTACAACATGTCATCTTTTGTGACTGACTTCTTTCATTTGGCATAATGTTTTCGAGATTCATCCATGTTGTAGCAAGTATCAACACTTCATTCCTTTTTGTTGCCAAATAGTGTTTGTAGGGGCCATTGAAAATAATATGTTAAGAATAAATAAGGCTCAAGGACAGTATTTCTAGCTAGTTGCACTTTTAATGAACTTCAGTAGTCAAGGATATTATTTTTAGTTAAACTTTAATGAACTTTAGTAGGCGCCAAGAAGGCGGACAAAATAAAAAAAGTTTAGAGACAAGAAACTAAGCTGAAGGTCACATCTGGGTGCAGAAAGTTTGTTTTTCATTGTGTTATTTCTGCTGACGTGGGGTTTGTGGGGGTATAAATAAAGTGAGGCGGAGGCTCTAGGCGCGGCCGCCATGTTCTCTGTTTGTCTTTGTCTTGTGTGTCTGTTCATTCTCCACCACCCCCGGGCATGGGCCCCAACAGTGTTCATTTTGTGTATGTAGCACATTTTATTTATCCATTCATCAGTTAATGAAAATTTAGGCTGTTTCCACTTTTGGTTGTTATGAATAATGCTGCTATGAACAATTGTGTTCGTGTGGACATGTGTTTCTATTTCTCTTGGGTACATACCAGGAGAATTGCTGGGTCATATGGTTCTCTCCTTTTAATATTTTGAGGCATTGCCAAACTGTTTTCCAGAGTGGTTGCACTGTTTTACATTCCCATTAACATGTACAAGGATTTCCATTTCTCCACATCTTTGCTAACAATTATTACTAAGTTTTTTGTTATTGTTGTTTTGAGATGGAGTTTTGCTCTTTTTGCCCAGGCTGGAGTGCAATGGCGTGACCTTGGCTTGCTGCAACCTCCACCTCCCAGGTTCAAGGGATCCTCTTACCACAGCCTCCCAAGTAGCTAGGATTACAGGTGTGCACCACCATGCCTGGCTAATTTTTGTATTTTTAGTAGAGATGGAGTTTCACCATGTTGGTCAGGCTATTTTTGAACATCTGACCTCAAGTGATCTGCCTGCCTTGGCCTCCCAAATTCCTGGGATTACAGATGTGAGCCACTGCACCCAGCCAATTATTACTAAGCATTAAAATTAATATTATCTTTTTGATTATAGCTATTCTAATAGGTGTGAAGTGGTATGACTTTTAAGTTATCTACCTCTTTGTGACCTCCACCTAGTTAAGAATATGTGATGTTTCTATTCCTCCTGAAAGTTTCTTTGGTACCTTTCTTCAGTAGACACTAGGTGCCTGCCCCTGAGTAACTACTCTTCTGACATCTACCCACTGTAGATTAGTTTTGCCTATTCTTGAATTTCATATAAATGGAACCAAACAGTATGTATGATTTATATATCAAAGCACATGAATGTTCATAGCAGCATTATTCATAGTAGCCAAAAAGTGGAAGCAACTCAAGTGTCTACCAACTGATGAATGAATGAATAAATGACATATGGTATATCCATGAAATGGAACACTGACATAACTTAAAAGTACAACCTAAAGTTGCAAGTTGATGTAGAAGCTGCAGTAAATTACCCAGAAGGTCTACCTAAGATCATAGATAAAGGTGGCTACACTAAAGAAAATTTCAATGTAGACAAAACAACTTTAAATTGGAAGTAGATGCTATCTAGAATTTGTATAGCTAGAGAGGAGAAGTCAACACCTAGCTTTAAAGGTTCAAAAGACAAGCTGATGTTCTTGTTAGGGGCTAATGCAATTGGTGACATGTGGTTGAAGCTGATGCTCATTTACCATGTTTAAAATCCTGGGGCCCGTAAGAATTACATTGGCCAAGTGTGGGGGCTAACACCTGTAATCCCAGCATTTTGGGAGGCTGAGGTGGGCGGATTACTTGAGTCTAGGAGTTCAAGGCCAGCCTGGGTACCATGGCGAAATGTCTCCACAAAATATACAACAATTAACCAGGTGTGGGTGTGCCTGTGGTCCAAGCTACTTGGGAGACTGAGGTGGGAGGATCACCTGAGCCCGGGGAAGTCAAGGCTGCAGTAAGCCATGATGGTGCCATTCCAGCCTGGGCAACAGTGAGACTCTATCTCAAAGAGGGAGAATTATTTTAGGTCTACTCTACTTGTGTTCTATACATGGAACAACAAAGTCCAAATGACAACACATCTGTTGACAGAAGAATTTACTAAATAATTTAAGTCCACTGTTGAGACCTATTCCTCAGAAAAAAATATTCTTTTCAAAATATCACTGTTCATTGACATTGCACCTGGTCACCCAACGCTCTAATGGAGATATATAAGGAGATTAATATTTTCATGCCTGCTAACACAATATCCATTCTGTAGCTCATGGATTAAGGAATAATTTTTCCTTGATCTTAATTTTTCCTTCTCCTCCTCCTTCTCTTCCTCCTCCTCCTCCTCCCTTTTCTTCTTCTTCTTCGTCTTCGTCTTCCTCTTCCTCCTCTTCTTCTTCTTCCTCTTCCTCCTCTTCCTCTTCTTCTTCTCCTTCTTCTCCTCCTTCTTCTCCTCCTCTTCTCCTCCTTCTCCTCCTCCTCCTCCTCCTCCTTCTTCTTTTTCTTCTTCTTCTTCTCCTCCTCCTCTTCCTCCTCCTCCTCTTCCTCCTCCTCCTCCTCTCACTTAGTGGGGATGATCTTGATTCACTGCAACCTTCAACTCCCAGATCCGGATTCAAGTGATTATCCTACCTCAGCCCCCTGAGTAGCTGGGATTATAGGCGTGTGCCACCACACCTGGCTAATTTTTGTATTTTTAGTAGAGACAGGTTTCACCAGTTTAGCTGGGCTGATCTTAAACTCCTGATCTCGCAATCCACACACCTAGACTTCCTAAAGTGCTGGGATTACAGGCGTGAGCCATCACGCCTGGCCAAGTCTTATTATTTAAGAAATACATCTCATAAGGCTATAGCTGCCTTAGATAGTGATTCCTCTGATGGATCTGAGCAAAGTAAATTGAAAACTTTCTGGAAAGGATTCACCATTCTAGATGCCATTAAGAACATTTATGATTCATAGGAGGACGTGAAAATATCAACATTAACAGCAGTTTGGAAGAAGATGATTCCAACTCTCT
>NW_012117143.1:1109399-1112279 GCF_000951035.1 Colobus angolensis palliatus
GTCTCGATCTCCTGACCTCGTGATCCGCCCGTCTCGGCCTCCCAAAGTGCTGGGATTACAGGCTTGAGCCACCGCGCCCGGCCGATTCCAACTCTCATGGATGACTTTGCAGGGCTCAAAACTTCACTGGAGGAAGGAACTGCCCAGGTGGTGGAAGTAGCAAGATAACTAGAATTAGAAGTGGAGACGGAAGATGTGACTGAATTGCTGTAATTTCATAATAAAACTTGAAAAGATGAGGAGTTGCTTTTTATTGATGAGCAAAGAAAGTGATTTTTTGAGATGGACTCTACTCCTGGTGAGGATGCTACAAATGTTGTTGAGATGATAACAAAAGATTTACAACAGTACATAAACTTAGATGATAAAGCAGTGGCAGGGATTAAGAGGATTGACTTCAATTCTGAAAGAATTTCTATAGTAAGTAAAATGCTATCAAACAGCATTGCATGCTACAGAGAAATCTGTCATGAAAGGAATAGTCAATTGATGTAGCAGACTTCATCGTTGTCTTATTTTAGAAATTGCCTTAGCCACCACCCTGATTAGTCAGCAACCACCAACATCCAGGCAGGGCTGGGTGTGGTAGCTCACACATGTAGTCCCAGCATTTTTTCAGGCCAACATGGGAGGATCACTCGAGGCCTGGAGTTTGAGACCAGCCTGGGCAACAAAGGGAGACCTTGTCTCTATAAATAAATAAATAAATAAATAAAAATTTAGCTGGGCATGGTGGTGCACACCTGTGGTCTCAGCCATTCAGGAGGCTGATGTGGGAGGATCACTTGAGCCCCAGAAGTTGAGGCCCGCAGTGAGTTACGATCACACCACTGCACTCCAGCCTGGGTGACAGAGTGAAACCCTGTCTCTAAAATTAAAAAAAAAAAAAAAAAGTCAAGGCAAGACCCTCTACCAGAAAAAAGATTATTACTTGCTTGCTGAAGGCTTAGCTGATCAGTAGCGTTTTTTAGCAATACAGTATCTTAAAATTAAAGTAGGCACATTTTTTAAAGATGTAGTGCTGTTGTATACTTAATAGACTACAGTATCGTGTAAACATATTTTTTTGGGGGGATGGGGAAACAGGGTCTTGCTCTGTCACCCAGGCTGGAGTGCAGTGGCATAATCTCAGCTCACTGCAACCTCTGCCTCCCAGGCTCAAGCAATCCTCCCACCTCAGCCTCCTGAGTAGCTGGGACTACAGGCATGTATCACCACACCCGGCTAATTGTTTGTATTTTTTGTAGAGGTTTCACGGTGTTGCCCAGGGTGGTCTCAAACTCCTAGGCTCAAGTGATCCACCTGCCTCAGTCTCTCAAAGTGCTGGGATTATAGGCATGCACCACCGCACCAGGCTGTAAACCTGATTTTTATAAGCACTGGGAAACAAATTTGTGTGATTTGCTTTATTGTGATGTTTGCTTTATTGCAGTGCTCTAGAACTGAACCTGCAGTATCTCCAAGACATGTCTGTAATGTGTACTCTTTTGTGTCTGGTTTCTTTCACTTAGCATAATGATTTTGAGGGTTAAGCATGTTGTGTATCCAGGCATATATCAATATTTCATTCCTTTTTGTTGTTAAGTAGTATTCCATTGTATGGATGTACCACATTTTGTTTATCCATTCATCTGTTGATGGATATTTGAATTATTTTCTGTTTTGGTTATTGTCAATAAAGCTGCTTTAAACATTTGTGTGGGGCATAGACTTTCATTTCTCTTAGGTACATACTGAAGAGTAGAATGGTAGGATTATATCGCAGATGTGCTTAATTTGATAAGGAATGCCAGGTTTCCAAAATGACAATATTGTTTTGCATTCCCATGGGCAGTATATAGAGTTTTCTTAGGACCTTTTAAACAAATGTTCATATAGGTAGTTCATTTTTGTTGTAGAAATACTAAAAAGTATATAAGAGTAAAGAAATACATCACTTAAAATTTTACCACAAGATGTAACATTGTGGAGTATATTATTCTTTTTTTTTTTAGTATTATACTTTAAGTTCTAGGGTACATGTGCACAATGTGCAGGTTTGTTCCATATGTATACATGTGCCATGTTGGTGTGCTGCACCCATTAACTCGTCATTTACATTAGGTATATCTCCTAATGCTATCCCTCCCCCCCTCCCCCGGAGTATATTATTCTTAACTTTTTTCTACCTATGCTATTTAAAATAAAACCTTATACTGTATGTACTTCTCTGTATTTTGCTTTTTCCATGTAACGTGGGACTAGATTTTCTGTTTCAATAAATATACATTTAAGCCACCATTTGAAATAGCTGCATAGTATTCTATTACATCAGTGCAGGATATACTGAAACTAGCCATTTGGTTTTTGTTGGACCTTTAGGTTGTTTACTTCTTCTCATCGTTATAAATAGTATGACAATGGACATTGTTGTAAAAATAAAGTTGTATATTTCTTTTCTTTTCTCTTCTTTTTTGAGACAGGGTCTCCCTGTGTTGCACCCAGGCTAGGGTACAGTGGCATGATCTCAACTTACTGCAACCTCCACCTCCTGGGTTTAAACTCTTCTCCTGCCTTAGCCTCCCGAGTAGCTGGGATTACAAGCGCTTGCTACCACGCCTGGCTAATTTTTTTTATTTTTAGTAGAGACAGGGTTTCACCATGTTGGACAGGCTGGTCTCGAACTCCTAACCTCCCAAAGTGCTGGGATTACAGGCGTGAGCCACTGCACCTAGCCAGAATTGTATTATATTTTAATAATTCTTTTTTTTTTTTTGAGACAGAGTCTCATTCTGTCACCCAGACTGGAGTGCAGTGGTGTGATCTCGGCTCACTGTAAGCTCTGCCTCCTGGGTTACGCCATTCTCCTGCCTCAGCCTCCCGAGTAGCTGGGACTACAGG
>NW_012117143.1:1113205-1118133 GCF_000951035.1 Colobus angolensis palliatus
CAGCAACGTGATCTCGGCCCACTGCGACCTCTCCCTCCTGGGTTCAAGCGATTCTCCTGCCTCAGCCTCCTGAGTAGCTGGGACTACAGGCGTCCGCCACCAGCTCAGCTACTTTTTTGTATTTTTAGTAGAGATGGGGTTTCACTGGATTAGCCAGGATGGTCTTGATCTACTGACCTCATGATCTGCCTGCCTCGGCCTCCCAAAGTGTTGGGATTACAGGCGTGAGCCACTGCACCCGGCCACTAAATATTATTGAGCTATTTACTCAAGAGGTTTTAAATTTTTTAACATTTAACTCAGAGTGGAAGTAGGGGAAATAGAGCTAGAAAATGGAAGAGGAATGGAAAAGAAGTCTATCAAGTATTTCTGTTTCGGCTTTTAGTTGGAGTTAGCTAACTTTTGAAAGGGGGAACAAGTTCCTGACTCCTACCTTTCTGTAATGGCATAAAAATGTAGCTAAGGTGTATGGAGAAGGTACCTCCTGATCAGATCTTCTCTCCCAAATCATCCTGAGTATGCCAAAACAAAAACAAAACAAAAATGAGGCAAAACAAAAACAATCCTTTCCCTTTTCCTACCACTCCAGAGATTTAAGAAATTAGTTTATTAAAGTGCCTTTTAAAATCAGTCTGTTAAAATCCACACCTTAATGTGAATTGCAGTACTATAATTAGACATTCCACTTTCAACTTTTTAATAAGGATTTTTGCTCACTGGTGACCCAGAACTAATATTGGAGGAAGTGGTCAGTTGGAAGAAGGCCGATCTGCTCCAGTGTCACAGGGAGTTTTGGCTGTTAGGGTGTGGTTTTTAGGGTGTGTGTTCTCAGCAATTGACTTTGAGCCTTAGTTTTCTCACTGGTAAAGTTGGGGTGATGATTTATCAGGCCTGTGTCTTGTGAATCTCAAGTGATATGCAGTATGCAAATGCCTTGAACACTTACAAATCACTGTTACCATTCTGGCACCAGATTTTGAGTGTTCTCCCACATAAGTAATAAATCACCTTCTTAGAGGGGAGAAGTTAAGGAGAGACGGGGTTTCACTGTTGGCCAGGCTGGTCTCAAACTCCTGACCTCGGATGATCTGCCTGCGTTGGCCTCCCGAAGTGCTGGGATTACAGGTGTGAGCCACTGCGCCTGGCTTCCAAGCTCATCTTGAACATTTACTGCCCCAGACCTGGAATCTACCATTACTGTCAGGAACCCTTGCTTCTTTTAGTGGAAAATGATATATAAAGACCATAATCTGGGCACTAGGGACATTCATTGCTACAGGAATTGTTATTTTTACAGATGTTTACAGGGTGAAGGCCAGGAAATGTTTAATCCCTTTTAATTTTTTTAAAGATAAAATATACCATGAGAATGTACTGATATACTGATATTTTCCTTTATTTTATTTTATTTTTTTTGAGAAAGGGTGTCGCTGTGTCACCCAAGAGGGAGTGGAGCGGTACAATCACGGCTCACTTCAGCCTTGACCTCCTCTGCTGAAGTGGCACTCCCACCTCAGCCTCTCGAGTTGCTGGGACTACGGGCACACGCCATCAGGCCCAGCTACATGAGATACTTTGATTCAGGCATGCAATAAGCAGTAATTACATCATGCAAAATGGAGTATCAATCCCCTCAAGCATTTATTCTTTGTATTACAAACAATCCAATTATACTCTTTAAGTTATTTTTTGATGTACAATTAAATTATTGATGACTGTAGTCACCCTGTTGTGCTGTCAATTAGTAAATCTTATTCATTATTTCTAACTACTTTTTTGAACCCATTAACTACTCCTACTTACCCCCAGCCTCCCCATGACCCTTCCCAGCCTCTGGTAACCATTCTTCTACTCTCCATCTCCATGAGTTCAACTGTTTTCAGTTTTTAGCACTCAGAAATAAGTGAGAACATGTGAAGTTTGTTTTTCTGTGTCTGACTTATTTCACTTCACATAATAACCTCACTTCCATCCATGTTGTTGCAATGACTGGATCCCATTTTTTTTAATGGCTGAATAGTAGTCCATTGTATATAATTGCCACATTTTCTTTATCCATTCATCTGTTGATAGACACTTAGGTTGCTTCCTAATCTTGGTTATTGTGAATAGTGCTGCGACAAACATAGGAGTGCAGATGTCTCTTCATTGATCTCTTTTCTTTTGGGTATATAGCTGGCAATGGGATTGCTGGATCATATGGTAGCTCTGTTTTTAGTATTTTTTCAATTTTTCAATTTTTATTTTTTGTGGGTACTAGTAGGTGTATATATTTATGGGTACATGAGTTGTTTTGATACAGGCATGCAATGTGAAATAAGTACACTGTAAAGAATGGGGTATCCATTCCCTCAAGCATTTATCCATTGAATTGCAGAAATGCAATTACATTCTTAAGTTATTTAAAAATGTACAATGAAGTTATTGACTATAGTCACCCTGTCGTGTGATCAAATAGTAGGTCTTATTTACTAGTTCTAGCTATGTTTTTTGTACCCATTAACCATCCCACCTCCCCCTATCCCAGACTCTGATAACCATCCTTGTACCCTCTGTGTCCATGAGTTCAATTGTTTTGACTTTTAGATCCCATAAGTAAGTGAGAACATGTGATGTTTGTCTTTCTGTACCTGGCTTATTTCACTTAACATAATGACATGCAGTTCCATCAAAGTCATTGCAAATGACTAGATCTCATTTTTTTTAAGGGTGAATAGTACTCCACTGTGTATAATTACCACATTTTCTTTATCCATTCATCTGTTGATGGACACTTACATCGGTTCCAAATCTTAACTATTGTAAACAGTGCTGCAACATAGGAGTGTGGATATCTCCTCGATACACTGATTTCCTTTCTTTTGGGTATATGCCCAGCAGTGGGATTGCTGGATCATCTGGTAGCTCAGTTTTTAGTTTTGTGAGGAACCTCCAAACCGTTGTCCACAGTGGCTATAGTAATTTACATTCCCATCAACAATGTACAAGGATTCCCTTTTCTCTGCATCCTCTCCAGCATCTGTTCTTGCCTATCTTTTGGGTGTAAGGTATTTTAACTGGGGTGAGATGATATCTCGTTATAGTTTTGATTTGCATTTCTTTGATGATCATTGATGTTGAGCACTGTTTCATATGCCTTTTGTTTGCCATTTGTATGTATTCTTTTAAAAAATGTCTATTCAAATCTTTTGCCCATTTTCTGATCAGATTATTAGATTTTTGCCTGTAGAGTTTAAACTCCTTGTATATTCTGGTTATTAATCCCTTGTTAGATAGGTAGTTTGCAAATATTTTCTTCCACTCTGTAGGTTGTCTCTTCACTTTGTTGATTGTTTCCCTTGCTGTGCAGAAGCTTTTTAACCATCTCATTTGTCCATTTTGTCTTTGATTGCCTGTGCTTATGGGGTATTACTCAAGAAATTGTTACCTAGATAAATGTCCTGGAAGGTTTCTCCAATGTTTTCTTGTAGTAGTTTCATAGTTTGAGGTCTTAGATTTAAGTTTTTAATCCATATTAATTTGATTTTTGTGTATAGTGGAGAGATAGGTATCTAGTTTTATTCTTCTGCATAAGGATATCCAGTTTTTTCAGCGCTATTTATTGAAGAGACTATCCTTTCTCCAGTGTATGTTCTTGGCACCTTTGTCGAAAATGAGTTCACTGTAGATGTGTGGATTTGTTTATTGGTTTTCTATTCTGTTCCATTGGTCTATGTGTCTGTTTTTATGCAATAGCTTTGGCTATTCTGGGTCTTTTGTGATTCCATATAAATTTTAGGATTGTTTTTTCTATTTCTGTGAAGAATGTCATTGATATTTTGATAGGAATTGAATTGAATCTGTAGAGTGCTTCGGGTAGTATGGACATTTTAACAATATTGATTCTTTTGATTCATGAACATAGGATCTTTCGATTTCTTGTGTACCCTTCGATTTCTTTCATCAGTGTTTTATAGTTTTCCTTGTAGAGGTCTTTCCCTTCTTCAGTTAATTCCTAGGTATTTAATTTTATTGTGGTGATTTTTTTTATGGGATTACTTTTTTATTTCTTTTTCAAATTGTTCACTGTTGGCATATGGAAGTGCTACTGATTTTTGTATGTTACTTTTGTATCCTGCAACTTTATTGAATTTATCAGTTCTAATAGTATTTTGGTAGAGTCTTTAGGTTTTTCCAAATATAAGATTGTATCATCTGTAAACAAGGATAATTTGACTTCTTCCTTTCCAATTTGAATGTCCTTTATTTCTTTCTCTTGTGTGATTGCCCTAGCTATGACTTCCAGTACTATGTTGAATAACAGTGGTGAAAGTGGACATCCTTGTCGTGTTTCAGATCACAGGAAAGTCTTTCAGTTTTCCCCTCTTGAGAATGATACTAGCTGTGGGTCTGTCATACATGGCTTTTATTATGTTGAGGTATATTCCTTCTATGTGTAGTTTTTCTTAAATATATCTACCTCATCTCTCACCTTCCATGTGTAGTTTTTGAGAGTTTTTATCATGAAAAGACAATGTTTTTCTGCATCTATTGAGAAAATCATATGGTGTTGTCCTTTATTCTGTGGATGTGATGTATCATATTTATTGATTTTTGTATGTTGATCCACCCTTGCATATCTGAGATAAATCCCACTTGGTCATTTTTTTTTAATGTGCTGTTTGAGTTTTGTTTGTTAGTATTTTGTGGAGAATTTTTGCATTTCTGTTCATCAGGGATATTGGCCTTTAGTTTTTTTGTTGGTGTCCTTGTTCTTGTTTGGTTTCGGTGTCAGTGTAATGCTTGCCTCATAGAATGATTTAAGGAGAACTTCTTCCTCTTTTTTTTTTTTTTTTTAGATGGAGTCTTGCTCTATTGCCCAGGCTGGAGGGCAGTGGCTCAATCTCATTTTTTTTTTTTTTTTTTTTTTTTTTTTACATTTGATGTTT
>NW_012117143.1:1119159-1119503 GCF_000951035.1 Colobus angolensis palliatus
TATAGTGTATATGTGCCACATTTTCTTTATTCAGTCTAACATTGATGGGCATTTGGGTTGGTCCCAAGTCTTTGCTATTGTGAATAGTGCTGCAATAAACATACGTGTGCATGTGTCTTTATAGCAGAATGACTTACAATCCTTTGGGTGTATACCCAGTAATGGGACTGATGGGTCAAATGGTATTTCCAGTTCTACATCCCACACTGTAGGATGTAGGATGAGGAATCGCCACACTGTCTTCCACAATGGTTGAACTAATTTACACTCCTGCCAACAGTGTAAAAGCGTTACGATTTCTTCACATCCTCTCCAGCATCTGTTGTTTCTGACTTTTTTTTTTT
>NW_012117143.1:1121258-1150337 GCF_000951035.1 Colobus angolensis palliatus
AACATGTTATTGGTCTATTCAGGGATTCGACTTCTTCCTGGTTTAGTCTTGGGAGGGTGTATGTGTCCAGGAATTTGTCCATTTCTTCTAGGTTTTCTGGTTTATTTGTGTAGAGGTGTTTATAGTATTCTCTGATGGTAGTTTGTATTTCTGTGGGATCAGTAGTGATCTCCCCTTTATCATTTTTTATCGTGTCTATTTGACACTTCTCTCTTTTCTTCTTTATTAGTCTGGCTATCAGTCTATCTGTTTTGTTAATGTTTTTAAACAACTAGGTCCTGGATTCATTGATTTTTTGAAGGGTTTTTGTGTCTCTTTCTCCTTCAGTTTTGCTCTGATCTTAATTATTTGTTGTCTTCTGCTAGCTTTTGAATTTGTTTGCTCTTGCTTCTCTAGTTCTTTTAATTGTAATGTTAGGGTGTCGATTTTAGATTTTTCCTGCTTTCTCCTGTGGGCATTTAGTGCTATAAATTTCCCCCTAAACACTGCTTTAGTTGTGTCCCAGAAATTCTGTTCTTTTGCATTTGCTGAGGAGTGTTGTTACTTCCAATTAAATGCCCCAACTAAAAGGCACAGACTGCAAATTGGATAAAAAGGCAAGACCCATCAGTATGCTGTATTCGATTTTAGAATAAGCACTATGTGTTGTTGAGAAGAATGTATATTCTGTTGATTTGGGGTGGGGAGTTCTGTAGATGTCTATTATGTCTACTTGGTCCAGAGCTGAGTTCAAGTCCTGAATATCCTTGTTAATTTTCTGTCTTCTTGATCTGTGTAATATTGACAGTGGAGTGTTAAAATCTCCCACTGTGGGAGTCTAAGTCTCTTTATAGGTCTCTAAGAACTTGCTTTATGAATCTGGGTGCTCCTGTATTGGGTGAATATATATTTAATATATATTTAAGAATATGTATCTTGTTGCATTCATCCCTTTACCATTATGTAATGCCCTTCTTTGTCTTTATTGTTCTCTGTTGGTTTAAAGTCTGTTTTATCAGAGACTAGGCTAGCAATCCCTGTTTTTTGTTTTTTGTTTTTTTTTTGTTATCCGTTTGGTTGGTAAATCTTCCTCCATCCCTTTATTTTGAGCCTATGTATGTCTTTGCATGTGAGATGGGTCTCCTGAATACAGCATACTGATGGGTCTTGCCTTTTTATCCAATTTGCCAGTCTATGCCTTTCAGTTGGGGCATTTAGCTCATTTACATTTAAGGTTAATATTGTTATGTGTGTGAATTTGATCCTTTCATTATGATGCTAGCTGGTTATTTTGCCCATTAGTTGATGCAGTTTTTTTCATAGTGTTGATGGTCTTTACATTTAGGTTTGTTTTTGCAGTAGCTGGTACTGGTTTTTTCTTTGCATATTTAGCGCTTCCTTCAGGAGCTCTTGTAAGGCAGGTCTGGTGGTGACAAAATCTCTCAGCCTTTGCTTGTCTGTAAAGGATTTTATTTCTCTTTCCTTTATGAAGTTTTGTTTGGCTGGATATGAGATTCTTGGTTGAAAATTCTTTTCTTTAAGAATGTTGAATATTGGCCCCTGCTCTTTTCTGGCTTGTAGGTTTTCTGCAGAGAGATCTGCTGTTAGTTTGATGGGCTTTCCTTTGTGGATAACCCGGCATTTCTCTCTGGCTGCCCTTAACATTTTTTCCTTCATTTCAGCCTGGGTGAATCTGACGATTATGTGTCTTGGGGTTGCTCTTCTCCAAGAGTATCTTTGTGGTGGTCTTTGTATTTCCTGAATTTGAATGTTGGCCTGTCTTGCTAGGTTGGGGAAGTTCTCGTGGATAATATCCTGAACTGTGCTTTCCAACTTGGTTCCATTCTCCGTGTCACTTTCAGGTACACCAATCAAACGTAGGTTTGGTCTTTTCTCATAGTCCCATATTTCTTGGAGGCTTTGTTTGGTCCTTTTCATTCTTTTTTCTCTAATCTTGTCTTCATGCTTTATTTCATTAAGTTGATCTTCAATCTCTAGTATCCTTTCTTCCGCTTGATCGATTCGGTTATTGATACTTGGGTATGCTTCACAAAGTTCTCATGCTGTGTTTTTCAGCTCCATCAGGTCATTTATGTTCTTCTCTAAACTGGTTATTCTAGTTAAAATTCCTCTAACCTTTTTCAAGGTTCTTAGCTTCCTTGCGTTGGGTTACAATATGCTCCTTTAGCTTGGAGGAGTTTGTTATTACCCACTTTCTGAAGCCTACTTCTGTCAATTGGTCAAACTCATTCTCTCTCCAGTTTTGTTCCCTTGCTGGAGAGAAGTTGTGATCCTTTGGAGGAGAAGAGGCGTTCTGGTTTTTGGAATTTTCAGCCTTTTTGCTCTGTTGGTGACCTTCAGGTGGAGTTTTTGCATGGTTGTCCTTTTTGTTGATGTTGATGCTATTGCTTTCTGTTTGTTAGTTTTCCTTCTAGCAGTCAGGCCCCTCTTCTGCAGGTCTGCTGGAGTTTGCTGGAGGTCCACTCCAGACCCCGTTTGCCTGGGTATCATGAGCAGAGGCTGCAGAACAGCAAAGATTACTGCCTGCTTCTTCCTCTTGAAGCTTCATCCCAGAGGAGCACCCACCAGATGCCATCCAGAGCTCTTCTGTATGAGGTGTCTGTCAACCCCTGCTGGGAGCTGTCTCTCTGTCAGCAGGCATAGGGGTCAGGGACCCACTTGAAGCAGAGCTCAAGAGGTGTGCTGGGAGATCTGCTGCTCTCTTCAGAGCCTGCAGGCAGGAACATTTAAGTTGGCTGAAGCTGTGTCCATGGCCACCCCTTTCCCCAGGTTCTCTGTCCCAGGGAGATGGGAGTTTGATCTATAAGCCCTTGACTGGGGCTGCTGCCATTCTTTCCGGGATGCCCTGCCTAGACAGGAGGAATCTAGAGAGGCAGTCTGACTACAGTGGCTTTGCCACCCAGTTCAAACTTCCTGGCAGCTTTGTTTACACTGTGAGGGGAAAACCACCTACTCAAGCCTCAGTAATGGTAGACACCCCTCCCCCTACCAAGTTCGAGCATCCCAGGTTGACTTCAGACTGCTGTGTTGGCAGTGAGAATTTCAAGCCAGTGGATCTTAGCTTTCTGGGCTCCGTGGGGGTGGGGTCTGCTGAGCAAGACCACCTGGCTCCCTGGCTTCAGCCCCCTTTCCAGAGTAGTGAATAGTTCTGTCTCACTGGCATTCCAGGTGCCACTGGGGTACGAAAAAAAACTCCTGTGGCTAGCTCAATGTCTGCCCAAATGGCAGCCCAGTTTTGTGCTTGAAACCCAGGGCCCTGGTGGCATAGGCACCCCAGGGAATCTCCTGGTCTGTGGGTTGTGAAGACTGTGGGAAAAGCATAGTATCTGGGTTGGATAGCACCATCCCTCACACCACAGTCCCTCAGGGCTTCCCTTGGCTAGGGGAGGGAGTTCCCTGACCCCTCATGCTTCCCGGATGAGGCGACGCCCCACCCTGCTTCGGCTTGTCCTCCATTGGCTGCACCCACTGTCTAACCAGTCCCAATGAGATGAGCCCGGTTCCTTAGTTGGAAATGCAGAAATCACCTGCCTTCGGCATTGGTCTCGGTGGGAGCTGCAGACTGGAGCTGTTCCTATTCAGCCATCTTACCCAGGAATCCTTCACTGAGCTTCTTTAGTAGCAATATTTTGAATTCTTTATCTGAGATTTCAGAAATTTTGTTTTGATTATACTCTGGTGCTGGAGAATTATTGTGTTCCTCTGGATGTGTCATGTTTCCTTGCTTTTTCATGTTTCGTGTGTTCTTATGTTGTTATCTGCATATCTGGTGTAATAGTCACTTATTCCAGTGTTTAAAATTTGCTTTCATAGGGGAGGACTTTTTCCTGAAGATATATCTATGGTGTTGGTTGGCTAGAGCATTTTGGCTTTGATTCTGAGTCTGTAACTTAGTTTGGTCTCTATGATTTTTTTTCAGCTGTAAACAGCATCAGTGGAGACTGTGGTGTCCTTGGTGGCTTAGGTCGTGGTGGTTAGTGGAGGCTATGGAGAAGATTTTCTGGGGACTGGGATGCCAGGTGGGCCAGTCTTTGGGCCTCAGTGGTGGTAGTGATGGGCTGAGCATGTCTGTCCTTGGGCCCCAGGGTTGTATATGCTGGCACCATTGTTAGTGGGTCTAGGTAAGTCACTTATTGGGCCTCCAGGTGGCTTGATTGGGTGCCAAAAATGGCAGTAGTGGGCCGGGCGCGGTGGCTCAAGCCTGTAATCCCAGCACTTTGGGAGGCCGAGATGGGTGGATCACGAGGTCAGGAGATCAAGACCACCCTGGCTAACATGGTGAAACCCCGTCTCTACTAAAAAAAAAAAAAAAAAATACAAAAAACTAGCCGGGCGAGGTGGCGGGCGCCTGTAGTCCCAGCTACTCGGGAGGCTGAGGCAGGAGAATGGCGTAAACCCGGGAGGTGGAGCTTGCAGTGAGCTGAGATCCGGCCACTGCACTCCAGCACGGGTGACAGAGCGAGACTCCGTCTCAAAAAAAAAAAAAAAAAATGGCAGTAGTGGGTCAGGTTGGTGGGCAGGTCATTGACTTCCTGGGCAGCAGGAACAGTGGGCAATTGCAGTCGCAGTGGTGAGACAACTCTTTGGGACCCAAGCAGTTTGCACTGGTGTTGGCAGTGAGTGTGGCAGATTGGGCGGACTGGTCCCCATACCTGCAGGTGGCATATGCAGGTGGGTGCCAGCTGTGGTGGTAGCAGCAGGTTGAATGGACTGGACCTCAGACACCAGAAGGAGTGCTCAGGTGCTACCAGTGGTAGACTGGGCTGGGTAATCCCAGGGCCCTGGACAGTGTGGATGGGTGATCCACAGGCCCCTGGATGGTATGCTTGATTACTGGGGAAGGGAATCAAACTCAAACCAGGCTGGGTGAACCTGCCCTCAGTCCCCCAGGTGATGACTGCAGGATGCTGGTTGTGGTAAGCAGGGGCAGGGTGATCCCCAGGCTGTTGGAATGCTCAGTTGGAGGATGGCAGAGGCGGTGCTGTAGGGGAGGACCGGGTTGTTTACCTTGGAAGCAGCCTATATGCTGGTAGCCTGGATTGAGGGGTGTGGGTGTGGACTTTGCTGGTACTTTGGCCCTATAGCAGTCTGTAACTGTGGTTGCAGGCAGTGCAATTTGTCTTCAGGACATATAAAAATGTGTGACTGCCCCTCTGCTGGGGGTGGGGGTGGAGTCACTGCCTGTGGCTACTGCCTTGACCCCTGGCAGCAGGGCAGAACACAGTCTGCTGGGTCCTGGGCTCTCAAAATGGCAGGGTGCTGCAGCTGCTGAGGACTCAGGGGTTTATGGGACCCAGCGTGAGCCCTGTCTCTGGAGCCATGCCTTTGCAAGGGCTCCAGGCAGCTCCCTATGTTAGTCTCAGGACCCATTAGGGCCAAGAGGATCTCCTGTGGCTAGGATTATAAGCATCTGTGACAGGAATGCAGACTTCTGGGGGTCTCTCATTTACCCTTTCCCCACATTAGGGAGCCTCTGCAGACTCTCAGCCGGTTCTGGCGGAAGAGGTGGCCTCACTTTGTCCTTCCTTGCTTTCGGTGCTTCCCGTCTCTTCTCTGTTGAATTACAGTGCTCTCTCTCGGATAAGCTATTCGAAGTGTGATTAGCTACTTGCTGGTTTGGTTCCTCTTCATGGAAGTGGCAAATACTAGGTGCTTCTAGTTAGTCATCTCTAAGTCTCTCCTCTAAAGGATTATGTAATTTTTTTTTAATTTACATAAAATTCTCACGAAGTATTAGGTTTCAACACACTTGAAAACATTCTTTTCTGTGGTCATGCTACAGATGCAACACACAGATAATTTTATTTTAATTTTTAGAGATGTATTTTCTTAATTAAATTTTATTTTATAATTATGAAATACACTGACATAAATTCAAGGCCAAATGAATAAAAAAAGATATATTTAAAAAGTCTGGTTTCAGCTCTTTCCCCTCTACCACCCACTTCTCTCCCTCCCCATATAGGTAACCATTTTTTAAAAAGTTTACCCTCCCATTAAATAATACATATTATTATACAACTTAATTTCAAAATAATATGTATGGTGACATAATACATACATGTGTGTGTATCTATATATATATTCACTCATAGATATACATGAATTATTTCTAGGTTCATCTATTGGTTATAGGAGCATATATACACATACAGCGCTATTCTAAAAGTGCCAATCTGATCATGTAACTAGAACTGTTTGGCAAATATTTATTATTCTTAGGATAAAAACATTGTTCAAATTGTCCCCATAATCTGGCATCTGTCTACTTGACCACTTTTTAAACCAAGCAACTCTTTTTTATCTTCTGTACTGCAGCCACATTGGGCTTCTTTCTTGAACATATACTGTTCTTTCCCGCTTTAAAGTAATTTTTTTAACATGCCGTTCTGTCTTCCTGGAAGGATTTCTTCTCTTTCATTTCCCTTTCAATTTAGATAATTCCTACTTATTCTTCCGATTTAAACTTAAAAGCCAGTTCCTCAGAGAAACCCTCTCTGCTTCATCAAATTAGTTTAGCTCTTCACTGTTATGTATTCTCCAAATACTCCATACATTTTTACATTACTTATTATAACTATAATTTAAAAATTTTAATGGAAAATTTTAAGCATAGAAAAAAGTAGAGAGAATAGTATAATAAGTCCTTGTATTTTTGTTAATTTGTTTAAATAATTATCAACTCAAGGTCAACTTTATTTTAACTATACACCTAGACATTATACAATTTAATCACCAATATTTTGGTATCATGATTATAATTTAATAATTAATTGTGAACACTGTTGTTCAATGACTATCTCTGTTACCACATGGTAAATTCCATGGACTCAGGGATTTGAATGTCTTCTTCGCTGCTGCATTCTCAGGGTTTAGCTCGATGTTGTGAATATCATAAGTGTTGAGAGGTATGTCAAATGAATGAATGAAATGTTATAGATTACTAGAGAAAACAGGAATATGCATTTACTGTATTTAGGGTTCAGCAAGGCATTTGACACATTCTCCCACAGAATCTTTGCTAACAGTATAGTCTAGAATTAAGAACAATTAAGATTCATTTCTTGTTGAGTGATTGTATCGAATGGGTTAATGAGATTGTGGTTTTTAGTTCAGTAGTGTGTCAGAGAGCTCTCCTTATGAACTGTTCTTGTTCCACAATTTTTTTAAATCAATGATTTGGATGTGTAGAGAAAGGACTTCCCCCCCGCCCCCTGCCCTAATATGGAAGAGAGGAAATATACTGGATGACAGAATCAGAATCCAAAAAATGTGTTTGACAGTCTAGGGCAACAAAAACCACTAAGGTAAATTTAATGGTAATAACTTAAAAGCCTTACATTTAGGTCCAAGAAATACAACTGTAGAAGTTTATGATGGGGGAAACATGGCTTAGCAGTAGCATGTATTAAAAATACATAGTGTGCACAGTGTGATGTCGTCACTATGAAATCTGATGGTAGTCTCAGATTTTCTTACTAGAAGGCAGCATTTAGAAGCACTTTTCTCTTGTTAATTAGATGGCACTAGAAAAGCGATATTTTGTTATAGGCAGAAGAGGCCTGGTGCTGTATTAAGGAAGAAGTGGTTGAAGAACTGAGGATTTCAATCTGTGGAAGCTACGCTTGACCAGCACTAAAAAACCCCCCAAACAACAACAACAACAACAACAACAACAACAATGGTCAACACTTAAGAATTGTGAGATATCCCAATTCTCTTGATAAATGGGAGCATCTGTCAATGGTCACTTAAGCTGCATGGAGACGATTATCTGCTACCTCTTTTAGGTAGGGTGCCTCTTCTATAATTCAGCTGAGTTCCCACCACTTCCTGCTGTCTAACACCTTGCTGCCTTCACTCATTTAGGTATCTTTCTTGGCCTTGTAGGTATTTGCCTTTGCAATCCCTTGGCAGGCTAGCCATGTAAGACCTGTCAGGGAGGAGCTTGGACCGCTGAGGTTAAAGTTATAGGGATGGATTTTGGCACAATGTAAGGAAGTCCTATCAAGCAGGACTGCTCAAATGCAGAATGGGCTGCCTTGAGATTCTATGAAATTTCATAAAGTCACAGCCCACATTCTTTCTCTCTCTTCCCTTCTGCTATAGACTGAATTATGTCCCTTCAGAATGCATGTGTTGAAGCCCTAACCCTCATTGGGATTGTATTAGATAATAGGGTTTTTAAGTGGTAATTAAGGTTAAATGTGGTCATAAGGGTGAGGGTACTAACCCAATAGGCTTTATAAGAAGAGGAAAAGAGAGCTACACCCTCTGCCATGTGAGGGCATAGCAAGAAGGCTTCAAGCCAAGAAGAGAGCTTACCAGCAACTGATCATGCTGGCACCCCAATCCCAAAGTTCTGGCCACCAGAACTGTGAGAAAATAAATTTTGGTTGTTTAAGCCACCCAGTCTATGGTATTTTATTGTGTCAGCCTGAGCAGACTATGGCCCTTCTCCTTCCCTTCCCTTCTTTTTCCTCCCTCCTTTCTCTTTCCTTCCCTCCTTCCTTCCTTTCTCTGCATCTCTTCTTCCTTTCCTCCTTTTCCTTATTCTTCCCTTAAAACAGTCATGCCTATCAGGAAATAGATTTCTTGATTGTCTTATAAATACACATTTCTTAGCATTTTGGCTCACTCGTCTTCATGCGGCTATTCCTTGTGTGTTTAGCTGGATGGAGATGGTCCTGAAGTGCAACAACGCTTAAGATTCTCATCTGAGGGTGCACGTAAAAATTGTCTGTAAAAAAGTATAGATACTCAGTTCTCCCCAGTCCCTGTCCTGGGAGATTCTGCCTTGCGAGGTTGTTGGAATGGAGCTTGGCATCTGTACATTTAAAAAGCCTCAAGGGAGATTTGGAGTCTTCTTGGAACTACTGCCCCAGGGATTATATTTGTGTCTATAGAGTACCCAAATCACTGGTTTCTTCATTTATTTAGCAATCACCACGTGTGTCTATCTGGAGAACCCCAAACAAAGTGAAACAAAATGCTGTAAAGGAAGGTACCATTTTGACTCTTGTGGAACCTATAGTCTAGTTAATACAACAACTATATGATAGAAAGGATTCTGAGAAAATGCGACCACCTGGGAGTTGAGTTGGTTCAGGGAGGCTTCCCAAGGAGGGCAGTTCCAAATGAAGGTGAAAAAAGTGTTGTGTTTAGGTGAGTAGAGGAAAGAAGGAGAGGATGTTTGCAGCAGGGAAATAGCATAAGGAAAAGCATAGACACAAATTGAGCTGACTTATTCAGGAGGCATTAAGGAGAGTTGCCTGCTTAACAAAGAAGAGGGTTGGTTGGGAAACTGGATAGTCAAGGGAAGCGTACGGTGAAGATTGTTGGATGCCAGGTGGGAAGTTTGTACTTAGAGTCAGAGAGATCTGGGCTTGAACTCTGCCTCTAGTACTTGCTGCAGACAGTGATTTTAGACAGACTATCTCTTCTGAACCTGTTTTCTTCTGTAAAACAGGATTAATACACACTATCCTTGTGGGATGTTGGTGAGTAAAAGAGACAGCAGTGCCTGGCACAGAGTAGTGCTCAGTTAATGGAGCTATGGCCACATTGACCCAGTATGCTGAAGGTAATAACTGTGGGTCCTGGAGTGGGGAGGTTGCAGGCAGGCAGTGATAGGTTGTCAAGGTGAACACAAATGCTGCAAGCAGGAAGGACAGATTTACTCACTTTGATAAGGAGATAATTCTCACTGGACTTTTGGCATTGTAAGGGCAGTGTGATAATTCCAGCCTTCCCGCTTCAGTTGGGTGTTGTGCTGACATGGCCTAAGACTGCTTACGGCTGCTCAGTATCACCAGTATCACTTATACTTAGCAAATAAATTCCCTTGCTACTCTTGGATTGGATGCCTTAAATCCCCCAAAGACAAGTAGGTGGTGAGTTGAAGGCAAATAAAAATAGATCCCATTTGCTGGGCATTGTAGTAGGTACTTTATGGATATTCCACGTGATTATGAAAATGAAAGAAAACTAAGAAATGTTCACATTAATTAAAATACATAGTTATATTTTTTCTTTTTTTTTTTTTTTGAGACGGAGTCTCGCTCTGTCGCCCCCCGGGCTGGAGTGCTGTGGCCGGATCTCAGCTCACTGCAAGCTCCGCCTCCCGGGTTTACGCCATTCTGCTGCCTCAGCCTCCCGAGTAGCTGGGACTACAGGCGCCGCCACCTCGCCCAGCTAGTTTTTATATTTTTTAGTAGAGACGGGGTTTCACCGTGTTAGCCAGGATGGTCTCGATCTCCTGACCTCGTGATCCGCCCGTCTCGGCCTCCCAAAGTGCTGGGATTACAGGCTTGAGAGTTATATTTTTTTCTAAAATTTGTTTTAAATAATGAACAGCTTAAAAACATTTGTAATATATATATAAAGGTTTAAAGAATGATGATAAAACAAAAACAAGTATCTCCACCCACTCCACAGTTTGAGAGCTAGAAACGTTCCCTGCATTTTGGAATTGCCATTGTCTTTCCTCACCCCACTTCCCTCTTTCAGAAGGAGCCATTATCCTGAATTTTATGTTTAATATTTTCTTGCTTTCTTGTTTAATTAATTGTACCAGTCTGTATATGTTTTTCTTTCTTTTTTTTTTTTTTGGAGTCTTGCCCTGTCACCCAAGATGGAGAGCAATGGCATGATCTCAGTCCACTGCAACCTCCGCCTCCCAGGTTCAAGCGATTCTCCTGCATCAGCCTCCCGAGTATCTGGGAGTATAGGTGCCCACTATCTCATCTGGCTAATTTTTGTACTTTTAGTAGAGTTGGGGTTTTGCCATGTTGGCCAGGTTGGTTTCAAACTCCTGACCTCAAGTGATCCGCTTGCCTCGGCCTCCCAAACTGCTGGGATTACAGGCATGAGCCACCGTGCCTGGCCCAGTCTGTGTATGTTCTTAAAGAATATATTGTTCACTGCTGCATGTTTTAAAACTTTATATAAATGGAATTGTACAGTTTGTGTCTGTTTCCTGCTTTCCTTCCTCCTAAACATTATATTTTTGAGATTCATCCACGTTGATGCATGTAGCTATACTTGATTTGTTTTGCTGCATAATATTTCATTATAGGAAAAGACTGTATCTTATGGATCCATGTATCTGTGGACATGCAAATAGATTGTTTCCAATATTTTGCTTTTACAGATGTTGTTACTATGAACTTCCTTGTATAAGTCTTGGTGCACACGTGCAATAATTTGTTGAGGGTTTATGCTTATGTATCAGGTAAGATTAGTTTAGTTTGGGCGGTACCTCCTATTACTCCCTGCTCCCTGTAGTTATGATATCTGACACATCCAAGGTTAAAGAGGCAAGGAGTAGGAAAGGTCTGAACGGTTAAACCGTGGACTTTGAAGGTATTAGGCTGAGTCTGTCTGAATTTAGTAGTGATCAGACTTCCCTGGGGCACCTTAGTGGTTTCTTCAGAGACCCATTGCTGGGGATCTCCACCTGCAGGTGCCTTGACAGGGTTGAATGACTTCCTTTGGCTGGTCACTTATGATGACCTCAATATCTCTTGGACATATGTCTGTACATCTTTAGCATCTTTCTGTGGAGGTCTTCACACTATTCCAGGTGGCTCTCATTAGCAAAATCCAAGACTGTTCCACTCCTGCTTGTCCTCCCACTACATTTCCTCTGACTTCCTTATCCCCATAATGAGAAAGTCAGATAATTAATGGATTTATGGGTTATCATGAGAGTGGGACTGGTGGCTTTATAAGAGGAAGAGAGACCTGAGCTAGCATGTTTGGTCCCCTTGCCGTGGGATGCCCTGTGCCACCTTGGGACTCTACAGAGAGTCCTTACCAGCAAGAAGGCCCTCATCAGATGCGGCCACACTACCTTGGACTTATCCTCCATAATTGGAAGGAATACATTTCTTTCCTTTCCTTTCCTTTCCTTTCCTTTCCTTTTTCCTTCCGTCGTTCCTTCCTTTGTTCCTTCCTTCCTTCCTTCCTTCCTTCCTTCCTTCCTTCCTTCCCTCCCTCCCTCCTTCCCTCCTTCCTTCCTTTCAACAGAATCTTGCTCTATTGCCCAGGCTGGTGTGCAGTGTCACGATCTCAGCTCACTGCAACCTCTGCCTCCCAGGTTCAAATGATTCTCCTGCCTTAGCCTCCCAAGTAGCTGGGATTACAGGAGCCTGCCACCATGTCTGGCTAATTTTTGTATTTTTAGTAGAGACAGGGTTTCACCATTTTGGCTAGACTGGTCTTGAACTCCTAACCTCAGGTGATCCATCCACCGGGCCTCCCAGAGTGTTGGGATTACAGGCGTGAGCTACTGTGCCTAGCCAGGAATATATTTCTTTTCCTTATAAATTACCCAGCTTTAGTTATTCTGTTATAAGCAACAGAAAATGAACTAAGACAGGCATCTATACATACATACTTGCAAATACATAGAATATTTCTGGCACATTTTCTATAGCAAACTGATAACACTGATAAAACCAATGATACTGCTTCTGAAGAAGATAATTTGATTTATGGTGGTTAGGGATGACGACAACCGACTTTTTACTGTATGTAATATACTATTTTGTATTTTTTGAATTATTCTTTTTAGCGTATGCATTACTTTTGAAAATGCATTAATTTTGGGAAATAATTTTTAAACAAAAGAAAAAATGAGTTCTATTTGAATATTAGACCTCCTATGATTAATATTTGGCTTTTGTAGCATTGAACACTGTAAACTTAACATGGTATTTTTTTTTTTCTATAATGACTGAGAGAATAGTATTTACAATGTAATAAATAGATATGTATGAAAAAATATGATGACTGTATTTTGAGCACAGTGAGTTTGAGGTGTCAGTAGGAAACAGGCAGATGAAAATATCTAACAGGAGTTGGGAATGTGGACTGGAGCACTAGTCAAAACTGAAGATTGTTAGAAAAGACTGAGTGAAATACCCAAAGGAGGGAATGTGGAGAGGAGAAATGGGCTATGGGCATAACCAAAGGCAACAGCTACCTTTGGGGTCAGAAGAGGAAAGAGGAGTCAGACAATGAGAGGCAGATCTGAGAGTGAACAGCTTTATACAAGTAATGGGAGAAGATCATGCGAAGAAATAAGAATTGGTGGTGGTGGCTTGCTGCAGAGTCTGAGGAGAATGAAAACTAAGAAAATCTGTAGATCTGATTTTTCAATTGTTATCAAGAGAGTATTTTCTGTACATGATGACATGGTTAGAAGATGAAGGCTGTGAAAAAGAAACTTGGTAGTGAAGGGAAGGAGAGAGGGACAGGAATGTAGTTCAAGGGATAGCCTGGTGAATGGAGGTGGTGTGTGTGTGTGTGTGTGTGTGTATTTTAAGATGGGAAGCACGTCAAACCATTTATACACTGGCAGGAAGAAGTCACAGAAGAAAGAATGAAGTATTAAAATGTGGTCAGGTTGGGGAGATTAAGAACCATAGAGAGGGGCTTTCACCTTGAAATAGAGGAAGGCCACTTTTTAATCTGTGACAGCAGTGAAGGAAGCAAAGACAGGGAAAAGACAGGAAGTGATGTTAATGTAGAAGCACCACCACATTTTGAGTAAAGGAACTACGAGATCATCTGCAGAGAATAAGGGGTTTAGAATAGAAGGGGGCTTTACATTTATAGAAGAGTGTTGTGCATTCGATAATTAGAAAAGAAACAGAAAGGGTCTTTTCTTAAGTTAGAAAAGCAGGTGGTTTGCAGCAGCATGACATAATGAAAAGAACACTAACTTTGGAGCCAGAAAGACCTGAGTTTGAGTCCTGGCTTTATTCTTTGTTAACAAGTTGCCAAACTGATCAATTCCTCAATTTTATTACAGAATAGGACAACAATACCTACTCTGTCAAGCTGTTATGCAGATTCAGTGATAGGACATGTTAGTTAATTTTAGTTTCAACAAACATTTACTGATCTCCCATCATGTGCCAGATACTCCACTAGGAGTATCTCTTTATCCTCAGAGTTTAAAGTCTAGGAGGGAATACACGTCCTCATTTTCTGTTGGGACAAAGACTAAACTTTTGCAGAATTATGAAGGGACTTGCTAACTACTTTCCTGCTTGTGCACGTTGGGACAAAGAATAAACTTTTGCAGAATTATGAAGGGACTTGCTAACTACTTTCCTGCTTGTGCACTTTTCAATACTGGATCAGATGCACTGGCAGGTTCTATTCTGGTCTGTCTGGATTTAGCCACTTAAGCAAGGGAACCACTTCTCTAAGGCCGTGAGCGATTCTTACCCCTTGCCCTTTGGCCAGTGGGCTTGGCAAAGCCCTTCACAGCTGCTAATTATGAAGGATGAGTGGCCTTGGACTGCTGACCACTTCAACGATGACTCAGCTTGTCTCATTCTTATCTCTGCAATAAGCTTGATGTGTATTTGTTGTCTTTTGTTGTTGTTATTGTTGTTAGTAGTATCTAAATATAGGGTTGTTTATCTTTCAAACAGCCTCCCAGAGGGAAATGACCCCAGAACGAGAAACTGAGAACAATTGACCACAATCATGAACAGTAATGAAATTCATTCATTTATAATCTCCATTACTTTTAGGGAGAGTCAGTAAAGACATGCATCCTCGATTAGAGAGATTGGATTAATTGTAATGATTGGACTTAGAGTGTGAGTCTAGAGAAATCTTAAATTAAATTCTAACACGAGTGCTTTTGCAAAAGGATTATAAATTAAAGCTTTAATTTGTGTACTTTAGTTGTTTAGGTGATTGTAACATCATTTAAGCATTTAATGACCGTGAAATTGTTTCAGTGTCATTGGTGATTTGTGATGAAGATCAGCACGTTCAGATCGGAACTGGGTTAATTGCAGCTCATCACCAAGGAAAGTACAAAACATTCTAACCGATACCAGGACTGTAAAGTAGACATCTTTCCCTTTTTAAGTTCTTTTCCAATGCCACTGAGCATTTACATCCTTGTATTGGATAAATAATGATTATGTTGGCCCCATTTCTAGAACTATGTAAATACCAACCTGACAAAGTTGGTGATAGGAAGTTCATAGATGTTTCTTTTTCATGTATGTGCCCTCTCAGTTCTCCCAGGTAGGCCAATCTGTTTTCCACAGGACTGAGCTATTGCTCTGGTTGTCAGCCTTGTTTGAAAATTATTGCAGTGTCCATGGGCATCAGTGGAATATTCCAGCTAACCTTTGTTAGGCCTTTGAATAAAGAAAGCAAAACAAACAAAACCCCAAGCAAACCAACAATGACAAAAATAATTGGCAAGTGCCAAGGTATCTTCAGTGATTAACCATGATTTTCTTTAGAAACCTTGTGAGTCTGTTAAAATAGAAGCAGACACAAGATTAATTTGCTTCAAGTGAGATAATGCATGAAAGGCATTCACTCAACACAGAGCCTGGCACAGGGTGAGTGCTCAAAAATGGCAAGCTCTTATTACCATTATTTTTATTATTTGGAATTAATGTTATCTGTTTCTCCCTCCCTCTCCCTTTTTGGTCCTCATGAACATCTGTCTTTTTACTCTGAATACCAGTGGAATAAAGGTAAACAGCGTCCGTTCTTGTTTTTGAGGACAGGCTGCCCTGATGTTGAAGGTGATAGAACAGTCAACAGCCCTGGAAGCCCACTTCAGATTCTGGGTAGCTTTGTTAGGTCAGCACGGCCTTGCAAACTGGCAGCTGGCTGGAAGATTGATGCTATGTTTGTCATTGGCTTACAACGGAGAATTGCTATGAGTAGCCAAAAATCTTCCCTGGCAGCCAGGAGTGGAGGGCAGCCTTGGACCCCACTTCACAGCATTCCTTTAAATGATATTACTGTATTCACAGGCCAGAACTTAAATGTTTGCAGTAACAAGGGAGCCAGGATAGTCAAAGGCATTTTTGTGAATAAAAGAGTATTCAGGCCATGCAATATATTTATGGTTCTATTCAACTCACCTTGTAGATAAGAGGATTTGGAACCACTATAGGCTCTAAATAAACCCTTATTTTAATGCAGATGGCTCCTTGTTCTAAATAGTATCCTTTATATTCTTGTGCCTCAGACTTGGCACTTCTAACTGCCTGATGGATATTTCTGCTTGGATTTCCAGCTATTAACACCTGTTCCCAACTTCCTTATTTTCTATCTGTGCTATCACCATTATTGAGAAACTGTATATATAGTGATTACAAGTGAAGGCTTTGGAGGCTGACTGCTGGGTTTTAAATCCCTGCTGTGCGATTTACCAGGTGTGTGGACTTGGATAAGTTATTTGACTTCTTGGTGTCTTCCTTATCTCCTCTGTGTAATAATAACACATCCCTCATCAAGTTGTTGTAGCACTGAATTAAATGTTTAGGCCAATGCCTGGAATGTAGTCAGTGCTTGTATCAGTTTGGTTGTATTAGGCTGCAAGTAACAGAATACCAATTAATAACAGCTTAGGCAATAAATATATTTAATTATCTTTTTTTTTGAGATAGAGTCTCCCTTTTTCACCCAGGCTGGAGTGCAGTGGCGCAATCTCGGCTCACTGCAACCTCCGCCTCCCGGGTTCAAACAATTCTTCTGTCTCAGCCTCCTGAGTAGCTGGGACTACAGGCACATGCCACCACATAGTAGAGATGGGGTTTCACCATATTGGTCAGGCTGGTCTCGAATTCCTGACCTTAGGTGATCCACCTGCCTTGGCCTCCCAAAGTGCTGGGATTACAGGCATGAGCCACCACACCCAGCTCATAATTATCTTATATAACTAGAATTCTGGAGGTGTGACGTTCCAGCCTTGCTGCAGCAGTTCAGTGGTGCCACCAAAGACTGCATGTCCTTTTCTCTTTCCCTTCTGCCATCTTTACCATGTCAGCTTTTCATCTTCACGGCTATCACAGGTCACCAGGCTGCTGCAGCTCCAGGGATCAAGGCAAAAAGAAGAGGGAAAGGCGGGGGTGCCATCAACTGTCTCTTTAATCAGGAAAGTAAAAGCTTTCCCGGTTCCCGGGAGCCTTCCAAAAGATTTCTCCCTACATCTTATTGCCAGGACTAAGTCACACGTCCTCCCATGACTTTGAAGGAGGCTAAGAAAGTGATGATCTAGTTTTCCAGCTTCTGTAATGAGAGAAGAGAGTTGGGCATGGTTGTAGAGGTAGCCAGGTCACAGTGATTGCCACAGTGATTAATATATGTTAGCTGTTACTGTTATTATTATTCTAGTTTTTAAAGTTAAAGATGTTGAAGTTATTTTTCATTCCCCCTCTTCTTCTCTAACACTCAGTCACCAAGTTCAGCGATTCCTCCTTCTCAATGTTTTCCATGCCTACCTCTTCTTTCCTTCATACTATTCCTAATGTTCTGGTGTTATTATCTCATGCATGGAAAAATGCATCAGCTTTGTTTCTGTCTCCTCTATCTTCAGTTTCTCCATGCCCTGCTCCATCTTGCACTCCACTAGATGAATCTTCATCAAATATTTCTATCATGCCATGTTCTTGCCCAAATCCTTTAATCTCTTCCTATTGTCTACAGTAGTGATTCTTAAACTTCAGCATAATTAGAGTCACCTGGGAAGGCTGGGTGTGGCGGCTCATGCCTGTAATCCCAACACTTTGGGAGGCCAAGGTGGCTGAATTGTTTTAGCTCAGGAGTTTGAGACCTGCTTGACCAACATGGTGAAATCCTGTTTCCACAAAAAATACAAAAATTAGCCATGCATGGTAGCATGCACCTGTAGTCCTAGCTACTCAGGAGGCTGCTGAGGTGGGTGGATTGCTTGAGCCTGGGAGGTGGAAGTTGCGGTGAGCCAAGATCAAACCACTGCACTCCAGCCTGGGTGACAAAGGGAGACCCTGTCTCAAAAAAAAAAAAAAAAAGCATCTGGGAAGCTTGTTAAAACTCAGGTGTCTACTTAAAAGCAGGTGTTGAGGTTATAAAACCATATATTCTCAATATACTCACAGTATATAATTGGCAAGACAAACAAAATAATTATAATTCAGAGAATTTATTTTCTATGTTACTCATCTGGTACATTAAATATACTGCTTTACATAAGATCCACAATCAGTTATTTTTCATGTATATATAAGTCTCATTTCCTTCAATAGATCAGACATTGCTTGAAGGCAGAGATTCTGTATAATAGCACCCACTGTCATTAGTCCTAAAATATTTGACACAATTTTTTTGAATAAATCAGTGGTATTCATGCAAAATATTCAGTGGGTGCTTAATAAATGTTGGACTTATCTAGCAAAAACATTGGAAAACCTCAGACAAGATTGGGTAAAAAACAAAAACAAAAAACACCCCTATCTATTAGAATAGATGTATAGCTTGAAGCAACAGAATTATTCTTGGCTAAGTAATGGCTACGATCTAATAATGTAGATCTTTCATGAATCAAATGGAAAGACACAGTGTAGCTCTGTCACAAATGCTAAGCTTCAAGGGGTGAAAGGGCACCATTAATCAGTAATTCTATTAGTAATAGGATTAGTTTGATTATTATGGAAGATATCACCCATTCAATAATGTTCTTTTCCAGGCACTCCTGATACCCACTGGAGGTAATGCTGGTTTTGGGAGCACAACATATTGTGAAAAAAATATAGAAGGGAAAAAGGCAATTATTTATACCTGTTTGGTGCCAGGGTCTTCAATGATGAATAAGACCCAGTCTCTCAAGGAACTTGGTATCTAGTTAGAAAAAGAAGCATGCAGACAAGTCTAACAGATGATTTCCAGTATAACCTGAAATCAGAGAGGAGCATGAGTGTGTGAGTGAGGCAGGAGAAGGAGAGAGGATCTCTTCTGTCTGGAAGTGTGAGGACAGCTTTTCTCAAGGAGTTATCTGCTCTCTTACCTTCCTTTTGGCTTCTCTTGGAATATTGCTAGAGTTATTATTTTTATCACCAAATACTAAATTTCAGATGTAAATATCCAAGGAGTTGATAACATCTTTATTTCTTTATACTAATGAAACTGGAAACAGTTTCAGAAATCATCAAATCCAACCCAGCCTGGCAAACAAAATGATCATCTGTTCTCTCTCTTTCTATCTACTCCTGATTCCCCCAAACCCCCACATTTCTCAAATATGAGAGACTAAGGATAATCAACCATCCTGGTGTGCCCAGGCAAAAGTACTAAGATGCAGGACTTTCGGTGCTAAAACCAGGACAGTCCTGGACAAACCAAGATGAGTTGGTCACCCTAGAGGGCAGTAGAAATAGTTAGAATGAAGGAGCCTGGATTAATCTATGCTCAATTCCTAACTGGGCAAATCCCTTAATGCTGATGGCTGCTTTATAGCACCAGAATATAAATGTGTTCCTGGAAGACAAGCCTATGCAGATTCAGAGCAAACATCCCACCACAGCCTACCAGGCTTGACTCGTTCACTGGCTGGGTTAAGTCAACACAAGCATGTGTTTTCAATAAACGTTTGATATAACTTTGTTTTGATTATAATGGGCTCTTAGGGGCAGCATTGTGTACAAGCCCAAATTCCTATGCTGAAGTTCTAACCCCAGTACCTCAGAATGTGATTGTATTTGGAGAAAGAGTCTTTACAGAGGTAATTAAGGTAAAATAAGGTCATATAGGTAGACCCTAATGCAATATGACTGGTGTCCTTATAAGAGGAGTAGATGAGGACAAAGACACAACAGAGGAAAGGCTGTGTAAACACAAGGGGAGAAGATGGCCATCTATAAGCCAAAGAGTGAGGCCTCAGAAGAGATAACCCTACTGACACTTTGATTTTGGACTTCCAGCCTCTGGAATTGTGAGAAAATACATTTCTGTTATTTAAGCCGCCCAGTCTATGGTACCCTGGTATTGAGGCCTCAGCAAACTCATATGTGGGCATTGTTATATTGCTTATAACAATGGAAAATGGACTGGGTAATTTATAAAGAAAAGAAATTTATTTCTTCCATTTATGGAGGCTATGAAGTCCCAGGTCGAGGGGCCACATCTGGTGAGAGCCTTCTTGCTGGTGGGGACTCTGAAGAGTCCTGAGGCAAGGCAGGGTATCACACTGCAAGAGGGCTGAGTGTGTGAATGTGCGAGCTCAGGTCCCTCTTCCTCTTCTTATAAAGCAACCCATTCCACTCCCATGGCAACCCATACATTCATTAACCCTTTAACCCATTCATCCATGAATGGATTAATCCACTTATGAGGGCAGAGCCCTCATGATCCAATCATCTCTTAAAGGCCCTATCTCAATACTGCCACACTGGGGATTAAGTTTCGACATGACTTTCAGAGGGGATAAATATTCAAACTACTGGGCCAGGCGCGGTGGCTCATGCCTGTAATCCCAGCACTTTGGGAGGCTGAGGTGGGCAGATCACAAGGTCAGGAGTTCAAGACCAGCCTGGCCAATAGGGTGAAACCTCGTCTCTGCTAAAAATAATAAAACTAGCTGGGTGTGGTGTCACATGCCTGTAGTCCCAGCTACTCCGGAGGCTGAGGGAGGAGAATAGCTTGAACCCAGGAGGTGGAGGTTGCAGTAAGGCAAGATCATGCCACTGCACTCCAGACTGGGCGACAGAGTGAGACTTCATCTCCAAAACAAAACAAAACAAAACAAACAAACAAAAAATATATATACACATACACACACACATATATTCAAACTGCAGCAATTGCCTTGAGTTGGGCTTTCCCAGATGTATATAGTGATTTATGCAGAAGTAGTTTATTTGGGAGGTGATCCCAGGAAGCCCTGAATGACAAAGGTGAAGGGAGAGGGAAAGGAAGGAAAGTAGTTCAGAGCAGGTGACTGCTGGGGGCAACTGGATCTGCATCCCACTGGGGCCCTCTGAAAACTGCGTAGAACACACTTCAGGTTGTCCCACCCGAGGAGCAATTTATCCTCCATCTCCCATTCATTATGCGGGGAACAGGGATTGGCTTCCAGCCTGGCAGCGCCTGCCTGCCCTGCACAGTTGTGAACTAATTTCTGCTGCCAGAGAAGGCCCTCAGGGAGGGCTGGGGGAGCTTGCAATAAGAACTGCAGGTGTACACAGCAACAGTCTCTGTGTGTTTTATTTGCTTTTGTAATAACAAACAATAAAGATTTCAAAAGCAGGAAAGTGATTGTATTACTGGGAAGAATTTTATTTAACTTTAACATTATAACAAATCCATTGCCAGGTTCACTTTGGAATTTGGCCTAGAATAAAAGTGGCTTTCTCTAGGCAGGGTGTGAGATGTGATATAAGCCATGTTCTTTCAACGCCCTGGTGGTATCGTACATGAGGCTCCTCACAGTGCCAGCCTCATTGTCATTCTTAAATTCCTAGAGATTGGGCCTTGTTAGTGCTAAAGGCCTCTGAGGCTCCTTTAAATCAGTCATATATTAATTAAAATAAGAAGGGAGATTCTCCCTTTCCTACTTAAACTAGCTAAGGGCATATAGCAAAATCTCTTTTCCTTGTATCAAAATTAAAACAGGACTCTCAGTGTCCTGCACCATCTACCCAGGGTAGCTTCCTACCCTTCCCATTGCTAAACGAGATAGATAGTAATTATTTAGTACCTCCCTCCATGAGGACTGAAATAGATAATGCAAATAGAGTTCTCAACAAAGGGCCTGGCTACTAACTGCACACATCGAAGCCCATTGAGAATACTGGTAATTTGTATATTTATTTAATGTAACCAGAAATCTCCATATTTTATTTAAAAATAAATTTTGTCTCTGGGTGTTGTTTCACTTGCAAGTATGTCAGGCTTGTGACTGTGGATCCTTTGTCCTCCTGGCTTAAGTATCTCCAAGTAGAATTACTGGGAAGTTTTTAGATAAAATAAAGATCTTAGGAAAGGTTGGGGCTGGCTCTGGAGGAATAGAGGGGAGGGAAGGAGACAGAACTGAGTCCTGGGAAAAGGGAGGCAGGCAGGCTCCATGCCAAGGGCTGGGATTAGTCCTGGGCACCTCCCCTCTTCCTCTCTGTGTTCTCCTTCACCCTTTGCCAGTTTTCATCAGTGACTCGGATAGACTAGGGGGCAAATATAAATGACCAATGACATAAAAAAGTTGTTTGTCCATCGTATGTTCTCACTTATAAGTGGGAGCTAAGCTATGAGGATGCAAAGGCATAAGAATGATACAATGGACTTTGGGGACTCAGGGGAAAGGGTGGGAAGGGAGTGAGGGATAAAAGACTACAAATTGGGTTCAGTGTATACTGCTCTGGAGATGGGTGCACCAGAATCTCACAAATCACCAGCAAAGAACTTACTCATGTAACCAAACATCACCCATTCCCCACAAAAACCTATGGAAATAAAAATTTTTAAAAAAAGGAAAAGGTTTTTAAAATATGTGTAGGGAAAGATTATCTCAGATGTATTTTTTAAAAACCAAGATATTTTATAGGAATTTAATAGATGTTTTCAAGATCAAAATAAAAGTTGTTTTTCCTCGTTAGTAAGCCAGAAAGTTGAAATTAAAACTGCAGTTGTATAAGTGCCTGAGTCTTAAGTAAAAGTCTTAACATGGGTCTTAAACAGAGGAGGGATAGGGTTAGTAACTTTCTAAACGAATGCTCCCTGACTGGACTCATTGTTTTAATGCAGCATATAATCATCTGGATAAATCTCTGAATGAAATTTCAGATTAAAAGAACACCTAAATGGCCACATTATACCAACAGAAAGACATGCATTTCAGGACTGAAAAAGAACATAATATATGGGATATTGAAAGCCTGCACTGTAGCCCAGCACCAGGCATCAGGTATATCTTCAATAGATGTTAACTATGATTATGATTTTTGCCACCCAATAACCATCTTTCCCATCTAGTCCCTCATGGGAATTTCAGAGAATTTGCATGTACGGGAGTATAATGGAGATGGAGACTCTGTAAGGAATTGGGGTGGGGGGAAATCCATCTGTTTCACAATGCACACCCACATCAAGTGACTAATTCTCCTTTCAACAAGAGTTTTTGCTCTCCGAAACCCCCTTCTCTTCCAGACTGTCTCTCTCCCTTTTCCCATGTAAGCCTAGTGTTTTTCTCTCCTGCTTTATAGATTTTCCCTCATACCCCCTTCAAATTCTTTTCTGTGCCATGTAATGTGAAAGCCACAAAAATTGACCTCGGGTCATTACAGTCTACTAGAGGAGCTGTAAACAACATTATTTAGAATAGAGAGGTTGACCACCGTGACATGCGAGAGGCATAAACAGCAGGGGTTCAGTGGAGGGGAGACATCATAAGACAAGCAGCATGGGCATTGGTCTTAAAGGATAAATTGGATTCTGTCTAAAAACAGTAGGAAAGAATATTATTGGTGGAAGGAACAGCTTGAGCAAAGACACAAATGTGGCACAAGCCAGGGTCTGATCTTCCCAGCTTGAAAGCCAAACAAAGGGATCCAGGTTGTATTCTATAGGTCAACGTTTTGAGCAGCTCCTCTGATCCATATTGGAGATATTAGTCATAGAGTGGTTGTCACGAATGGAAGGGAAGAGGCAGAGGCAGGGTGCAGGAGGTCAGTAAAGAGGACATCCACATTACTCTTCAACTCTCAGACCGTCAGATATAATGTTAATTATTGCCTTCTCAGAAATTTTTAAGGCATCTCCATTGTCCACAAAATAAAGAACAAACCCCTTAAAATGCCATTCAAGGCCTCCGTACTAGTCAGCTTGAGCTGTCGTAATAAAATACCACAGACTTGGGGTTTAAACAACAGAAATTTATTTTCTCACAGTTATGGACACTAGAAGTTTAAGATTCTGGCCGGTTCAGTTTCTGGTGAGGGCAGATGGCTTGCAAATGGCTGCCTTCTTACTGTGTGCTTATGTGGCCTTTACTTGGCGGCGCTCATGGAGAGAAAGAGCAAGCTCTCTGGGGTTCTTTTTATAAAGACTAATCCTTTTGAATCAAGACTCCAGGGTCCCACCCTATGACCTCATTTACCCTTAGTTCCATAGAGGCCCCGTCTCCAAATACATCCAGACCGTGGGTTAGGGTTTTGACATATACATTTTTGTGAATCCCAAACATTCAGTCCACGACAGCTTCCTAGAAAAACATTAACTACCATCGTGAAGTGCCTGCTATAGTCTAGGCATTGTGTAAAGTGCTTTACCTATATTATTTCACTTAATCCCCTCAAGAACAGCATGAAGTAGGTATTTCGTTGTCTGCATTTTACAAATGAGTCTCAGGCAAGGTAAGTAATTTGTCTATAGCTATACAGCCTTTAGGGGTGGGGGCAGAATTTGAAGGGGAATCCACCTTGAGGCAGGAGGAATCCACCTTGAAGGGGAATTGGAAGCACTCCACTGCCCTGACCGACTGCTTCTGACTTCAGCTGTGACTCTGTCCTCCCCACCCACTCTGGTCCCACTGTATAACTTAGCATTTTCTCCATGTGACATAATTCTTGAGATCTTGTGTTTGCTCATGCTGTTTTCTCAGACTGTAATGCCTTTTTTTTCTTATTTTTATTCATTGTTCAAGTTTCCCCTCAAGGGGCAAGGCCTCTGTGAAAACTTCCTGTACATCTTTTTTGGTTGTTGTTGAATCATATGTATGTGAAACTTTTCTAAATATTCCATGCTGTTTCATTTGGCCTCGCATTCTGGTCTACCTGTCTAAATGTCTGTATTTCCCTGCCACACCACCAGATTATACATATTTTGAGATATTTTACATGTTTGTATTTTACATCATGCCCAGCACATAGTAGGTGCTTTAATAAACATTTACTGAGTGAAGGTCAAGGTGAGAGTTAGTGAAGATATAAACTAGAGGAGTGGCAATGGAGATGCAAAGGAGAGGATGGATTGATAATACATCTTTGGATGTGGGGACTGAGGGAGAGGCAAGGATGACTTGAAAGTTTTTCAAGGTAAGAACATCATTGTTATTATAGAAGCCAGGAGGTGTTGCTACTTGCGGGGAAAGACACCATTAATAGAGGCTATAGTAGTACTAATAGCAGCTTCCACTAATTAAATACTTGAATCACTCAGCATGCCAAGTGCTTGTCATATATTGCTCACCTGTTTCTCACAATAATCTTATGAGGTGAGCGTTATTCTCAATGCATAGATGATGAAATAGAGGCTCAGAGGGATTAAGCAAACTGCTCAAGGGGACACAACTAGCAAGCATCAGAGCTGAGATGCAAACTCAAGTCTGTCTGACTCCAAAGCTTGTGTCCTGAAGTATTATCCTCCTGAAAACTGTCGAGGGAATCTATTTCCTGTTCTCCAAGGGGCAGCAGGGGAGGTCTCGCCATTTGCCAACAACTCTTTGTGGTGTCTGGTGACTGATTGGTGGTCAGTGCCATGTTGGTTCTTCATGACACAGACAGTCCCCTGCACACAGATGTGAAGTTCCCAGTGATGGGAGCGAACATGAGATGTCTGAGCCAGGCCCTGGATGTCTCCTTGCCTTCTCTCCCTCTCTTCTCGGGCTGTACAAGCTGTTCAGCAGAAGTTCACACAGCATCTAGTCTTTTTCCAAAGAGAAATAGCCATGGCCAAAGACAATCTGAGGAATGCTAGAAGTCACCTCTTCTATGTATTTGGTGTAAACTGGGAAGAAAAGTTCCCAACATATCTCATCACAGTCAGCAGGAAACAAATACCTTTATCAATAGCAGCATCAACAGCTTGTACTATAAGTGGGTGTCAGGGATTCCACTGCTTGGAAGGTCAAGTGTGGGAGATATCCAGGACTCAGGTCAGTGAAGTGGGCACATATCCCTAATAACACAAGAGCCTGGTAATGGAAACAAAGATTTCAAATTTGTCAATGATAAAGCTTTTGTTAGTTCTTCATCTTGGAGAAAAAGAGTAAGCTAACAGGAAGTACAAAACAGAAACACACATTGCAGAATTCTTTAGGCAATACTATACTAGGTTTGTGATTGTATTTTAAAACTGATTACATGAAAGAATATTAATTAGGCCTATGAGAAGTAGCAATATAAGTGGTTTGACAGAAATGTGAGAAGAATGTACAGCAGATTTCAGCAGATAATGGCAGAAGAGTTGAGGGATAGGTCTTTTCCAAAGACTAAATGGATTGACTTGTTTATTCTGGCAATGTAAAGGAAGGAGGAAAGATTTTGACCTTCTTCCTGTGATATGAAAACTGAAATGGGTTGGGCAGGTTGCGGTGGCTCACGCCTGTAATCTCAGCACTTTGGGAGGCTGAGGTGGGCGGATCACTTGGGGTCAGGATTTTGAGACCAGCCTGGCCAATGTAGTGAAACCCCGTCTCTACCAAAAATATAAAAAATTAGCCGGACGTGTTGGCGGGCGCCTATAATCCCAGCTACTTGGGAGGCTGAGGCAGGAGAATCGCTTGAACACAGGAGGCGGAGGTTGCAGTGAGCCGAGATTGTAACAGTAATGGGTTTATATAGATACCTGTGAGCAATAGATTTTCACCACGTCTGACTAGGTCAGCACACTAAATGCCAGAAGGATGATGTGTGGGTGAAGATAGCAGAGCAATATAATATGGGAGGGGAACCCTTTCCTGGCAGATTTTTAAAGAATAAAGTAAATGGAAGGCCTTGTTTCCTCAATTAGGCAGTGAGTTTTTTTTTAGTTCTATTATTTTACAGAAGTTGTAGATGTTCTTAGTTTAACTTGCTTTAGTCCCATGTTCAGAAGTAGCTTTAACCTTTATTGCCTACTACGTGACTGAAGAATAATTTGGCATTTTTCCCTTTTAAAGTGAAGCATGAGCTTTCATAAAAATCCTCCCCCATTGTTGTTACAGCATTTTGGTATGCATTTATATTTCAGTAATTTTAATGTAGTATATTAATTTTGATTATAAATGTTTCCACACACATGCCTACTGGTGGTAATATTTTATGTTTACCTTCTCATTTGTACATTTTATTTGGGAGTAATGCATTCTGATAACTCATTAGGATACATGGATGGAAAATTTTCATTTTAAAGTAGGATAGTTTTAAGCAACATTAACATTTAATTAGAGCTCTTCACTGCATTTTATTATAAGGTTATTCTGTAATTACTCAGCAGGTCCTGGTGTTTACTAATGCAGAAGTGACAGCACATAATACTACTAAATTATTGCCACATCTCTGGAAAAGACAATTGGAAAATGGGGAATAGATAAAGGCATTGTTTAAAAAGCCTCAGGGGAAAACAGCCTCGGAACATAATCCTTATTTTCTTTTGAACCATTTTGTTTTCCATGATGATCCAGAGCAACATATAGCATGTAGACCTCCCCTACTATAGGTTAAGTAGCTTACATAATGGCTCCAGCTGCAATTTTCACATTTTGCATGAAACCCTTTTCTTGCAAGAGTAGGCGTGAAGTGGAGCCTGTTAGGTATAGTTCTAAATTGCTCAGATACATTATATGTGGGGAGAGTAGAAACCTTCAAATAAATGCCAGAAACTGAGGTTTCTAAGAAGCTTTATGCTTTTTAAATAATCATCCTTTTCTCCTTTTTAATTAGAATACAGATATTCTATTATGACCAGAGAACATAATGGTTAGAAAGCGCCATCAAATGCACCCTGACCCTTTATAAGACGGCGGTGATGTGCAGGCTGTAATTTTCATATATGAGCACCCTGAAATTCTTCTTTCCTTTTTAAGTTTTCTTTCATGCAGACTTCATAATCCTGCTGCTAATTTGATTCCCTGTACCCTTTCCTCATTATGCCCAAGCTGCTTCTGGACACTCAAAGTGCATTGAGGCAACTATTTTGATATTGTGGGTGAAAATTAGTTTTAGCTAAGACATTCAGATAACAGGTGTATATGTATGTGTGTGTGTGTTTGTGTGTGTGTGTGTGTGTGTGTAGTTGGTCATGGGAGGTATCGAGCTGAGGAGATAACATCTCTGGAATGGGCTACCTTGATAAATCACCTGAACTCTCCTCTTTATATGCACTAGAGCAATGATAGCAGACATTCTTGCCTTATTCTTGATCTTGGGAGAAAAAGCATTCAGGCTTTCATCCCTAAATATAATGTTAGCTGTAGATATTTTGTAGGTACTTGTATTAGTTTGCTAAGGTCGCCATAACAAAGTACCATCAGCTGAGTGACTTAAATAACAGAAGTTTGTTTCTCACATTTCTGGAGCCTAGAAGTCCAAGAACCAGGTGTAGGTAGGTTTATTTTCTTCGGAGCCTCTCTTCCTGGCTTGTGGACCGCCTCCTTCTTGCTATGTTCTTATATGGTCTTTCCTCTGTGCAGGCTCATCTCTGGTGCTTCTCTGTTTCTCCAAATTTCCTATTCTCATAGAGACGCCAGTCGGATTGGATTAGGGTCCACCCTAACGGCCTCATATTGACTTAGTCACCTCTTTGCAGGTTCTATCTTCAAACACAGTCACATTCTGAGGTACTGGAGATTAGGGCCTTATAAATTTTGAGGTAACACAATTTAGTCCACTGACGATACCTTTTATTAGGTTAAGGAAGTTCCACTCTATTTGGTTTGCTGAGAGTTTTGAAAATCATGAATGAATATCGAATTTTGCCAAATGATATTTTTGCATACATTGATAGGATCATGTGGTTTTCTTCTTTAGAATGTCATAATGATGGATTACATTGATTGACATTTATGCATTGAACCAGTATGTTATTCTTTTTTATATCTTGTTGGATTAAATTTGCTAATATTTTATTGAGTATTTTTGCAAAAATATTCATAAGGCATATCATTTTATTTTCTTGTAATGTCTTTGTCTGGATTTAGTATCAGAGAGTAATGCTGGCCTGATAAGCTGGGAAGTATTCCCTTCTCTTTTATTTTCTGGGAAAGTTTGTTTAGAATCTGTGTTATTTCGCCAGGTGAGGTGGCTCATGTCTGTAATCCCAGCACTTTGGGAGGCCGAGGCGGGTAGATCACGAGGTCAGGAGATTGAGACCAGCCTGGCTCACACAGTGAAACTCTGTCTCTACTGAAAATACAAAAAAATTAGCCAGGCGTGGTGGCAGGCGCCTGTAGTCCCAGCTACTCGGGAGGCTGAGGCAGGAGAATGGCGTGAACCTGGGAGGTGGAGCTTGCAGTGAGCCAAGATTGCACCACCACACTCTAGCCTGGGTGACAGAGCGAGACTCCGTCTCAAAAAA
>NW_012117143.1:1154632-1160294 GCF_000951035.1 Colobus angolensis palliatus
CTGCAACCTCTGCCTCCTGGGTTCATGCCATTCTCCTGCCTCAGCCTCCCAAGTAGCTGGGACTACAGGTGCCCGCCACCAAGCCTGGCTAATTTTTGTATTTTTAATAGAGATGGGGTTTCACAATGTTGGCCAGGCTGGTCTCGAACTCCTGACCTCAGGTGATCCATCCACCTCAGCCTCCCAAAGTGCTGAGATTACAGGTGTGAGCCACCCCACCTGGCCTAGTTTTTTATTTTCAGAAATTTGATTATCATGTGTTTGGGCATGTATTTCTTTTGGGACTGGGGCTTACTGGTTCTCGAATCCGTAAGTTTTATGTTTTATGTCTTTCACCAAAGATAGGACATTTTTAGTTGCTATTTCTTTAAATAGTTTTTTAGCCCCACACCCTTTTTCCTTTCCTGATGAGACTCCTATGACACAAATGTTAGGCTTTTTGGTATAGCACCTTAGGTCCCAGAGGCTCCACTCAGTTATATTGTTAATTTTTTTCTTTCTATTGTTGAGCAATTTCTATTGATCTATCTTCAAGTTCACTGATGCATTCATCTGCCATCTTTATTTGCTATTAAGCTCTTTCAGTGAGTTTTAAAATTTTGGCTATTGTATTTATTAGCTCCCAAATTTCCATTCGGTTCTTCTTTCTATTTTTTTGTTGTTGTTGAGATTTTCTATCTTTCTGTTTGCTTTTAGAGTGTTTGCCATTCTTTTTGGAGCACTTTTGCATTAGCTGCATTATAATCTCTCTCAGACACTTGCAATATGTGTGTAATCTTGATGTTTGTGTCCAATTATGTTTTCTTACTTAAATTGAGATTTTTCTGATTCTTTATATGCTTATTAATTTTGGATTATATCCTGGAAAGTTTGAATAATATGATAATATGTTATGAGATTCTAGGTCTTGTTTAAATCCTATGGATAATGTTGGTCTTCTTGCTTTAGTAGGCAATTCACTCATTTGCATACAGGCTGTAAATTCTGACCTTTTTTCTATGGGTTGTGGTTTCAATGTCAGTTCTGCTTTCAAAGGTATTGAAATGCTAGTTGAATCTGTTTTATGTGTGCATCATCCATTGGTGAGTCTGGGACCTGAGCAGTGGTCTATCCTATAGTTTAGTTCTCAGTGAGTCCATGAGCTCATAAACAACTTCATGTGGTCTCTTTCCTGAGCTCCTTCCTTTCTATGATCTTTGTGGTCCTTTCCAGTTCGCCGGCCCTATTTTTGTCTTTTTAGGCAGAAAGCTGGAATTTTTGTTATCATAGTTTGCCACAGCAGTCTCATAATTGCACCCACATCTGGGGCCAAGCAGTAGGAGGAAAGAGAAGAAAAAAAATCAATTCCTATTTGAGTTGATCCATCCTTTTGGGACCATAGGTTCTCTGAGGAGAGAAGAAAGTTTCCATTCTACAAAGTTTTAGGTGCCTGTGGACCCTGCTGCTGCTGCTGTTGCTGCCATTACCACCACCACTGCCACCAGTGGAAGATTTCCTGGTGGTTGGGACATGATAGCGTGGAGATTATAAAATTAAAAAAAAAAAAAAGGGTGGATGGAGAAAACCAGCAGACCACAAGCCTACATCGTTTGTACCCCCCACAGGAACTCAAATTTTAACAACTATCTGCACACAGAAAAGCACCATCATAAGAACCAAAAATCAGGTGAGCAATCATAGTACCTGTTTTTAACCTCATATCATTGAAAGAGGCATTGAGGAGGGCAGGAGAGAAAATCTTGTAATGATGACACCACGCCTCTCTCATCCTCTGGCAGCAGCCTTGTAATGTGGAGAGTCTGTGCACTTGGAGGAGGGAGAGCAGTGACTGGGGGACTTTACATTGAACTCAGTACTGCCTTGTCATAGCAGAGAGAAAAGCTGTGCTGGGCTCAGCCAGTGCCAGTGCACAGAGGGAGAACTTGGATCAGTCCTAGCCAGAGGGGAACCACTCATCCTGTTGGCTGGACCTCAAGTTTCTCGGCAAGCTTTGCCACTGGGGCCCAAAGTGCTCTGGGGTCATAGGTAAACTTGAAAGGCAGTCTAGGACACAAGAACTGCAATTCCTAGGCAAATCCTAGTGCTGGCTGTATTCAGAGCCACAGGACTAAAGTGGCACGTGACCTAGGGAGACACCAGTCAGGGCAGCTAAGGGAGCGCTTGCACTGTCCCTCCCCTAACGCTAGGCAGTGCAGCTTGTAGCAATGACAGTGTCTCCTTCCTTCTGATTAAGGGGTGGAGAGTGAAGAGTAAAGAGGACTTTGTCTTGCCTCTTGGATGGCAGTTCAGCCATAGTAGGAGAGGGCACTGGGCAGAGCTATGGGGGCCCTGTTCCAGGCCCTAGCTCCTGGATTACATTTCTAGACACATGCTTGGCCAAAAGGGAGCCTGCTGCCTTGAAGGAAGGCCCCAGTCCTAGCAGGATTTATTACCTCCTGACCAAAGAGCAGTTGGGCCCTGAATAACCAGCAGTGATGCCCAGGTAGTACACTGTGGGCCTTGGGCTCTAGAATGCTAACTTCAGGTGTGACCCGGCACATTCCTAGCTGTAGTGGCTATGAAGAAAGACTCCTTCGGTTTGAGAAAAGCAGAGGGAAAAGTGAAGGGACTTTGTCTTACACCTTAGGTACCAGCCACAGTGAGGTAGAGCACCAAGTGGGTTCTTGGGGTCCCTGAGTCCAGGCCTAGGCTCTTGGACAGCATTTCTGGACCTGCCCTGGAGCAGAGGGGAACGCACTTCCCTGAAGGGTGAGTCCCAGGCGTGGCAGCATTCACCACATGCTGACTGCAGAGTCCTTGGATTTTAAGTGAATATCAGCGGTGGCCTAGCAGAATGAAACTTGATGGTGGTGGCTACAGGGGGAGGCTCCTCTGCTATGGAAAAGAGGAGGAAGAGTGGGAGGACTTTATATTATGGTTTAAGTGTCAGCTTAGCTGCAGTAGAATAGAACATCAGGCAAATTTCTAAGGTTTTTGATTCCAATCAAATAATCACATCAAAATGGATTAAAAGCTTATCAAAATGGATTAAAGAGTTAAACCCGAAACTATGAAACTACTAAAAGAAAGAACTGGGGAAACTCTCCGGGACATTGGTCTGGATAAAGATTTCATGAGAAACATCCCACAAGTACAGGCAACCAAAACAGAAATGGACAAACGAGATCACACCAAGTTAAAAGGCTTCTGCACAGCAAAGGAAACAATCAACAAAATGAAGAGACAACCCACAGAATGGGAGAATAGATTTGCAAATTATCCATCTGACAGGGAATTAATAACCAGAATATATAAGAAGCTCAAACAACTCTATAGGAAAAAATCTAATATCCATTTAAAAAATGGGCAAAGGATCTCAATAGACATTTCTCAAAAGAGGACATACAAATGACAAATAGATACATGAAAAGTTGCTCAACATCATTGATCATCAGAGAAACGCAAATCAAACCACAATGAGATATCATCTTATCTCTGTTAAGATGGCTTATAGCCAAAATACAGGCAATAACAAATGCTAGAGAGGATGCGGAGAAAAGGGAACCCGCATACAGTGTTGGTGGGAATGTAAATTAGTATAGCCACTGTGGAAAAGTTGGAGGTTCCTCAAAAAACTAAAAATTGAGCTACCATATAATCTAGCAATCCCACTGCTGGGTGTATACCAGAAGTGTATACCCAGAAGAAAAGAAATCAGTATATCAAAGAGATATCTGCAATTCCATGTTTGTTGCAGCACTGTTCACAATAGCCAAGATTTGAAAGCAACCTAAGTTTCCATCAACAGATGAATGGATAAAGAAAATGTGGTACATATACACAATGGAGTACTATTCAGCCATTAAAAAAATGAGATCCTGTCATTTGCAACAACATGGATGCAACTGGAGATTATTATGCTTAGTGAAATAAGCCTGGCACAGAAAGACAAACATTGCATGTTCTCACTTATTTGTGGCATCTAAAAATCAAAACAATTGAACACATGGAGATAGAGAGTAGAAGGATGGTGACCAGAGGCTGGGAAGGGTAGTGAGGGGTTGGGGGCAGGTGGGGATGGCTAATGGATACAAAAAGTACTTTGAAAGAATGAATGAATAATACCTAGTATTTTATAGCACGACAAGATGACTATAGTCGAAATAATCCAATTGCACATTTAAAAATAACGAAAAGAGGCCGGGCACGGTGGCTCACGCCTGTAATCGCAGGACTTTGGGAGGCCGAGGCGGGCGGATCACGGGGCCGGGAAATCGAGACCATCCTGGCTAACACGGTGAAACTCCGTCTCTACTAAAAAATACAAAAAACTAGCCGGGCGAGGTGGCGGGCGCCTGTGGTCCCAGCTACTTGGGAGGCTGAGGCAGGAGAATGGCGTGAACTCGGGAGGAGGAGCTTGCAGTGAGCTGAGATCTGGCCACTGCACTCCAGCTTGGGCGACAGAGCGAGACTCTGTCTCAAAAAAAATAACGAAAAGAGTAAAATTGGATTGTCTTTAACACAAAGGATAAATGCTTGAGGAAATGGATACCCCATTTTCCACGATGTGATTATTATACATTGTGTGCCTGTAGCAAAATATCTAATGTACCCCATAAATAAATACACTTACTATGCACCAACAAAAATAAAAATTATAAAAAAAAAAAAACAAAGGGAAGGAGAAGAGGCAGCAATGATTTCTAGACTGAACAAAGCCGGCATACTACCTATGTCCTACCACCACCATGCCCAAGAGGAAAGCTGAAGGGGTTGCTAAAGGAGATAAAGCCAAGGTGAAGGACGAACCACAGAGATCTGCGAGGTTGTCTGCTAAACCTGCTCCTCCAAAGCCAGAGCCCAAGCCTAAAAAGGCCCCTGCAAAAAAGGGAGAAAAGATACCCAAAGGGAAAGAGGGAAAAGCTGATGCTGGCAAGGAGGGGAATACGCCTGCAGAAAATGGAGATGCTAAACAGAACAGGCCCAGAAAGCTGAAGGCGCTGGAGATGCCAAGTGAAGTGTATTCATTTTTGATAACTGTACTTCTGGTGACTGTATAGTTTGAAATACTATTTTTTAAAATCAAGTTTTATAAAAATGCAGAATTTTGTTTTACTTTTTCTTTTCCTTAAGCTATGTTGTTAGCACACAGAACACTTCATTGTTGTTTCTGGGGGACGGGGCATGTGTCACTAATAGAATGTCTCCGAAGCTGGATTGATGCAGGGGAGAAACACCTTTCCCTTCTGGTTTTGAGAGGCTTCCTCTTGGCTCCCAAGGGAGGGATTCCCTGACTTTGACACACATGGCCACCTTGGCACAAAAGCCTTGTGGTATGAAAAACAAATTTGTTTTTATGTCCTCTTCTCCCTTTCCACCTTTCAGCATAGACTTAACTCCCTTAAACCCATACATCTGTTGGGACCTGACCCCAAATAATTGGTTACCAATGTGTCAGGCAATCTGGACTTTCCAGTGATGCCACTGAGATGGCACCCCTCAAAAGAGCAGTGGTTCCATTTCTAGACTGTGGATCTTTGGATAAATTCTGCCATTTTCATTTCATTTCTTGAGAGTCAAGGTCGGCTCCTGAAAAGTTGTTAAACAACATGCTAAATGTGAAATGTCAATCCTCACTCTAAACCTCTAAAATTTCCCTGTTCAGAGCATCAGATGAAGACTT
>NW_012117143.1:1163862-1190389 GCF_000951035.1 Colobus angolensis palliatus
TGCCACCATGGCCAGCTAATGTTTGTATTTTTAGTAGAGGCAAGATTTTACCATATTGACCAGGCTGGTCTCGAACTCCCAACCTCAGGTGATCCACCTGCCTCGGCCTCCCAAAGTTCTGGGATTACAGGCATGAGTCACTGTGTCCAGCCACCAAAGTAATCCTTAACAGGTGTTTGGTACATTTCCCCAGGTTCCTGAGAAGGAGAATCACAGGATGGAGCTTAGAATTTATTGAGGTCCCTTATTTAAGTCTCACTTTAGGTCTGTGGCAGGAAAGACTAGGGACTCACCCAAATCCTTGTTCTCCTCTTCATTCTGAGCTAGACTATGTACCCTTCGTACAGTTAGGTTTGGTCACATGCCCGAGTTTTATTCAAAATTGATATGTACCACCTCCAGCTTGGTTCATAAAAACCTCTCACATGTACCTTACTTTTTTCTCCTTCTGGCTGGTTGGAATGATGTGATTCCCAGGGCAACCTTGGAAGCCACTCGTTGAAGATGTTATGACCCAACCAGCTTAAGTTCCCGGGATGACTATTCTGTCAACTTATTCACTTGCTCAGTACCGTTTCCATGAACAAGAAATAAACTTCTATTGAATCTGGGCCATTATACATTTTTTTTTTCATTTGCTATAGCAGATAGCCTATCCTTATAAAATAAATAATAAAACCTCCCTTATAATAATATTTTGGTATACTATGTATTTTAACAGTGCTATGTGTTCTGCTGACATAGGACCAACCCTCCTTTAAGTGCTTGGTTTAACAATCCTCATACATCCCCTTCTCTGGGAATCGGAGGCCTAGGTTATTGTGCGGTGATTCTAAAGTAGATTTTACTCAGAATGTCTGGTATTCTCAACCTTCTAGATTACTTCAGGGACCTTTCGTTTTTTGAAAACAGTCACAACATATTCAACCATTCATTCATTTGACCATTTGATGAATAAATCATCCATTCATTTGATGATCTGTTCTCAAAAATGTTCCAGACGTGAAAGACAGTTTACAAGATGAAGACTTTATCTCGTTTACCCCTGCTCTCTCTGACGTCTTTCTGAAGCTGCTCCTGACTGCTGCTTCTCACCTCTTCTCCATAAATCCTAATTTCTTGGAAGATCAATTTTTTAAACATTTCCTGATGGTCCTGATTTGTCATTTGCTCCTATGGGATGCTTGGTGGCTTCTCATTCTTTTAAACTTCATTTAGGCACTTGGATAATTTGGTCTGGGAAGACTTAACCCTAGAAGTCTTTTTTCTTATCGCTCATAACTTTTTTTTTTTAATATACTACACTTATTTGCCATTTATAGTGATTCTTTTTTTCCCATTTCCCTGCCCCTTTTTGCTTATACTTATTCTCTTGTGAGTTTTTCTGTACCACTCTATTACTAATTCTCCCTCCTTCCCTCCCTTCCTTCCTTTTTTTTTGAGACGGAGTTTCACTCTTGTTGTCCAGGCTAGAGTGCGGTGGCGCGATCTCAGCTCACTGCAACCTCTGCCTCCCGGGTTCAAGCGATTCTCCTGCCTCATCCTCCTGAGTAGCTGGGATTACAGGCAGCTGCTACCATGCCCAACTGATTTTTTGCATTTTTAGTAGAGACAGGGTTTCACCATGTTGATCAGGCTGGTCTCAAACTCCTGACCTCAGGTGTTCCACTTGCTTCAGTTTCCCAAAGTGCTGGGATTATAGGCATGAGCTACCACACCCGTCCTACTGATTTTTCTTTTTCTTTTCTTTCTTTTTAAATGTTTTTAAATGTTTTTTTTTTTTTTTGCGGGGGCTTCTTTTTAAAATTGATGTACAGGTATTCTTTGTGCTTGAACAGTATTAATCCCATTTTTAATTTACGTTACAGATATTTTTCCCAATCTGCCTTTTGTCTTTTGAAAATATGCATGCAAGTTATATTACTTTGCACTTCCTAAAAAATGTCAGCATATACTTTTTATTTGTACATGTAATGCCTTATACATTCTTATAAAAAGTCAAAGGGTATAAATAATATAAAGAAGATATCTCCTTTTTAACCTTTCCTCCTGTGAGGTCATTTCACTTCCCTCTTTGGTTTAAAAAAAACACTATCTACCAGTTTGGTGTGTATCCTTTGAGATATTTAATTTTCTACGCAGTTACATTTGAATGCTCATGTAGAATCATATATATATATACATATATGCACAAATGATCATGCTGTAAATAGTATTCTGTAAGTTACTTTTTTCACTTAAGTGCACATTTGGAGAATTTTCCATGTTTAGCAGGGTCTAAATCTACCAAAAAATTGCTATTTGAGATTCTGTTATGTTGATATTTGAAGTTTGTTTAACCATTCCTTTCTTTACAGACATACATATTGTTTGACTTTTTATTATTACAAATAATACTGCAACAAAATTCCTCATTCCACTTTGAACATTTGTGGAAGCATTTCAAAATTGCCAGCTATTTTAAACCTTTAAAAATTTTTCATAATCTGATGGGTAAAGAAAGTGTTATTCATTTGTTCTCTCAATGTACATTTCATTGATTCCGAGTAAGAGTGAGCATTTTTCATATATTTACTAAGCCATTTATATCTTTTATATTCTGGAATATTCATTTATTTTTGGATTATTAATCTTTTGCTATACATGTTACCCCTCACCTGCCATAATCCCTTTATTTACCTAAACTGGAAGCCTCTATTGGGGTGGAAAGAGTGGGGGAATGGGGCTTCTTCTTACGACTGTTTCGGGCACTGTCTTGTGCTGATATTTAGGCCTCAGGTAGCAATTCTGACCTTTGTACAGCAATTACCTATACATGTTATTTTTAATAAACTTTTATTTTAGGTTTGGGGGTACATATGAAGGTTTGTTACATAGGTAAACGTGTCACAGGATTTTGCTGTGTATACTATTTCATCACCCAGGTGATGAAATAGTTATCTTTTCTACTCTTCTATCTTCCCACCCTCCCCCATCAAGTAGACCCCAGTGTCTGTTGTTTCCTTCTTTGTGTGCATGTATTCTTATCATTTAGCTCCCACTTATAAGTGAGAATATGCAGTATTTGGTTTTCTGTTCCTGCATTAGTTTGCGAAGGATGGTAGCCTCCAGCTCCATCCATATTACCACAAAAGACATGATCTTATTTTTTTTAAGGATGCATAATATTCCATGGTGTGTATGTACCGTATTTTCTTTATCCAATCTGTCATTGATGGATATTTAGGTTGATTCCATGTCTTTGCTCTTGTTAATAGTGCTGCAGTGAACATTTGCATGCATGTGCCTTTATGGCAGAATGCTTTATGTTCCTGGGGGATACACCCAGTAATGGGATTGCTGGATCAACTGCTTTTAGCTCTTTGAGGTATCACCATACTGCTTTCCACAATGGTTGAACTAATTTACACTCCAACCAACAGTGTATAAGCATTCCTTTTTCTCTGGAACAATTCCAGCATCTGTTGTTTTTGACTTTTTAATAATAGCCATTCTGACTGGTGTGAGATGATATCTCATTGTTGTTTTGATTTGCATTTCTCTAGTAATTAGTGATATTGAGCTTTTTTCATATCCTTGTTGGCTGCATGTATGTCTTCTTTTGAGAAGTGTCTGTTCATGCCCTTTGCCCACTTTTTAATGGGATTGCTTTTCTCTTGTAAATTTGTTTAAGTTCCTTATAGATGCTGGGTATTAGACCTTCATCAGATGCATACTTTGCATATATTTTCTTCCATTGTGTAGGTTGTCTGTTTACTTTGTTGCTAGTTTCTTTTGCTGTGCAGAAGCTCTTAAGTTTAATTAGATCCCACTTGAATAGAGAGTTTTTCCCCATTGCTTGTTTTTGTCAGCTTTGTTGCAGATTAGATGGTTATAGATGTGAGGCTTATTTCTGGGCTCTCTATTCTGTTCCATTGGTCTATGTGTCTGTTTTTGTACTAGTAACATGCTGTTTTGGTTACTGTAGCCTTGTAGCATAGTTTGAAGTCCGGTAATGTGATGCCTCCAGCTTTGTTCTTTTTGCTTAGGATTGCTTTGGCTATTTGGGCTCTTTTTTGGTTCCATATAAATTTTAAAATAGCTTTTTTTTTTTTTTTTAAATAGTTCTGTGAAGAATGAACTTGTTTGATAGCACTGAATCTATAAATTGCTTTGGGCAGTATAGCCATTTTAATAATATTGATTCTTCCTATCCATGAGCATGGGATTTTTCATTTTTTGTGTCTTCTCTGATTTCTTTGGACAGTGTTTTGTAATTCTCATGGTAGAGATCTTTCACGTCTCTGGTTAGCTGTATTACTAGGTATTTTATTTTTTGTGGCAATTGTGAATGGGGCTGCCTTTCTGATTTGGCTCTTGGTTTGGCTTGTTGGTGTACAGGAATGCTAGTGATATTTATACATTGATTTTATATCCTGCAACTTTGCTGAAGTTGTTTATCAGCCGAAGGAGCTTTTGGGCAGAGACTATGGGGGTTTTCATGTTGTCTGTGAACAGAGGTAGTTTGACTTCCTCTCTTCCTATTTGGATGCATTTTATTTCTTTCTCTTGCCTGATTGCTCTAGCTAGGACTTGAATAGAAGTGATGAGGGAAGCCATCATGTTATAAATGTTTTCTCCCTGTTTCTCATTTGTCCTAAAAACTTGGTTTATGGTGTCTTTTATGGTTAAGTTTTTCTGTTTTTGGAAGCAAGTCTACCAGTCTTTCATTTTTTTTCACACTTGGCCTAAGAAAATCTTCCTTGCCACAAGCTTACAAATATATTCTCCTAGTTTCCTTCTGCATAAAAATGCATGCATGAGGCTAACAATCATTTGAGCCTTTAGTGCATTGTAATCTTTTTGCTGGTGGAGGATCTTGCTTCAGTGTTGATGGCTGCTGACAGGTCAGAATAGTGGTTGCTGAAGGTTGGGGTGGCTGTGACAACTTCTTAAAATAACAATGAAGTTTACTGCATCAATTTGCTCTTCCTTTCACGAAAGATTTCTCTGCAGCATGCAATTCTGTTTGATAACATTTCACTCACAGTAGAAATTCTTTCAAAATTGGTGTCAATCCTCTCAAACCTTGCTGCTGCTTTATCAACTAAGTTTATGTAATATTCTCAATTATTTGTTATCATTTCAACAATGTTCACAGCACCTTTATCATTCCATCTCAAGAAAGTACTTTCTTTGCTCATCCAAAGAAGTGAGTCTTCATCCTTTCAAGTTTTATCGTAAGGTTTCAGCAATTTAGTTACATCTTCAGGCTCCTCTTCTAATTCTAGTTCTCTTTGCTATTTCTACTACATATGCAGTTCCTTCCTACATTGAGGCCTTGAATCCCTCAAGGTCATCCATGAGGGTTGGAATGAACTTTCTCCAAACTCCTGTTAATGTTCATATTTTGACCTCCTCCCTTGAATCACGAATGTTCTTAATGGCATTGAGAATGGTGAATCCTTTCCAGAAAGTTTTCAATTTACTTTGCTCAGATCCATCAGAGGAATCACTATCTAAGGCCACTAGAGCCTTATGAAATATATTTCTTAAATAATAAGACTTGAAAGTAAAAATTACTCTTTGATCCATGGACTACAGAATAGATGTGATGTTTGCAGGCATGAAAACATTAATCTCCTTATACATCTGTATCAGAGCTCTTGGGTGACCAGGTGCATTGCCAATAAGCCGAAATATTTTGAAAATAATCTTTTTTTTTTTTTTTTTCCTGAGGAGCAGGTCTCAACATTGGGCTTTAAATATTTAGTAAACCATGATGTCAACAGATGTGCTGTCATCTGGGCTTTGTTGTTCCATTTATAGAGCACAGGCAGAACAGATTTAGCATAATTGTTTTATTTTTATTTATTTATTTATTTTTTGAGACGGAGTTTCACTTGTTGCCCAGGCTGGAATACAATGGTGCCATCTCGGCTCACTGCAACCTCCGCCTCCTGGGTTCAAATGATTCTCCTGCCCCAGCTTCCCGAGTAGCTGGGATTACAGGTGCCTGCCACCATGGCCAGCTAATGTTTGTATTTTTAGTAGAGACAGATTTTACCATGTTGGCCAGGCTGGTCTCGGATTCCTAACCCCAGGTGATCCACCCGCCTCAGCCTCCCAAAGTGCTGGGATTACAGGCGTAAACCACCGTGCCTGGCCAATTTAGCATAATTCTTAAGGGCCCTAGGATTTTGGGATGCTAAATGAGCATTGGCTTCAACTTAAAGTCACTGGTGGCATGATTCTCTAACAAGAGGGTCAGCCTGTCTTTTGAAGCTTTGAAGCCAGTCCTTGACTTCCCCTCTCTAGTTATGAAAGTCCTAGATCGCATCTTCCAATAGAAGACTGTTTTGTCTACTTTGAAAATCTGTTGTTTAGTGTAGCCACCTTCATCAGTGATCTTAGCTAGATCTTCTGGATAACTTGCTGCAGTTTCTCCATCAGCACTTGCTGCCTCACCTTGCACTTTTTTGTTTTTTACACCCACTCCCCACCTTGTACTTTTATGTTATGGAAATGGCTTCTTTCCTTAAACCTCATGAACCCAACATCTGCTGAATTCCTACTTTTCTACTGCAGCTTCCTCACCTTTCTCAGCATTCATAGTATTGAAGAGAGTTAGGGCCTTTCTGCACATTACGCTTTGGCTTAAGGAATATTGTGGCTGGTTTGATTTTCTATAGAAACAACTACAGCTTTCTCCATATCAGCAATAAGGCTGTTTTGCTTTCCTGTCATTTGTGTGCTATCACTGAAACAGCACTTTTAGTTTCCTTCAATAACTTTTCTTTTGCATTCACAACTTGGGCAACTGTTTGGTACAGGAGACCTAGCTTTCAATTTCTTTTGGTTTTTGACACGCTAACCTCAGTCAGCTTAATTATTTTTAGCTTTTGATTTCAAGTGAGAGACGTGCAACTCTTCCTTTTGCTTGAACTTAGAGACAATTGCAAGATTACAAATTGGCCGAATTTCAATATTATTGTGTCTCAGGGGAAAGGGAGGCTCAAGGAGAGAGGGAGAGAGAAGAGAAGAAGGCTGGTTGGTGGAGCAGTCTGAACACACAGTTTGTAGTCTTATATGGGTGTCATTTATGGTGCCTCAAACCAATTACAATAGTAACACCAAAGATCATGGGCCGCAGATCACGATAACAGATCTAATAATAAAAAAGTTTGAAATATTGTGAGAATTACCAAAATGTGACACAGAGACCTGAAGTGAGCACATGCTGTTGGAAAAATGGTGCCAATAGATTTGTTTAATGACAGGTTGCTGCAAAACTATAATTTATAAAAAAATGCAGTACCTGCAAAGTGCAATAGAGTGAAACACAATAAAATGAGGTATGAGGTGGGTGCAGGAGGATCACTTGATCCTAGGAGTTTGAGAGCAATCTTGGCAACATAGTGAGACCCCGTCTCAACAAAAAAATAAAAAATTAGCAGGGCACAGTGGCACACACCTATGGTCCCAGCTACTCAGGAGGAGGATTACTTGAACCTAGGAAGTTGAGGCTGCACTGAACGATGATTGCAACACTGCACACCAGCCTGGGTGACAGAGTAAGACTCTGTCTCAAAAAAAAAAAAAAAAAAAGGTATACTTGTATATGTACTTGTATATGTGTTTATAATACTGACATCTTTAATACAATCAATAAAATAATTTATCTTTATGTTTGATATTAGATAACAGCCTAATTTTTCTTCTATTTATTTATTTATTTATTTTTGAGACAGAGTCTTGCTCTGAAGTGCAGTACCGTGATCCCAGCTCACTGCAACCTCTGCCTCCCAGGTTCAAGCCATTGTGCTATCTCAGCCTCTCGAGTAGCTGGGACTATAGGCACGCACTACCATGCCTGGCTAATTTTTTTGTGTATTTTTTGTAGATATGGGGTTTCAACATGTTGCCCAGGCTGGGAGGACTTTATATTCTTACCCATCAGTCTATTTGTCTCTTTATCAGTAAGTAGCATACCATTTTAATTACTGTAGTTTTATAGTATGTTTTCACACAAGGGAGAGCAAGATGAATTTTAAAATCAGTTGGTCATAGTCTACAAAAACTGTTGTTGAGATTTTGAGAATTGCCTGAATTTATATAGATTAATTTTTTTGAGAATGAACATCCTAATATGGAGGTTTCTCAATTGGGAGTATGATATAAACAGGCAAAATAAAACTTGTACACAAATAATTGCATTCTTTAGCAAAAAAAGTACAGAAGACTATATATTATGCAACCTTTTGTGGGAAAAGAAAAATAAATAAAAAATATATATTCATATTTGTTTCTAAATGCACAAAGAAACTCCAGAAGGATTATAAGAAAGTAGTAAGAATGATTACCTATTGGAGTGGTGATGGGAACAGGGTGAGTATGCCACTTTTCACTTTATGTTTTTGTATATTGTTTGTATCTTTTAAAAATTCATACATAATGGTCATATATACTTATGGAATATATGTAATATTTTGATACATGCATACATTGTGTAATGATCAAAGGGTAATTGAAATCTCCATTGCCTCAAGCATTTATAATTTCTTTGTGTTGGGACTATTCCTAATTTTATCCTCTAGCTATTTGAAATATAGAAGAAATACATAATAAATTATAGTCACCCTACTGTGCTCTTGAATACTAGAACTTACTCCTTTTATCTAACTATATTTTCGTACCCATTTACCAACATCACTTCATCCTTCCTCCTCCTTCCTTTCCAGCCTCCAGTACCCACCATTCTAATCTCCACCACCATGAGATTGACTTTTTAAGCTCTCACATATGAGTGAGAACATGCAATATTTATCTTTCTATGCTGGCTTATTTCACTTAACATGGTATCCTCCAATTTCATTCATCTTGCTGCAAATGATGGCATTTCATTTTTTTATGGCTGAATAATATTCCATTGTGTATCTATACCTAATTTTCTTTATACATTCGTTGATGGATACTTACGTTGATTCCATTATCTTGACTATTGTAAATCATGCTGTAATAAATATGGGAGTGCAGATATCTCTTTGATATACTAATTTCCTCTCTTTTGCATATATACCCAGCAGTGGGATTGCATTCTCCTTTTAGTTTTTTTGAGGAACCTCCAAACTGTTTTCACAGTTGATGTACTAATTGACATTCCCATGAACAGTGTGTAGGAGTTCCTTTTCTCCACATTGTCACCAGCATTTGTTATTTTCTGTCTTTATGGTAATAGCCATTTAAACTTGGGTGAGATAATATTTCATTGTGGTTTTGATTTGCATTTCCCTGATGAATTGTGATGTTTAACATTTTTTCATCTACTTGTTGACCATTTATGTCTTCTTTTGAGAAATATCTATTCAGATGTCTTGCCCATTATTTTATAATCAAATTCTTTTTTTTGCTGTCAAATTGAATTCCTCTTATATTCTTGTTATTAATGCTTTGTCAGATGCATAGTTTGCAAAGATTTTCTCCCATTCTGTAGGGCATCTCTTCACTTTGTCGATTGTTTTCTTTGCTGTACAGAAGCTTTTTAGCAACAGCAGCAGCAGCATTAGACATGAATTTCCCTAGTTGGTCCCACCTCATTCAGAAAGCTTTTCTGGAGTAGACAGTTAAGGTTAAAGTTCTTTTATTCTTCTTTTCAGGTGACAAAGCTCAGTGTACATCAAGTTACTTCAGTGAAGCTTCTGTTTTGATGTGAAGTGTTTCAGCCTTGTCCTCTTAGCTCAAGCTGGATCAATTAAATATCTCAATCATTACAAGGCAGCTTTCACAACTCACTTATTTACCAAAATAATTAAATTTGTTAACAAATGTATAGAATTGCAAATACTGAACAGTCTCAACTACCTTGGTTTATTTCGTTCATTAAAATTAACCAGTCTTTCCTACGTGACTATAAGAGTCTTTGTCTTTTAAGTTTATATTGTGAACCAGGACTTTGCTTTTGGTACGTTTTTTAAAAACAGCTTCATCATTTAAAAAATCATAATGATCAAAAAGTATTATTATTATATTACATATATATGTATTATAATACACAGTGCCGAGCCTCTTTTTGTTTTTAACTTGTATTTTAGGTTCAAGGGTACAGGTGCAGGTTTGTTAACATAGGTAAACTGTATCACAGGGTTTAGTATACAGATTATTTTGTCAACCAGGTTATAAGCATAGTACCCGATAGATAGTTTTTCTGTCATAGATGGGTTATTTCTTGAATGGACCCTGACATTCCAGATTTAGGAATATTTCAGCTAGGTAAAAAAGCCCCGCAAGTGTTCAGGCTATTAAATGATTCTCACCAACCACCTGGTCACGATACTGCTAATGAGAGTGAGTGGTAAAGACTCAAGGAACTGAGTCAAATTATGAAGTTTTATTAAAATGTTTCTCCACATGTCTTCAATTATTTAGATCTGTAATAATTATTAGATCTGTAATAATTATCCAAGAAGCTGAATATCTATTGTCATTCTCTCCAACTTTGACCTAGAGTCTTTGTTTTGTCTTCTGTGTCCAACTTGCCGTGGGTTTCGGAGAAATGAAAGGGAGCTTGGCTACAGCTGCTGAAGATGCAGTTAGCGAAGTGGAGAGGAAGGAGAGTGGGGGAAGAAGGTAATCTGGAGGATTTCTAAGTGTCAGTTTTTAGGGACAACACTCCAGTAATGCTCTTTCCATTGCACGTTATTATAATAAGTTTAGAAAAATTGTTATGTTTCAACAACAGTGCTGTGGAAACATGCCGTGCCCTTTCTCAGTGATGTTACATACGGGTAGAAAGAACATGTATTTTTCAAAGTTCAGCCACATAAATTAACTTGAGCCTCAGACTTTAATTTTGAAGGAAGATTAGATTGGATCTAAATAATTGAACACATGTGGAGAAACATTTTAATAAAACTTCATAATTTGACTCAGTTCCTTGAGTCTTTACCGTTCACTCTCATTAGCAGTATCATAACCAGGTGGTTGGTGAGAATCATTTAATAGCCTGAACACTTGTGGGGCTCTTTTACCTAGCTGAAAACTAATTATGTTCATTAGGAAAAAATGGTTTGGTCCATCTTCCCTGACCCAAACCGCCCATTCATCCTGTGTCACTTTCTACATTTTTTACATTGAAATGTATGCCAATAAAGAACAATACACTTGTGTGGCTGCACTTCACACAGAACCTTCACAGTTATTATTTAATTTACATTGTATAGCCTCAGTTGTAAAGTAAATCTTTTATTGTAAATCCCTAGACTATAGTGGCTGAATATATGTAAATCCTCTTGGCACAATTTATAATCAAGAATACTTTTTTTTTATTATTATACTTTAAGTTCTAGGGTACATGTGCATAACGTGCAGGTTTGTTACATATGTATACTTGTGCCATGTTGGTGTGCTGCACCGATCAACTCGTCAGCACCCATCAATTCATCATTTATATCAGGTATAACGCCTCAATGCAATCCCTCCCCCCTCCCCCCTCCCCATGATAAGCCCCAGTGTGTGATGTTCCCTTTCCCGAGTCCTTTTTGACCAGGTGCGGTGGCTTACACCTGTAATCCCAACACTTTAGGAGGCCAAAGCAGGTGGATCACCTGAGGCCAGGAATTTGAGACCAGCCTCGCCAACATGGTGAAATCCTGTCTCTACTAAAAATACAAAAATTAGCGGGACGTAGTGGCAGGCACCTATCATCTCAGCTACTGGGGAGGCTGAGGCAGGAGAATCACTTGAACCCAGGAGGCAGAGGTTGCAGTGAACTGAGATTGTGCTGCTGCACTCCACCCTGGGTTGACAGAGCAAGACTCCGTCTCCAAAAAAAAAAAGAAAGAAAGAAACAACCCTTCTGGGATCTGGACGTCTGGGACTTATTTTACTTTGATGTACAGCTCCTGGATATAACTCAGCGTTGTTCAGCAGCCAGGTACAGTTAGTTGTAAAAGGATGCCTGCTACTCCTCCCACCTGAGGTGCCTTGAATTTACAGTCACCATCAGGCCTAGGCATAAGCTAGCCTTCTCTCTCATCTTCAACCGTTCCTTTTCTCTGTGCTTTTCATCTTTCTCTCTCTCCTTCATCTTGAATGGTTCCTTTTCTCTCTGCTTTTCATCTTCTCTGTTTTTATTTTCTTATACAAAATTTACCATTTCTCTAAGGTTCCAGTTGCATAGCATCTTAAACTGGGAAAAAACCCCTCACAACCCCACTTTTTTTTTTTTTTTTTTTGAGACGGAGTCTCGCTCTGTGGCCCAGGCTGGAGTGCAGCGGCCGGATCTTAGCTCACTGCAAGCTCCGCCTCCCGGGTTTACGCCATTCTCCTGCCTCAGCCTCCCGAGTAGCTGGAACTACAGGTGCCCGCCACCACGCCCAGCTAGTTTTTTTGTATTTTTTAGTAGAGACGGGGTTTCACCGTGTTAGCCAGGATGGTCTCGATCTCCTGACCTCGTGGTCCGCCCGTCGTGGCCTCCCAAAGTGCTGGGATTACAGGCTTGAGCCACCGCGCCCGGCCTCACATTTTAATAGAAGCAACTTTTTATAGGTATGTTATGTTAACTTACTAGTGGGAATGACCCAGTTTAAAGTAGTTATCAGTATTTCTGGTGATGTGAATTTGTCTTAAAGGGGTAGGTATTGTCTCATTTAAATGGATAGTACACACATTTTAATCCTGAATGTCTGTACTGCTATAGCAGTCATTTCTCAATTATCTGCAAAATAGGCATAGGCCAAATAGAATAATTTGAAAACATTTAGCTTGGAATGTGTGATATGATGTGAAGATTGTTTTACTAATTACATTTGGTTTGGACTCTAAATATTTCTCTAGAGTATGCAACAAACGTTTTCAAAAGAAAGGCAATCTAGAAATAATTGAGACATGGGCAGAAGCCAAAGGACAATGAAAAATTTTCAGAAACAGGTGACTGTTATTTATTTAAATCTTGCCATATTCTGAAAAAGATTTTGAGGAGAAACAATAGCTGTGGTTCCAATCTGGGAGCATTATGCCTTTTGAGGCCTAAATGTAAGATTCTAGCTCTTTGTCCCATGCAGGATTTTGCTGTCTGATAATAACAACAACAGTAATCATTCATGATATGTCTACTATGCTAAATACTTGACATGTTTTATCCCATTTAATCCTTGGATTCCCTGCTTTCCCTATTTTACAGATGAGGCTCAGAGAGGTCATGCCCTAAGTGACACAGCTAGTCCATGGCAGAAGTATTCCTTGAACCCAGCTTGTGTGGCTCTGACGCCTGTGTTCCTAACACTTTCCTCCTATTGCCTCTGATTTTGTTGATGATGAAAAGTTATGCAGCTGTGTCTGATCTCTAGGAAAAACATCTGGGCATCTTTAAAGTAGTTTTCAGAACCTGTAGCACTAAGATGAATGTGAAAGAACCAGGCCTTGTTAATGTCAAATTATCTCATCTGAGAAAAGAGTTATATTCATCTTACCAAAGACAGTTTCCCTCCTTGTAGAAATTACTTTGCAGAAACAATCACAGTATCTAAATGTTGTCAGTTCACATCACTACTTTGTCAAGAAGAAGTTTAATGCTTATGTTACATGATTTTAAACTTGCTTTCAACTTTAGACTGGCATACTTAATTTTAAATATACTTGTGTTTAAAGGATGTTGTTGACTAGGTGGACTGCTATCCATTAAGAAGTAAGGTTAGCATTTTTCTCTCTAACCTTCAACTTGATAGTTTTAATATCCAGGCTATTAAATATATATCAGAAAGTTTTCTAGCAGATAAATCTCTTATCAAAGCAATTTAAGCAAACAACAAAATGAAGGGGTAAAACATTTAGTTTTCAGGTAACACATTCTGCAAGGACTGTGCTCTGTTTTTGTGGTATTGCACAGGGTTGTTTGAAACTGAAGATGCTATACTTGAGGCTTTTTGTGGCGTCGGCTTCTGAATTCAACCCTGAAGTGAATGTGTTGCATTGGTTTCAGGTGCTGTGGTGATGAATTACTGAAGAAATTTCAATCAGAGGTAAAAATCTTAAATTCTTTTTGCTGCTTTATTTTTTTTAGAGGTCAAGAGTAACTCTTTTTTTTGTGGGGGAAGCGAAATAAAACTGACTTTGCTTCATTTAAAAATACTGTTTGGGGCCCAGCGTGTTGGCTCACACCTGTAATCTCAGCACTTTGGGAGGCTGAGATGGGCAGATCACCTGAGGTCAGAAGTTTGAGACCAACCTGGTCAACATGGTGAAATTCTTTGTCTACTAAAAATATAAAAAGTAGCTGGGCGTGGCGGCGTGTTGCCTGTAATTTCAGCTACTTGGGAGGCTGAGCCAGGAGAATTGCTTGAACCTGGGAGGCAGAGGTTGCAGTGACCCGAGATCGTGCCCTTGCACTCTGTCTCAAAGGAAAAAAAAAAAATACTGTTTTGGTCTTCTCCCCACCCTTAAAGTGCAAGCACCCTGTAAACATGCATCCTTCATTCAGCAAACATGTTTCTTTTTTTTTTTTAAATATGTCTTTATGAATTACCCAGCCTCAGGTATTTCTTTATTGCAATGCAAGAACAGACTAACACATAAAGTAATAATTTCACCTAATGTGATGAAACTAACATGAAGCAACTATCCTGCATACAACGGAAAATGCAATAATCCTGTCCCCAGAATTTGGCTTTCAGGATTTCAATCTTTATATTTAGGGTTTTGTTTTTTGGGATTATGATAGGCATCAGGTTTCATAAGTACAGTCTCAATACACTGAATGAAGCAAATGAATTTGATGGAAAGGGAATTATTTAGCCTGAAAGGAGCCATTCCAGCTGGGCGTGATGCCTCACACCTGTAATCCTAGCACTTTGGGAGGTCAGAGTCGGAGGATCACTTGAGTTCAGGAGTTAGAGACCAGCCTGGGCAATATGGCAAAACCCTGTCTCCACAAAATATACATAGGATGTGATGGCACAGGCCTGTAGTCCCAGCTACTCTGGAGGCTGAGGTGGGAGGATCACCTGAACCTGGGAGGCCAAGGTTGCAGTGAGCTGAAATTGTACCACTGTACTCCAGATGGACAAGAGAGTGAGACCTTATCTAAAAACAAACAAACAAACAAAAACAACAACACACAAAAAACCATTCACTGCCACATTGCTGAGGGGTAAATTTGACTTCTCCTAGTGGGAACTGTCACCCTGTCTTTTTCCTTTCAAGTACTACCAGACCCCCCCCCCCGCTCCCTCTCATTCCTTATTTGAAAAACAAACAGAAAAAAAAGATTAACAATGGATTTTACTTTCTACATCTTTGATTATTATTTTAACTATAATATATACTCTGTAGCATGTTACACCATTCCTACTGAATAAACACTCTGTTTTTATTTAGAAACAAGCATTTTTTAAGGTTTTAACTTTTACCAGGCTTACCCTAATGATGCATTCAGCAAACATTTATGGGCCATCTACTCCCTTCCAAGTACTGCCGTAGGAAGGATGGTGACCATACCACAGAAAAGACACATCCCTGGGAGTTTCTCTATTTCAGTTTGATGATAATTTACCTGGGGAAACTCTGGCTGACACTCAAATGTCTTAGGAGATTTGTAAAAAATGAAAGTACAGAGTTTTTTTTCTTCTTTGATATACATTTCAATGTGGATTTTATTTAAAGAGGCTTTCCCGTTTCTTTTGGGAAAGGCATACAGCAATGGAGCCCCTGTGGTTTTCAGAAAGCTCGCCTGCTTTTTGCTGTTGAAAGTCTAACACAAAGTAAAGGAACTGTGCTGGGACTACTGGTGATGAACAGGGAGCTATTTGTGATAGAGAAAACATGGCATTTTTTCCTCTGGCAAGACGTACATTTGTTAGAGCATTTATCAAATAATTTGGCTTTTCAATACATTATCGGAAATTAGTGAGATTGGTTATGAACTTAATTATGCTTTTCTAAAAAATGTTTTTAGCCTGCTCTCGAACACTTTGAAGTGGACCCTTATTAGAGTTACCAAATTGTATGAAAGCACATTGCCCTCAGCACATAAGGGTCACAGGTGGAATGTAGTGGGGTTGAAATGAAGGATAATGGAAAAATCCACTACTTGTGTTTGCTACTTAAATGTCATGGCTGGGTAAATGGATTTCTCTACTTCCTAGGACTCGGCTTCTACTACATTAGTCTGGCAGCAATTAGAGAGAAGAGATTGCTCTGCAAATTGGCTTGGCGAACCATGTAGTTCATCTTTTTATTGTGCAAAACAGAAAAAATTGCTTCTAATCAATCCACTTCAACTTTCAGTCTAAAAATTATTTACCATCCTATCAACTGAAAGTACTAGAGAAATGTTCTATTCTAATTAACTGAAGGGAAGAATCATTTGTATCAATAACTTGATTACGATTATGGGGGAAGCAATAAAGAGATTGCATCATACTATGATGGAATATGGAAGCTATAAAGAGACTGCATCATTATTGAGGTGTCCTTGCCAAATTGATTAATGCTTTTAGGATAATTAATCTATATTTCAAATATAACTGAATTCTTATTAGCAAAATCAGAAATGCACAATTTAATGACTCTAATGCTCGAAAAGAGATAGATTTTCCGCTCAGACAAAACATTATTAATTGTGAACTTTTCACAATCTTTGCCTTTGATTCATATGGTTGATCAATCCCTCTGCTTTGTAACTGCCCTAGGATGTAACATTTGAGGTGCTTAGATAAGTTTATTATTCTTAATTTTCTCAAAACATAGATTAACAGAGAACTGATGTGATGTACAGGGAAATTTTACTAATTTCCACTTTGCTCATCAGCATAGTCAATGACTTTAAAAAGTGAATGAATAAATCACACTTCTAGATGAAGTATAGTAATTAGTTTGAGACAGTGCAAATTACAAAAGTAGACTCCTTTAAGCTGTGCCTTAACAGAGCTGGTTTCATTAGGAAAACAACTAGGACCAGCAGCCAGGTCCGCCCGGAAGGAGAGAAAAGAAAGGCTGAATAGAGGAGGGGTCTGGTGGCGAGTTTTTCTGAGATTTAGGGTGTTACAGGCTAAGAAACTGGTCTCATTTGAGGAAAAGAAACCTCACTCACAGCTTCAAACCAGGTAAATATTGTTCTGCTTCTCAAAAACCAAAGATTTCCTGGTGCAACAGGAATCCAAATTTCTGAACAAAGAATCTTATTAGAGATGAACAAAAAGTCTGTTGAAACCAACATTTTTTGATGAGTTCTAATTCTTCTTATTAGCTAACCCAAAATAATCGACATTAAAAATACTTAGTTCTGTCTGGGCGCGGTGGCTCACGCCTGTAATCCTAGCACTTTGCGAGGCCGAGCTGGGTGGATCACGAGGTCAGGAGATCAAGATAATCCTGGCCAACATGGTGAAAACCCGTCTCTACCAAAAAAATAAAAATTAGCTGAGTGTGGTGGTGCATGACTATAATCTCAGCTACTCAGGAGGCTGAGGCAGGAGAATTGCTTGAACCTGGGAGACGGAGGTTGCAGTGAAATGAGATTGCACCACTGCACCCCATCCTCGTGACAGAGCTAGACTCCGTCTCAAAAATAAAAATAAAAATACTTAGTTCTTTTGGAGAGAAAACTCACCTCTTTTAGATGAAGATTGATTGCACAATGGGTTATTAGGCAATAACTTCAGATAATGTCATGTCTTTTTTGGTGTAGAGATTTAAATTCGAGGCCTCTGTTTCAGAAGAAACCCTTTTAACCTTTGTAAAAAAAAAATAAATAGAACTCCACTGGAGAAACCTCCCCTTTTGTGGTCTCTCTCTCTTGCTTCCCCTTCTGTCCTGAACTGTGCTGCTCATGAGCAGGCTTATGCCTGCAAGAGAGGAAGAGACAGCTTGCTTTTGCTTTGATTCGAGTTTACTCTTCATTACCCATTCTCAGTTCTCCTCTCATTACTGGTGCCAAATATATTATTAACACTCAAACAAAGCGCCCTACCTCTTGCAAGTTAAGAGGGTTAAGTGGACATTGTGTATATGGTGCATATGAGACTGCCTGAACCACAGCATCCTAGTGCTTTAGTCCTCCGCTCCCACCGAGAAGGGCCTCGTTGGAAGACTGAAGGGCAAGTATTCAGGAAGAGGAGAGGAAGGATCAGGGAAGGACTCTGCAGTGTGATGCTTTATATAGACATAGGGCTCTCAGGTAGCTTCCTCCCTGTCAATGTGGAAGGAGGACTGCCGAGACGATTTTTACATGGTTGTGCTGCTGCTGTCTATAGAGTTAGACCTGAATAGTGGCTTCCAGGCTTTCCCTGTCTTTAGGGGTTGTTTATACATTATGTATTTAGTTCAAGTAACAAACTCTCAGGGTGTTGGTTTCCTGATTGCAAAGATGAGAATATTGGCTTAATGGATAATTTTCTCAGGTCCCTTCCAGTCCTAACATTTGAAATAATCTTGTAAACCTTCTCTGTTCGTGTATCAGGCATATTTCAGAAAACAAAGTTTGGATAATGAGGAATGTAAAGAAGGTTTCAAATCCATCTGGAACACAATAGTACATTTTTTCTTTAAAATTCTCTTCTTAAGCCTGTGTATACATGGAGTTCAAATTTTATTTGCACCAAGTCAGGCCTGCCCAAAGACCTGGTTAGCTCTCACTAAACGTTTCAGACACAAGCATCTCCCAGGGCAAGGATGTTCTGTGCATATTCATAAACAAAACCAGCTTCCCACATCAAGAAATGTTCATTCTCATATTCTTGTTCAAATGTTTGGTTTGCTGAGAAGTTTGGGTTATAGAAGGATTCGGGGAAAATAGGCAAAATATAAAATGAAGATTTTTGTGCCATTTATCTTCTAAGAGAGACCACAGCTAACTTGTATTTGTTTTGTAGGTTTCTCCTCCTCCTCCTCCTTTCTTCTTTCTTCTATTTTTTTTTTCCAGAAAGTACCTCTGGCAGCAAATGCTTAGGCACCTGTACAGGTCAGAACTTTGGCACAATATTAGCCTTGGGAATGAACTCTCTCCCCCGCCCCCTATTAAAGGTTTATTTTGTATTTCTCTTGGGTTAGTACAAACATTAAAATCGCTATTAAAATTATTGTCTAGCTCCTCTTTGCACACTCATCCCATCGGAATGAAGCTAGGTGGGGAGACAGAGGCAGGCAGTTGATTCGACGTTAAGATTGACCACAGAGCACAGAAAGTGCACAGGACAAATTGAAAGTGTCTCTTGGCTTGTACAATCTGTAAACCTAAATAGGAGGCGCTTTGAACTGGAAAACTGATCATACTCACTTTAGTTCCTCCCGCCCCGGTGCCAGGCACCAGGCAGGGGCTCTGTCAGCCACGCAGGACGAGAAGGACGTTCTGTGAGCATCCCACTGTCTCTGGGAACCACTGGAATTGTGCTGTGCAGTTTCCACTTCGCAGGAAAAGATGACATCTTGAGTTGCCTAGTTAGAGCTTCTGTTTTCCTGCCATTTCCAAGTCCAGCTGCCTGTTCTGCCTAGGAATGAGTGCAGGTTTCTGTGGGAGACCCCCCGGGGCTGGCGCTTTCCACAGGGATGTTTACCCCTGCTCAGAAAGAGACCTGCTACCGGGATGCCATTCACGAGGGGATCCCTTGTGCTTCTCCCCCAACCCCCTTTGTTTTTGTTTTTTTCTTCTTCTAATGTTATGGACAGTGAGGAGGGGGAGAAGGAGGGAGAAGTGTCGCCTTCCCCCTGGGCTCGTGGCCGAGGGAGCGTGATCTGCGAGAGGCCAGGCCTGAGTGCAATTCCGCGGGAGCAGGTGGTGGAAGAGTCAGGCGCCTGGACAGTGGTGCCAGTTCCCTTTCATAGGTTAAGAAAAAAACAAAAACAAAAAACAAAAAAACTTTTATATATTGAACGATGAGGGAGGGTGGGGTTGGGTTTAGGGGGCTGGGAGGAAGAAGAAAGAGCTTGTTTAGGAAGCTGCCACAACCTGAGATTTATGGATAAACACGGTGCGCCTTTTTGGAAGGCGGATTCCGAGCTCTCCTCCCCTTTTTGTTCCGTTTACACTTCCAATTTTGGACTTTTTTTGTGTAGTTTTACAAGAAGGATATCTCCTTTAAAAAAAAAAAAAGGCACAACAAATTCCACACACAAAATATAAGTACCAATCCGCTCTCTACATGGGTAGGTCTCCATCTCTGGCTTAACCAACAGCTGATGGAAAATATTCCGGGGGGCAGTGGGGAGAGCTGACAATGCAAAAATAATATAAATAAAAACCAATATAGTATAACAACTATTCGCATAGCATTACACTGTATTATGTATATAAGTAATCTAGAGATGATTTCAAGTATACGGGAGGATGTGCATACTTTCTCGTTTTATATAAGGAATTTGAGCATCCCTTTTTGGTATTGGGGGTAGGTCCTAGAATCTATTCCCCGCTGGTTTCCAAGGCAAGACTCTGTATAAATTGCGTGACATATTAAATGTAATTTTAAAAACCTGGTAACATTTTCCAAGTTCCACAATGGCAGCATGTTCAGGATTTTAGCCTAACATTTAACCTAACAAAACTTTGATACTTCTTGGAGGTAGTTTTATTTTTAAATAATTTCCTTTTTCCATTTGGTAGGAAATGGTGTTGGTGTTTATGAATAAACTTAATGCTAAGGAAAGAGAATTCTGGTGTGCTCATGTTCTCACTTATAAGTGGGAACTAAACAATGGGTACTTATGGACATAAAGATGGCAACGATAGACACTGGAGAGAGGGAGGGAGGCAGGGGTGGAAAAGTATCAGGTGCTATGCTCAGTACCTGGGTGACAGGATCAGTTGTATCCCAAACCTCAGCATCACACAATATACCCAGGTAGCAGACCTGCACATGTACCCCCTGAATCTAAAATAAAAGTTGAAATTATAAAAATAAAAAAATAATAATTCTGGTGTATTTAAAGTAGCATCACACCATTCTATCATACACCTGGAACCAAGTAATATTTGTGTATGTACATGTGTATCTGTGTACACACATATATAAACATATGAATAAATAATCTTTAAATTCTAGAATATTAGGGCTAACTGAATCCTTTGTACCCAGTGAACGCCCCACCTACTCCTCACTTGACAGAAGAGCTGATCTCACAATACAATTCTTTGTCTTCTTTCCAAGTAGTGCATTTCTGTTCTGTCTGCTTTGGAGTGTTTTCTAAGAATTATGTCACGCCAGATCACTTTTGTTACATGCCAGAAGCATATAATGTTTAGGCAGTTTCAACTCATGCTTTTTAAGCATTTAGAATTAATTTTAACTTCTGCATTTCTGTTTTCCAAAGAAACACATACACGAATCCTGGATTCAGAATTTGCTTATGGACAGTGTTAACCAAACAGGGGCAAGTGAGTGCTCTTGTTTAAAGGTTCTTTCACTCCTGTTATTTCCCTGTGTCCATGGAAAGGAGACACTGGAGTCAGGATCTTTCTAGTGATTTATGAGGCATTTTAGAATGTATGGGTTTGTAATGGTTGTGGGAAGGGGCTATTTACTGAGGAGAAAGCCGCAGTGAGTGAAAACACTTTCTCAGAAGGTTTCTCATTTCTCTGCAGTTGATGAGCAAGTGCCAATGTCCATTTCTGCTTTAGACTCTGGGGACCATGAAGAGCTCTTTTGCGAAGAGCACATTCATCATGTTTTTCAGGTCTTATAGAGACGTGGTGCTGCAGAGATTTACACACATGCGAGGGATAATGGCAAACACTAAACATTCCTAAGAAGGGTTACATTTTAAAATACTGTTCACTTTCTTTACCTTTTAATATCAGTGGATAAAGCTGTTCTAATTTCAAATACAACATCCTCCCTTTCCTGTGCAACTCCTGTTAACTGGCTATTGGTGTTTATAGGACTAACAAAGGCACAGCTCATTGAGAATCTATTCTGTTCCAGACCCAGGGTTAGGTACTTTATATGCATTATTTCACTTAGTGTTAACTACAATCTTCTGAGGCGGTATATTGTTTTACAGATGAGCAAACTGAGGCTCAGAGAGGTAAAATAAGTTGCACAATATCACAAAGTAATAAGAAACAGAATTGGGGATGACATTTAAGTCTGTCTTACTCTAGAAACTGAGTTCTTAATCTTTGTTAAATCATTTGATTCCAGAGAATTTTAGTTTTCATTTATCTGGTCAAATTAGAGCAATAGCTTTTACTTCTCCACTGTTGATATGGCTTGGCTGTGTCCCTACCCAAATCTCATCTTGAATTGTAGTTCCCATACTCCCCGTGTGTCGTGGGAGGGACTCCGTGGGAGGTAATTGAATCATGGGGGTGATTACCCTCATGTTGTTCTCATGATAGTGAGTGAGTTCTCATAAGACCTGATGATTTTATAAGGTGCTTTCCCTCACCTTTGCTCAGCACTTCTCTCTCCTGCTGCCATGTGAAGAAGGATGTGTTTGCTTCCCCTTCCGCCATGATTATAAGTTTCCTAAGGCCTCCCTAGCCATGCAGAACTGGGTCAATTAAACCTCTTCCCTTTATAAATTACTCAGTCTCTGGCAGTTCTTTATAGCAGTGTGAGAACAGACTAATACGACTTCTTCCTTTTCTTTTTTTTTCCTTGAAATGGAGTATTCCTCTTGTCGCTCAGGCTGGAGGGCAGTGGTGCAATCTCGGCTCACTGCAACCTCCACCTCCCGGGTTCAAGTGATTCTCCTGCCTCAGCTACCTAAGTAGCTGGGATTACAGGTGCCTGCCACCACTCCCTGCTAATTTTTTGTATTTTTAGTAGAGACAGAGTTTCACCGTGTTGGCCAGGCTGATCTCGAACTCTTGATCTCAAGTGATCCACCTGCCTTGGCCTCCCAAAGTACTGGGATTACAGGTGTGAGCCTCTGCGTCCACCCATACAACTGTATTCTAACATGATTTCTTCTTTATTTTTCTATAGCTCTAACATTTGAGGAAAAACAATTTAATTCCATCATAATAATAGACATTTTTTTCAGTATTTAGTTTCTAAAGCCCTGTCCTGCACTTGTTCTCGCTAATTCTAACATTCATCTTGCAAGGCAGGCAGTGTATGGAAAAGATCCCTAGACCACCAGCATCAGATGTAGAATTCCTTGGTGTGCCAGTTTAAAATGCCGACTTCTGCATCCCCCATGTACTAGGATTAGAATCTGGGCAGTCAGATGGGACCCAGAAAGCTGCCTTTTAAGAAGCTCTCACACATATGAATGAGTTAGAAAACAATTTCATGAATTTTGGAATCAAAACCTTGATTTCTATACCATTTTTAGCTCTTTTTAATTGTATGACCATAGGCAAGCTGTTTATAGAGTTGTGGTGAAGATTAAATTAGATAGTATGCATAAAAACAGTAATGTTTAAAAGTATGAGTGATGCTGAAAGCTAATTCTTTTTTAGCACTATGTGCCAGACATTGTATAAACTTTGCATGTATAAACTTATTGAAACTTCACAGCAACCATGTAAGGGAAGGTTATCATGAGTCCCAATTTACAGAAGAGAAGGCTGGAGCACAGAGAGATTAAGTTGAGCCAGGATTTGGTAGCAGGGAGTCTGACCTCAGGGTTGCATTCTTCAACTCTGTACCCAGCTCTCTTTCATAGTAGGTGCCAGTTGATTGTTAATTCCCTTTGGACCATGTGATAAAAACAACAGCAACAAAAACTGATAAGCATACTAGGTGGAAAACAATGAGAGTATTTTCCTTCCAACCTAGAATATGTAGTTACTATATGGTAAGTTTCTCTTTGAGATTATTCATTCAGTCCAGTATCAGATGCATGCATTTGATAAGACACAGCAGAGATCTGTTTGCATTATTTGATGGCTGGCTATGTGCAGGGCTACTCAAAATGTAATTCTTGGACTTGCAGCATCGGGATCATCTGGAAGCTTGTTAGAAAGGCAAATTCCTGGACCCCACCTCAGATCAATAAATCAGAATCTCTGCACATGGGGCCCAGCAATCTGTTTAAATAAGCTCTGCAGTTGACACTGATGCACTCTGGTTGAGAACCACTGGTTTAGAGCATGGAGTGAGAAATTTGTTTTAAGGGTTTATAAAAGCAGCAAAATGTTGACATGTCTTCACTTCCTGGTGATTTATCTAGAAGTATGGTTGATCTTCTTGGGAAAGAGAGTGTTCATTTAAAGGCGTCTGTATTCCAGGTACTGCTAAGTGTTGGATATTAAACTATAAACGACATGGTGCTGGTGCCAACGCGGCTGCAGTCTAATGAGAAGGAAAGATGGGCACATCAAACTAGAACACAGTGCATGCAGTGCCATGATGTAGCATGCACAAAGCACCACAGCTTGGCTCTCACTGGAGCTGAGATCAAGCAGAAAGGCTGTCAGCAAGGCGAGACCTGAGTGGCTCCTTGAAGTATAGAGACTTGCCCTAGATGGAGAAGATGGTCAACAGAGGCTTATTGAAAAACTCAGCCTCACTTCATTTAAGAGTAGAGTAGCCACAGTTATGACGACTTTGTCCTCAAAACAATATCCAGTAGGGGAATTACTTATTAGGGCTACAGATAATACTACACATGTATGTGGAATCTAGGCGTAGGAGGTAGGGGGTATTTCAGAGCAAAGAGGAGACGTACCAGATAGTGGGTTAGGTCAAATCAGGGAAGAGTTCCTAGAGGAGGAAATCAGATGGGTATAAATTACAGAGATAAAAAGGTTTTCCAGACAGAAGGGGCAGCTGAGCCCAAAAACAGTATGTAAAGGGCAGGTGCTTATCAACTTTTGGAAAGTGATGGTGCTTGAGAAAAAGGTAGGATTTATGAGGTACCCTGGGATAAGTGGACAGTTGTTGAAAGTTGGAGGCAGCCCAGGCCATTGAGGTGGAGACGGCTCAATAGTTTTTGAGGCTTCAATCCATTTGGTGGGACACAGGTTGGTGTACTCTGGTTTAGGGGAGCATTAGTTGCTCTCAATAACTGGAGTATACAGGAAGAGGCTAAAAATGTGGTTTGAAGAGTGGGATAGGTGGCAGACATCATCTCCTGAGGCATTATTTTAATGTATAAAATGAGATCAACTGCCATTTCAAATGAAATGAAAAAAGTTTTTGTAGCCAGTATTTCCTACAAAGTATTGTAAAACAGCTGGCCTCTTCTCTAGAAGATAAAGTGCAGGAAGAACTTTTCTCTTGCCCCCTTGGGTATGTCAGGGAAAGAGGTCTTCCTGCCACCTTGGTTGCAGAAAGGAGGTTGTGTGTTGTTGCAATCAGAAGGTGAGAATCTGATTGAACAAGTGCCAGAAATCGTTGTTTTTGAATGGTGACAGCGCCACTATTCATTTTCTTCTGTGTGGGATGAGAAATGTCAAGCTCCGCTCCATTGAAAACACCTTTAATTACGCTCATTTGGGCTTTTATCTTAACAACCACGCTTTCTGGGAAATAGAATTGGTACAGTTTCAGTGTAAATCTTATCTAAAATTATTTCACACGAACCATGAAACTTAAATTGTCTATCCATTTTCCGCTATGTGTCTACTTTCTTAGAATCAAACCTTTTAGCCAGGTCATACAGGGACTCAAGTTATTTGTGCACATGGAAGTGCAGCCTCCATTTCCTCAAAAAAGAAAACTGGAGCTTTTGACCCTTGGACAATTTCCTCTGCCTTTCTTTTCCTCCTGGGGATTATTTTACAATCTGAGCAGAAAGAGCAGAAGCAACAGGTAAGACTGTAAGATTCATATTGGAAAAGGTAAAAGGAAACATACAAACAAAAGCCCCAACTATTGGAAAAAGAAAAAAGAAATATCTGGAAATGGATAGACTTGGAGATGAAATGCTGCTTGAGAATATCCAAGAAGTTTTTGTTTGGGATTTGAGAACTGCCATTTATGGGGAAGACAAGACAAAAATGGAGAGAACAGATTTTAAAGATGTTTTGCTGCCTGAGGTCAGGAGATAGAGAACATCCTGGCTAACACAGTGAAACCCCGTCTCTACTAAAACTACAAAAAATTAGCCGGGCGTGGTGGCAGATGCCTGTACTCCCAGCTACTCGGGAGGCTGAGGCAGGAGAATGGCATAAACCCGGGAGGCAGAGCTTGCAGTGAGCTGAGATCCGGCCACTGCACTCCAGCCTGGGCGACAGAGTGAGACACTGTCTCAAAAAAAAAAAAAAAGAATTTACTCTCCTCCTCCTAGGACCTTTAGTCTTTATACATATATGTAAACACGCATATGCACACGTGTATGCATATATATGTGCATCTATATACACATATATATGTATGTATATATATGTGTGTGTGTATATATCCCTGGAACCTGTGAATCCTTTAGCCTTTGGGTTTAAAAACTCATGAAGATTTTAGTGCTTTTTCAAAATTTGCTTTCTTTTAAAAAAAAAAAAATGGTCGGGTCGGGCCAGTCGCGGTGGCTCAAGCCTGTAATCCCAGAACTTTGGGAGGCCGAGACGGGCGGATCACAAGGTCAGGAGATCGAGGCCATCCTGGCTAACACGGTGAAACCCCATCTCTACTAAAAAAAAAAAAAAAAATACAAAAAACTAGCCAGGCGAGGT
>NW_012117143.1:1190579-1196547 GCF_000951035.1 Colobus angolensis palliatus
AAAAAAAAAAAAAAAAAAAATTGTCGGTGTTTCTGGGAATGTGACTCTATGACACACTCCACTACATGGAGCTGGAGTGTTGGCGGGTTGTACAAACATACTTTTATTTGAGCTTTAGTAAAGGTTGCATTTAATCAGTCTTTTAGAATTCAAGACGATTTTTGGCTTTCCTCCATGAGATCACTGGTGACATTTAAAGGAGGTGGTTGTGCAAAAGAGGGGAGAGAAAAGACATTATCTAGGAGTTTGTAGTAAAGATGTTTCTGTCGGGGCATGATTTCCTGAGAGTGGTGAAATAAATGAGGGGGATGCTTCCAGAACAACTTTAATTTCTTGAGATCAAGTTAGTGTATACAGTGGTAGAGGAAACTTTTATGTATTCCTTTTTTTTTCTATTTTAAACCAGAAGCTGGTCTCAGCAGAAATTTCTTCTGAGAATTCAGGGCAAAATCTTCCTGTTGTGAAGTTAAGTTTGGGTGAGAAAGGGTGAGAGTGCTGAACAGAGAGTATGTGTGTATCAGTAAGCCTTTTTTTTCTTTCTAAACTGGTCATAAAATGTACATAACATAAAATGTACCACTCTGGGAGGCTAAGGCAGGAGAATCGCTTGAACTCAGGAGGTGGAGGTTGCAGTGAGTTGAGATTGCGCCACTGCACTCCAGCCTGGATAACAGAGTGAGACTGTTGTCTCATAAAAAAAAGTACCACCCTAACCTTTTCTAAGTGTACAATCCATTAGTGTTAAGCACATTGACATCCTTGTGCAACCAATCTCTATAATTTCTAAGTCAGCATTGCAAAGGGTGTGGCTATAGGGTGGGGTGAAGAATTATGGCCATTTTTGCAGTCTACCACAGGATGCTAGAATTTTAGTCGTCGTAGTAGAGGTGAGAAGTTTACAAGAAAACTATTTGAGTTTTTATAATAAGATAACTGGTTTTGTATGCCAGCACAAATATTTCAGAACCCTTTGACTTGTTGAAAGTAAGACTTAAGAGGCTATGAATAAATTTTTCTTGGAATGTTTATCAGATAACTTTGGTGTTTAACCATTAAAAATGCCAAAGATTAATTTTTAAAATAACTTAATTTCGGAATAGTTTTAGATTTACAGAAAAGTTGCAAGTGTAATATAGAGTCCCAAATATCTTTTACCCAGCTTCCTCCAATGTTAACATCTTATTACCTTAGTACATATGTCCAAACTAAGAAACTAACATTGGCACCTTACTATTAACTAAATGCCAGACTTTATTTGGATTTCACCAGGTTTTCCATTAATGTTCTTTTTCTGCTCCAGGATATAGTAGGATACCATGTTGCATTCTGCCAACTCTTAATTTTAACTGTGAAGAAATTCTCAAACAGAAAACTGTTAAAAAAAAAAAAATTCTGGCCTCCAGAATTATGAGAGAATAAATTTCTGTTGTTTAAAAAAATATTCTCGTTAGACTGAAGTGGGCAGAAGAAAAAAATGAAATTATTTAAAAAAATTCTCAAACATCATGATGAAACTGTTCCTGGCTCTTCTTGGGGAGCCCTCCACTCGAAGCAGTTAATTTTCTCAGTTCCTGACTAACTCTGACCATGTCCTCATTAGTCTCTTCTACTTGGTCCCCCTGGCTTTCTAATGTGTTGTGGTGATGAGGACTTGATTCCAGCCTCTCCGAGCTTTGGAAAGCCTCCTTCTCTCTTGACCCTCTTTCAAACTCTGAGCTTCCTCCATATCCCTCTCTCAGGGATCCCCAGGAGGTTTTCTCACATCTCCAGAGCTCCTCTCTTCAGACCACGTCAAGCCTCTCTGAAATGCATACAATTAAATGTGTATGACTGCTAGAGTCTGACTCCATTGGGTAGACATGCTCCTTCTGAAAGGTTCCGTGCTGCTTGGTTTGCAGCTGTGAGTCTCAGTGGTGGTGAGGGGCAGAGTGGGTAGGCTTGAGGGGAGGGCAGGACTCTTTCACATTCTGCTTGTCTGTCTTCCCTACCCATTTGTCATATTCACTGTTATTGATGTGAATATGACATATCCTTTGTTAGGTCCAAAGAAGTAAAAACCAAACCCCAACCAACCAACCAACCAACCAACCACAAACATGTTATAGAGGGAGTTGATTAAATAATAATAATATATATTTTTTACAAATATGTAAACTTGTTCTTCTATAGACGGATATATTAGACTCCTATTGTACCCTTTGTTCATCCATTGTTTTCTGCAGGACAATCCAAATTCTTCCCACAATTTCAACCTCGGGGCCTTCTCCAGAGCTTAACTTGGTTTCGAGCTGTGCTGTGCATGCCAGACATGAGCTTTGGGGAATGAAGACAATGGAGTGCTGGTCCCAGAGGCCTCAGAACTTGTTTTCTTGACCAGTCCCTGATGTCAGCTAGCCTTGTGGTCATTACCGCTTGCTCAGAAGGTAGAGTGAGACATGCACAGCTGTTGGACTCCTGGGCGGGATAATGTGCCTGCCCTTCTAGCAAACTAATTAGCCAGGCTAAAGCAGAAGCAGTTTTCTCTTCCCAAGTGCTTTCTTGCCTCCAGAAACTTATTATCTTCCTGTGTGTACCCAGTGACTCATGACTTGTCAGCATCATAACAAAACATGACTTTTTCTGTCCACAGCAATACAACCCATGTGTTCCTGCTTTTCATTCATAGTCTCTTTGTAATTTTTGTGGGTGCATAGTAGGCATGTATGTTTATAGGGTACATGAGATATTTGGATGCAGGCATATAATGCATTATAATCACATAAGGGTAAATGGGGGTATTCATTACCTCAAGCATGTATTCCTTCTTTGTGTTACAAACAATCCAATTATACTCTCTTAGTTATTTTTCAAGGTACAATAAATTATTGTTGACTGTAGTCATCCTGTTGTGCTATCAAATACTAGATAGTGTCATTCTATCTACCTATATTTTCATACCAATTAACCATCCCCACTGGTTCCCCTCCCCCTGCCCACTACCCTTCCCAGCCTCTGGTAAACATCTTTCTACTCTCCATCTCCATGACTTCAATTGTTTTAATTATTTTAGCTCCCACAAATAAGTTTGTCTTTCTGTGCCTGGCTTATTTCTCTTAACATAATGACCTCAAGATCCATCCATGTCATTGCAAATGAACAGGATCACATTCTTTTTTATGGCTGAATAGTACTCCATTGTGTATATATACTACATTTTCTTTACCCATTCATCTGTTGATGGACCCTTAGGCTGCTTCCAAATCTTAGCTATTGTGACTATAACAAACATAAGTGCTGTAATAAACATGAGAATGCAGATATCCCTTTGATATACTGATTTACTTTCTTTTGGGTATATAACTAGCAGTGGGATTGCTGGATCATATTGCAGCTCTATTTTTAGTTTTTTTGAGGAACCTCCAGGCCGTTTTCCATAGTGATCATACTAATTTACATTCTCACCAACAGCATATGGGGGTTCCCTTTACTCCACATCCTCTCCAGCATGTGTTATTGCCTGTCTTGGATAAAAGCCGTTTAACTGGAGTGAGATGATATCTCATTATGGTTTTGATTTGCATTTCTCTGATGATCAATGTTGTTGAGCACCTTTTCATATACACTTTACCGTTTTATGTCTTCCCTTTTTTTTTTTTTTTTTGAGACAGAGTCTCACTCTGTCGCCCAGGCTGGAGTGCAGTGGCGCAATCTGAACTCACTGCAAGCTCCGCCTCCCGGGTTTACGTTATTCTCCTGCCTCAGCCTCCTGAGTAGCTGGGACTATAGGCGCCCGCCACCACGCCTGGCTAGTTTTTTTGTGTTTTTTTAGTAGAGACGGGGTTTCACCATGTTAGCCAGTATGGTCTCGATCTCCTGACCTCGTGATCCACCTGTCTCGGCCTCCCAAAGTGCTGGGATTACAGGCTTGAGCCACTGCGCCCAGCCCCATTTTATGTCTTCTTTAGAGAAAAGTCTATTCAGATCTTTTGCTCATTTTTAATTGGATTATTAGATTTTTTTTCTATAGAGTTGTTTGAGCTCCTGGTTATTATTCCCTTGTCAAATGGATAGTCTGGTTATTAATCCCTAGTCAAATGAATAGTCTTCAGATATTTTCTTCCATTCTGTAGGTTATCTCTTCACATTGTTGACTGTTTCCATTGTTGTGCAGAAACTTTTTAACTTGATGTGATCTCATTTGTCAATTTTTGGTTTGGTTGCTTGTGCTTGTGGGTATTATTCAATAAACCTTTGCCCAGTCTGATGTCCTGAAGACTTTCCCCAATGTTTTCTTTTAGTAGTTTCATAGTTTCAGGTCTTAGATTTTTAAGTCTTTAATCCATTTTAATTTTTGTATATGGAGAGAGATAGAGGCCTAGATAGAGGTCCTCCTTCTGCCTATGGATATCCAGTTTTCTCAGCATCATTTATTGAAGAGGCTGTCCTTTCTCTAACGTTCTTGCCACCTTTGTTGAAACTGAGTTCACTGTAGAAGTATGGATTTGTTTCTAGGTTCTCTATTCTGTTCCATGAGTCTATGTGTCTGTTTTTATGTAGTGTCATGCTGTTTTGGTTACCGTAGCTTTGTAGTATAATTTGAAGTCAGGTAGTGTGATTCTTTCAGTTTTATTCTTTTTGCTCAGGATAGCTTTGGCTATTACAGGTCTTTTATGGTACCATATACATTTTATGATTTTTTTTTTCCATTTCCGTGAAGAATATGATTGGTATTTTTGATAGGGATTGCATTGAATCTGTAGATTGCTTTAGGTAGTATGAACATTTTAACAATATTGATTCTTCTGATCCATGAACAGAGAATATCTTTCCATTTTTTGGTGTCCTCTTCAATTTCTTTCATCAATGTTTTCTAGTTTTCATTGTAGAGATCTTTTATTTATTTGGTTAAGTATACTCCTAGGTATTTTATTTGTACCTGTTGTAAATAGGTTATTTTCTTGATTTCTTTTCCAGATTGTTCACTGTTGACATACAGAAGTGCTACTGATTTTTGTATTTGATTTTGTACCCTGCAACTTTACTTTGTTTATCAGTTCTAATATTTTTTTGGTGAAGTCTTTAGGTTTTTCCAAATATAAGATTTATATCATCTGCAAACAAAGGTAATTTGACTTCTTCCTTTCCATTTTGGATCACCTTTATTTCTTTCTCTTGTCTGATTGCTCCGGCTAAGACCTCCAGTACTATGTAGAATTAAAAGTGGTGAAAGTGGGCATCCTTGTCTTGCTCCAGACCTTAGAGGAAAGGCTTTCAGTTTTTCCCATCCAGTACAATAAAGATAGGGTTTGTTGTGTATGGCTTTTATTTTATTAAGGTGTGTTACTTCTATACCCAGTGTTTTCAGGGATTTTATCATGAAGGGATGTTGGATTTTATCAAATGTTTTCTCAGCATCAATTGAAATGATCATATGGTTTTTGTCTTTCATTCCGTTGATATAATGTATCACATTTATTAATTTGCATGTGTGGAATCATCCTTGCATCCCTGGGATAAATCCCACATGATCATGATGGATGATTTTTTTAATATGTTGGTGAATTCAGTTTGGTAATACTTTGTTGAGGGTTTTTTCATGAATGTTCATCTGGGATATTGACTTGTAGCTTTCTTTTTTTGATGTGTCATCGTCTAGGGTAATACTGGCCTCATAGAATAGTTTAGACATATTCCTCTCTCTTCTGTTTTTTAGGATAGATTGAGTAGAATTGGTATTAGTTTTTTAAATGTTTGGTAAAATTCAGCATAAAGTCATTGAGTCCTGTGCTTTTCTTTGCTGAAAGACTTATTATTATGGCTTATGTTGTTTTAAATTCTGCTTGATTGTTTTAAATCATTACTTGTTATAGCTCTGTTCAGGTTTTGGTTTTCTTCATAGTTCAATCTTGGTAGGTTGTATGTGTCTAGGAATTTATCGATTTCTTCTATGCAGGTTTTCTAACTTACTGGCATATATTTTCTTTTTTTT
>NW_012117143.1:1201727-1202564 GCF_000951035.1 Colobus angolensis palliatus
TTTGTATTTTAGTTTCAACTTCATTTATTTCTATTCTGATCTTTATTATTTCTTTTCTTCTAATTTTGGATTTAATTTGCTCTTGCTTTTTAGTTTTTAAAGATACATTGTTAGGTTGTTTAAGTTTTGACTTCTTTGATGTAGGTGCTTATTAGTATAAACTTTCCTCTTAGTACTGCATTTACTACATCCCATGGATTTTGATATGTTTCCCTATTCATTTGTTTCAAGAAAATTTTCAATTTCCTTCTTAATTTCTTAATTGACCCACTGGTCATTCAGGAGGCATAGTATTTAATTTCCATGTGTTGGCCGGGCGCGGTGGCTCAAGCCTGTAATCCCAGCACTTTGGGAGGCTGAGATGGGTGGATCACAAGGTCAGGAGATCGAGACCATCCTGGCTAACACGGTGAAACCCCATCTCTACCAAAAAATGCAAAAAACTAGCCGGACGAGGTGGCAGGCACCTGTAATCCCAGCTACTCCGGAGGCTGAGGCAGGAGAATGGCATAAACCCGGGAGGCAGAGCTTGCAGTGAGCCGAGATCCGGCCACTGCACTCCAGCCTGGGCAACAGAGCAAGACTCTGTCTCAAAAAAAATAAAAATAAAAAATAAAAAAAATTTCCATGTGTTTATACATTTTCCAAAGTTCCTCTTATTATTGATTTCTAGTTTTATTGTGGTCAGATAAGATACTTGATATGATTTCAATTTTTTTTTGAAATTTTAAAGACTTGTTTTATGGCCTAATGTATGATCTATCCTTGAGAATGATCCATGTGCTGAAAATATGTATTCTGCAGCCATTGGATAAAATGTTCTGTAAATATGTATTG
>NW_012117143.1:1203238-1266207 GCF_000951035.1 Colobus angolensis palliatus
AAAAAAAAAAAAAAAGAGTAGCTACTCCTGCTCATTTTTGGTTTCCATTTACATAAAGTATCTTTTTTCATCCTGTAGAATATCTTTTTCATCCCATTATTTTTAGTCTGTGTGTATCTTTATAGGTAAAGTGTGTTTTTTGTAGGCAACAGATTGTTGAGTCTTGGTATTTTTTATCCATTTAGCCACTCTACGTTTTTGATTGGAGAATTTAGTTCATTTACATTCAATGTAATTATTGATATGTAAGGACTTACTGTTGCCATTTTGTTATTTATATTCTGGTTGTTTTTTCTCCCTCCCCCTTTTCCTCCCTCCCTCCCTTCCTCCCTTCCTCCCTTCCTCCTTTCCTCCCTTGCTTCCTTCCTTTCTTTGTTTTAGTAAAAGTGATTATCTCAGGTGGTATGTTTAAATTTCTTTTTTTTTTTTAATCTTTGTGTATCTTGTGTGTGTGTTTTGATTCGAGGTTATCATGAGACTTGCTCCATTTGTAGCCCATTATTTTAAACTGATGACAACTTAACACTGGTTATATAAACAAACAAGCAAAGAGAAAATGAATAAAAACTCTACACTTTAACTTCATCCCCTTGCTTTTTAACTTTTTATTGTTTCTATTTATATCTTGTTATACTGTCTATGTCTTGAAAAGTCATTACAGTTATTATTTATGATAGGTTCAATTTTCAGTCTTTCTACTTAAGGTAGTTTACATACCACAATTATAGTGTTATAATAGTCTGTGTTTTTCTGTGTGCTTATTATTACCAGTGAGTTTTGTACTTTCAGATGATTTCTTCTTGGTCATTAACATCCTTTTCTTTAAGATTGAAGAACTTCCTTTAGCATTTCTTGCAGGACAAGTCTGGTGTTGATGAAATCGCTCAGTTTTTGTTCGTCTGGGAAGATCTTCATATCTCCTTCATGTTTGAAGGATTATTTTGCTGAATATACTATTTTAGGATCAATGTTTTTTCCCTTCAGCACTTTAAATATGTCATGCCAGTATCTCTTGGCCTGTAAAGTTTCCACAGAGAAGGCTGCTGCCAGACGTATTTGAGCTCCTTTGTATGTTATTTGTTTCTTTTCTCTTGCTACTTTTAGGATCCTTCTTTATCTTTGATATTTGGAAGTATTAAATGTCTTGAGGCGGTCTTATTTGGGTTAAACCTACTTGGTGTTCTATCACCTCCTTATACTTGAATATTCATATCTTTCTCTAGGTTTAGGAAGTTCTCTGTTATTATCTCTTTCAATAAACCTTTTACCCAGATCTCTCTCTCTACCTCCTCCTCAAGGAGGCTATTGAAGCTATTTTTTAGATCTTGTAGGCATGCTTTATTCTTGTGTCTCCTCTGACTATGTATTTTCAAATAGCCTGTCTTCAAACTCACTAATTCTTCTACTTGATCAATTCTGCTGTTTAGAGACACTGATGCATTTTTCAGTATGTCAATTGCATTTCTCAACTCCAGAATTTCTGCTTGATTGTTTTAAATTATTTTAATCTCTTTGTTAAGTTTATCTGATAGAATTCTGACTCCCTTCTCTGTGTCATCTTAGATTTAATTGAGCTTCCTCAAAACAGCTATTTTGAATTTTCTATCTGAAAGGTATCAGATCTCTCTCTCTCTGGAATTGGTCGCTTATGCCTTATTTAGTTCATTTGGTAAGGTCATGCTTTCCTCAATGGTCTTGATGCTTGTGAATATTTGTTGGTGTCTGGGCATTGATGAGTTAGGTGCTTATTGTAAATTTTGCAGTCTGGGCTTGTTAGTACCCATTTTTTTTTGGGAAGGCTTTCCAGATATTTAAGGGAATGTGTAGGTTGTGATCTAAGTCTTTGGTCACTGCAGCTATATTTGTTTAATGGGGCACTCCAAGCCCAGTAATGCTGTGGTTCTTTTAGTCTCGTAGAGGTACCACCTTGGTGGTCTTGGTTAAGATCTAGGAGAATTCTTTCGATTACGAGGCAGAGAGACTCTTATTCTCTCCTCTTATTTCCCCCAAACAAATGGAGTCTCTCTCTGTGCTGAGCTGTTCTCATTGTGTGAATATTGGCTTTACAATTGACTTTACATACTGAATATGCATTCAATAGAAATAGTGCTTCACGTTTCAATTGTTGATCTTTTCTTGGACTAGCAATATGTAGTACGATACTATCTTGTGATGGCAGGCAGTGGTAATGAGCCACAGCCCCCGGCCAGACACGTCATCACCACTGTAAATCACCAACAATCTACAGTATTCTGTGTTTCCAAATGATTTTGCTCAACTGTAGGCTAATGTTCTGAGCTTGTCTGAGATAGGCTAGGCTAAGCTATGGTGTTCAGTAGGTTGAGTGTATCAAGTACATTTTTGACTTACAATATTTTCAATTTACTTATGCTGGGTAAAACACCATCATAAGTACAATAGCATTTATATGGATTTAACAAAGCAGCCTAAAGAAACCTGTAGAACTCATCACAAATATCTGTAGGTAATTAACTCAATTGTGGACAAAAAAGTAGATATGTAAATTATTTTTTGCCTGTAATTTGGTAAAGTTGTCAAGCGTGGAATGTTAGGTGTGTCCCAGCCCACTTTTCTCTTTTTGTCTGGGCTGATTTTCTTCCTAAGCATTTCATGTTGTCCTCTGTGTTCTGCAACCCAACTGTGTGCTCTTTCTTCTTCTTCTTCTTCTTTTTCTTTTTTTTTCTTTTGAGATGGAGTGTCACTCTGTCACCCAGGCTGGAGTGCAGTGACATAATCTTGGCTCACTGCAACCTCTGCCTCCAAGGTTCAAGTGATTCTTCTGCCTCAGCCTCCTGAGTCACTGGGATTACAGGCGCATGCCACCATGCCTGGCTAATTCTTGTATTTTTAATAGAGACGGGGTTTCACCATGTTGGTCAGGCTGGTCTTGAACTCCTGACCTCAGGTGATCCGTCCGCCTCGGCCTCCCAAAGTGCTGGGATTACAGGCGTGAAGCACCGCGCCCGGCCCTGCTCTCTCTCTTAAAATTTCTCTGTGCTGTTACCCAGTTTGCAAAGGTATCCTTTTCAAGTAAGTCATGTCAAGTTACTTCTGTTTCTTCTAGGACTTGCTGCTTTTGCTCTCATGTCTTAGGAGCTCACTTTCTTTCTGCTTGGTTTTTCTTATGACTTGTTCAACTCAGTCTGGCTGTACCCAGCACAGAGGCACATAACGGGCTGTTAAGCTTGGTGATTAAATGCATTGAATAAATGCATGAACACTCTTACTTAAGGCTAAAGTCTTTCTCCTTGGTCTACACTGGGTCTTTCTCTGGTTTATTTATCTTTTCAATGGAAATCAGGTTACTAGACTGTTTAAACAACAATATAAGATACCATTGATAACATTTGTCAAGAAATGCAAGATATTAGAATTTTATAGATAACAGCATATATCCCATTTTTATATTACAGCAGGTTTACAACTTTGTGTGAAGTTTTTGTTTTTCAAACATTTGTCATTTGTGAGGCCTGTTGCTTAAAATACAAACACAGTTCAATTCCACAGGGTGTCAGGTGGGTTCATATTTGTCAGAAGAAAGTACACACCCACAAACATTTTAAGTTTTAAAGTAAATGCCCAACTTAACCAGCAAAGAATTATACATCTTATTGGAAGTGAGGTCATTTTGTTGGGTGAGATCAGATGCAGTTTATCTCTGCACAGCTTCCTGTGAGCTCCAACATTCCTAATGGGATAGGTCTACTGAGGAACATGCTGGGAGGCAGTGGTATGGTTCCTGTGAGTTAGGGTTTTAACAAGCTGAAAAGTTCCATTCTTGTTTTGCCACTTCCTTTTTATTCGCAGAAACTATACTCTTAACTTACGGGCTTCTTCTGTCATTAAATTTACAAACGTTAGGTTCTCCTAATTTTTTTTTTTTTTTTTTTTTTGGGACGGAGTTTCACTCTTGTTGCCCAGGGTGGAGTGCAATGGTGCAATCTTGGCTCACTGCAATCTCTGCCTCCTGGGTTCAAGTGATTCTTCTGCCTCAGCCTCCCAAGTAGCTGGGATTACAGGTACCTGTCACCATGCCCAGCTGAGTTTTGTATTTAGTAGAGATAGGTGTCCACCATGTTGGTCAGGCTGGCCTCGAACTCCTGACCTCAGGTGATCCACCCACCACAGCCTCCCAAAGTGCTGGGATTACAGGCGTGAGCCACTGTGCCCTACCAGGTTCTCCTAACTCTTAATCCAAATGCAGAATCTAGAAGCTGATATCCCTACTTGGGCATGGAAAGCAGGGCTTAAAGGTTTCTATAAAACATTTCAAACTCCAGGGTCCAGAGTCCCGAGAAACCCCTTTCTTCAAGAATTTTTACTGACTTGACAATCTCCTGTGATCAGACTCTTAAAGGTTATCTGTGATAATCAGAGACCCTTACCACACTAGCTCTTGACAAAGGGATTAAGACAGTGTATGCGTCAGCTCAGGCTGCCATAACACAATATCTCAGGTGGCTTAAACAACATAAATTTATTTTCTCAGGGTTCTGGGGGCTGAAGTCCAAGATCAAGGTGTCAGCAGGTTTAGTTTCTCCTGAGGCCACTCTACTTGCCTTGCAGGTGTCTGACTTCTCCCTGGGGCCTCAAATAGCCTTTCTTCTGTGGTATCTCTTCCCTTCTTATGAGAACACCAGTTCTGTTGGATTATGGCCACATTTTCATGACCGCATTTAACCTTAACTATCTTTTTACAGGCCCTGTTTCCAAATACAGTCACATTGTGGGCGTTAGGGTTTTAACACATAGATTTTGGGGGATACAATTTAATCCATAACAGACAGAATACCAGACCATTGGTAACCATTTCAGAGTAGCAGATTCTCTGCTGATAAAAACGTTTTTATCTGTTATACATTGGTTAAGTGCTTGGTTTTGGGAGCTAAGCTGTCTGCATTCATGCCCTTGCTCTGCCACTTACTAGCAGCTGTGAGACCTTGGGCAGGTTACTTATCTTCTTTCTGCCTCAATCTTTGCATCTGCAGAATGGGAATTATCAAAGATCTAGCTCATGGAGGTGTCGTGAGAATGAAATGAGTTAAAACATGTAAAGGGTTGATTACGGTTGGTAGCACGTAAGAAATGCTCGATGAACGTTAGCTATTCTCATTGTCAAGAAAGGTTACTTTTGGTTACGGACTGAATCGTGACCTTCAATATTCATGTGTTGAAGCCCCAACCCCCAGACCATCAGAATGGAACCAGATCTGGAGATTAGGCCTTTAAAGAGGTAATTAAGTTAAAATGAGGCTGTTAGGGTAGGGACCTAATCCGATGTGACTGGCGTCCTCACGAGAAGAGGGAGAGACACTGGGGCATGCACGCACAGATGGACGCCCTTGTGAAGAGGCAGCAGGAGGGGCTGTCTGTGAGCCAAGGGGAGAGACCTCAGAAGAACCCAGCCCTGCTGGCACCTTGTTCTTGGACTTCCAGGCCCCCAAAACATTGAGAATATACATTTCTGTTATTTAAACCACACAGTCTGTGGTATTTTGTTATGGCAGCCCTAGCAGAGTAATACACGCCCTAAAAAGAATGAGCCTAACAAGGTCCAAAGTATTCCCTTCTAATTAAAATTAGGTGGCTCCTCTTTCTGCCACGATGACAATGTCCCGATTAGAAGTCACTTTGTCAAAAGAGACTACATCGTGAACACCCAAAGAATGGTATGTTTTTAAAAGGGTACTTTCTCTTTTTGAGGATGCTCTGTTGTACATCTATGCACTTAGGAGAAGTGTGTTTTCATTACCTGCTTGGTAATCCCTCTGAGATGCAAATATAATTATTCTAATGCAAATCTTATCACATATTCTCAAGAAATTTCAGAAATAAAACCAATTTTTTTTGTTTTGTTTTAAGACAGATGGCTTGTTTGTGTGTATATGAAATATTCTTTATCTTTAAAAGAGATTGTCTAGTTAGAGAAAGATGGATGGTAGGCAAAGGACCCCTAACCTTGAAGGGCACAGCTCCACAGTTGAGAGCTGCCTGGTTGGTCAGCAGGGACAGTGTAGCAGTGACCAGCACTCAAACTGCTCTTGGTTTCACAGCAGTGACCAAGTCAGGCTCATGTTCTTCAAGTGGCTTCATAACACTCCAGTGGAGGATTTATGTCTGCGAGTTTTCTTGTTTCTTGGACATCCCAAAGACTGAACTTCTAACAGAAAACTCTAAGTGGGAGGCATATTTACACCACAGAAACCGCTATTAGTGGGAGGAGAAAATGTTGTTTTTGGCAGTGTAACCAAGGAGACAGACCTACCCCTTCAGGGAATAAAACAAGCCCTTTCTTTGTGATGCTCACTTTTTTCATCCCGTTGAATGAGGAGTTGCAAACTGATATCTCACAGGCCAAATCTGGCTTGCAGATGTTTTGTTTGACACGGTGGTATTTACGCAGGTTTTCAATTTGAGCATGTTTAGACAAAGCAAGTATTTTCTAATTTGGCACAGTTCCCACCACTCTCTGTTGTCGTACATACAACACACTGGTTCCCACTCATTTATGTGACTTGACTGGATCCTGAATGCGTCTAGCTTGCAACCTTGGTTAAATTGTTCCCTGGCCACAGTTAGAGACTTTGCTTCAACACAGAATTTTTTTTTTTTTTTTTAAAAGCTTTTGAGGTTTGTTCACTATATATAGATCATGACATACTTTCATTTGCATTCAATGCATTCTGATATTTGAGGGATTTGGAACACTTGTTACGGATACAAATTTTATTGTAGTCAGTAGGAATCAGATTTTCAAATCGCCAATTTCTTCTTTTACCTGGAAAAATGAGTTTTCATATTATAGTTCACACATGGGTTATTCTTAACTTTAAGTCTCGACTAGTGCTATCCAAAATGGTAGCTGCTCGCCACATGTGGCTACCGAGCACTTGAAATGTGGCTACTCTTAACTGAAATGTGTTGTGAGGGTAAAACACACAATGGATTTAAAGCAGTACAAAAATAATGCAAGATATCTTTTTAATACTTTCTTGTATTGAAATAATATTTTTGAGATAGTAGGTTACATAAAATATTGTATTAAAGTTAATTTCATCTGTTTCTTTTTACTTTTGAGAATGTGGCTACTAGAAAATAAACCATTGCATAGGCGGCTTGCACTGTATTTCTATTGAATGGGGCTGGGCTAGAAGTTAAACAAAATGAATATCTAACGACATTAAGTTTACTGAGTTCAGGGCACCATATGTTGGGTTTATTTATAATCCTTCTATAAAATCAATAATGAATGATGGCTTCAGTTTCCTGAAAGAGGCCCCTCTCTGGGGTGTGGTGTTAAACATGAGTGCTAACAGGCAAGAAATGTGCTGGAAAGATATGCAGGCACTAGGTAAACAAAACAGTCCAGAGAGTTTGGGTTGGAAATTAGTTGTTGCTTTGACATGTGGCATGATTCATCCCTTTGCTACTCATATTTCTCTATCAGGCAGCTGCTAGGCTTCTTCTAATATACTTGCCTGCGTATGTCTGCACACACACACACCCCACACACAACTGTGGCTGGAAGCCTCTTTCAGGAGTTCTCTTGGCATCTAATGTGAAAATTCCTTTCCAGTGGGAAGTGACCTTGGTATTATTTTAAAACCCTAACTATTAGAGATCATTCTTGGACTCTTTTTTTCTTGGTATGGAAATGAGAGACAGGGAAGTTATGAAATTGATATTGAAGAATGTGTGAAAAGGTAGGAAGCAGATGGGAGACTGGAAAGAGAATGGAAGTTGGAGGGAGACAGGAGTTTGCATGTTGGTTCTGAACTCACCAACTGTGACTTAGGCAAATCTCACACGCTCTGTGGGTCAGCTTCGTTTATAAAAGGTGGTGCTACTGATAAGCACTTTACAAAATACATATGCAGTTCAAAGGAGTGCTTTTTAAAACTTTAAGATTCACAAACTAACATTTTTATTAGGGAATATAAGCTTTCATTTAATAATCATTATTATCAATAAACATTTGATTGCTAACTAGATGCAAGTTACTACCCCTAGAGCAGTGCCCTGGTTTAGAACACTAAAAACCGAAAGCTTTACTCATTGCTGAATTTGGCCTCGTATCTCCTGTGACCTTCACTGTCACAGAGAAGGAATTGCGTTAAGTATGTTTCATCGTGCTCTACTGTTAACTCATACCTCACAGATTAGAAATATAATTCTGAGATTGGTGAATTCAATCATGATCCTGTTTGTTGTGGCCAACAAATAGATTATTTAAACATTGCTTTGCTGTCCTTTTAAATCAAGATAAGAACAATTTAATTCATTACTGATGGCTTTAGAATAGATATTTCTCAAGGAGCTGATTAATTTGGTTAGGGCTTCAAGTACTTTGGTTTGCTTCCCTCTATTCTTTTTCATAAATTCTTCTTTATATTTTTAAGTAAACAAGTTTTCACTCTTATGATACCCTGTGCCATCAAAGTAACTTTTCATTATTTTAAAAATCACATTAAAAAAAATTAAAGAAAAAATGCAGAATATAAACTGTCCTCTGTGTTTATTGCTGTGGGTTGTTTTTTTCCTTTATCTTTTTTCTTTCTCTTTTTTTTTTCAGACGGAGTCTCACTCTGTCACCCAGGCTGGAGTGCAGTGGTGCGATCTCGGCTCACTGCAAGCTCTGCCTCCCGGGTTCACGTCATTCTCCTGCCTCAGCCTTCCAAGTAGCTGGGACCACAGGCGCCCACCACCACACCCGGCTAATTTTTTTTTTTTTGTATTTTTAGTAGAGATGGGGTTTCACCGTGTTAGCCAGGATGGTCTTGATCTTCTGACCTTGTGATCCGCCTGCCTTAGCCTCCCAAAGTGCTGGGATTACAGGCATGAGCCACTTGTGCCCAGCCTACCTTTTTTCTTTACCTTTTGTTTTAATAAGTCAGCTTTTTATTTGTTTCATTTTTTTATTCTGAGCCAAAACATAAATCTTGGTGGATGGAAAGAAGATGGGTAAAAGAGAGAAGGTAGAAAATAAGCCCCACTAAGAAAGAGCAAGGAAATAGAACCACCACCAATAAGGAGATTAAAAGGTAACGTGAAAAATAGTGTGTTCAACTGATAAACAGTCTCTCCTTACTAAACGCTAGCCAGAGTCCTCTGAATCCCCTTCTTGACTAGGCCTCTACCTTGGCCTATAAAAATTACAGACACTCAATACAAATGATGTCATCCAGCCCCCCACTCACATTAAAAGACTTAAGCAAGCATTAACTTAGTTTCTTGCCAGTCAAGGCCACATCTCTAGGTGACTTTAGCGTCCGTTAAAGTGCCTTCTTGGGAAAGCTCAAGGCTACCAAAAGAATTGACTGTTTGTTCCAGCTGATACCTGACCATAGGCCCTTGACCATCCTTTCTTAGAGCATTCACTAAAAAGGGCTTATTGTGAATCTTTCCTCGTCGCTTGGGATATGTGTGTACCTCCTACAACTCAGGAGTGTCTTTCTCAAGGACCTGAAAGCCATTCCCCTGAGATACTATCATAAGGAAGAACAGGGCATCTGTCTCCCAGTGACCATGGGAGGATGCAGTCCTGGCTTTGATAACTGTCAGCCATCAGACGCAGCTGGCCCAATCAGCATTTACACTGACCAACCCTTTGCAATTTTTTTGCTTCCCTGACTACTGAGCCCCCATTGTCTCCACTCCCTACTCCATTGCTCTCCCTTTAAAATGCCATCATCTCTGTACAAACTGAAGTTGAGTTCTATTCATGTGGGACCCTCTTTTCTAGTGCAGTCGTATATTGGTGATTACAATCTATCCTTACCATTTTTACTTCTGTCCAGCTTTGTTTATCTTTGATAGAATGCACCCTAAGATTACCCCCTATGAGTCACATTCCTGTATAACGCCTTCCCCTTGAGTGTGTGGAATCTACAACTTGCTTCTAACCAACAGAATGTGGGAAAGGTGATTGATTATCACTCTTTGATTTGGTTACATTATGTTAGACTCCATCTTAGCAGACTAGTTTATTAGTCTGTTTATGTTACTATAAAGGAATACCTGAGACTGGATAATTTATAAAGAAAAGAAGTTTAATTGGCTCACAGTTCTGCGGGGTGTACAGGAGGTATGGTGCCAGCATCTGCTTCTGGTAAGGCCTCAGGAAGCTTCCACTCATGGCAGGAGATGAAAGGGAAGCAGGCGCATCACATGGTGAGAACAGGAGCAGGAGAGCGAGGGGTGAAAGAATGGGGAGGGGAGTTTCCAGACTTTTAAACAACTGGATCTCAAGTGAACTAACTGAACAAGAATTCACTTATTACCAAGGGGATGGTGCCAAACCCTTTATGAGGGATCTGTCCCCATGCTCCTGTCACCTCCCACCAGTTTCCACCTACAACATTAGGGATCACATTTCAACATGAGATTTGGAGGGGACAGACATCCAAACTATATCAGCTAGCGAGAAATCCTCCTGCTGTTTTTGAAGAAGCAAATGGTCATGTTGTGGACTGCCTTTGGAGAAGACTTCAGGGAACGGTGGGTGGCCTCTAGGAGCTAAGGATGGCCTCCACCAATAGGCAGTGGGAAGCAAGGGGGCTCAGTCATACAGCTGCAAGAGAATGAATTCTGTCAACAGCCTGAATGAGCTTGGAAGCAGACTCTTCCTAAGTTGAGCCTGCAGATGAGAATGTAACCCGGCCAACACCTGGACTGTAGCCTTATGTGATGCTGAGTGGAGGACCCAGCCACTCGGTGTCTGAACTCCTGATCATGGAAACTGTGAGATTTAAAAATGCATGTTCATGTGGGGCTTAACACCTAGGTGAGGGGTTGATAGGTGCAGCAAACCACCATGAAACACATTTACCTGAATAACAAACCTGCACATCCTGCACATGTATCCTGGAACTCAAAACAAAATATAATTAAAGAAATATTTTTAAATGCGTGTTGTTTTAAGATGCTAAATTTGTGTTCATTTGTTACATAGCAATAGAAAACTAATACAGTTACTACATACATTTCTATGCTAAGTTTTTTTTTACTTTAAATTTTTTTTAATTTTTTGCTATAAAATTTCTCAAACATAGAGCAAAGTCAAACAATGTTTATGGTGAGCACCTATATATCTACCACTTAGATTCTACCATTAAGATTTTACTATCCCAGCACTTCGGGAGGCTGAGGCAGGCAGATAATGAGGTCAAAAGATCAAGACGATCCTGGCCAACGTGGTGAAACCCTGTCTCTACTAAAAACACAAACATTAGCTGGGCATGGTGGCTTGCGCCTGTAGTCCCAGCTACTCGGGAGGCTGAGGCAGGAGAATCACTTGAACCTGGGAGGCGGAGATTGCAGTGAGCTGAGATCATGCCACTGCAGTCCAGCCTGGCAACAGAGAAAGTCTCAAAAAAAAGAAAAACAAGATTTTACTGTACTTGCTTTATTACATTATCTATTTATTCATCCATTCCTCTATCCACCTATCAATTCATCTTCTCGGTGCATTTCAAGGTAAATTGGGACACCTCTACACTTCCCCCTAAATATTTCAGTACTCGTGTCATTAACTAGAGTTCAGTATTTCTTTTCTTTTTTTTTTTTGAGACGGAGTCTCGCTCTGTCGCCCAGGCTGGAGTGCAGTGGCGCGATCTCGGCTCACTGCAAGCTCCGCCTCCCGGGTTTACGCCATTCTCTTGCCTCAGTCTCCCGAGTAGCTGGGACTACAGGCGCCCGCCATCTCGCCCGGCTAGTTTTTTGTATTTTTTAGTAGAGACGGGGTCTCACCGTGTAGACCAGGATGGTCTCGATCTCCTGACCTCGTGATCCACCCGTCTTGGCCTCCCAAAGTGCTGGGATTACAGGCTTGAGCCACCGCGCCCGGCCGTGTTCAGTATTTCTTAATAGTTTTCTCTTTTAATGTAAAATACAATGATGTATACAAACGTTAGTGTACATTCACTCAGTCTGACAAATGCATACACCTGTGTAACCCAAGCCTCTATCACAGTAATTATTGAGCATTGCCATGACCCCACTAACTTACCTCATGTCTGTTCCCAGTCCTTTTCTGCTCCTACCCACCCTGCTCCTTCCAGGAAACAATTATTCTATTTTTTTCCCCCTATATTAGTTATGCCTGTCCTAGAACTAAATATAAATGGAATCATATAATATGTGCTGTCTTGAGTAAAGCTTCTTTCATTCAACATAATTTTTAAATATTTTTCTGAAAAGTTGAGTGAACAGTTTCTTAGGAAAAATGTATAATCAAAATTTTAAAAAATTTCAAATATTTACCTGAAAAAAAGGCATGGGGTCTAGAAGTCTAGAGGCAAGTGTTTTTAAACTGTCAATGAAGAGATAATTTCTATGCAGTATAAATTTATTTCCTAGCATAGATGTAGATTAAAAAACTGTCCAAATTGTTTCACTAAGCTGCCAGAATTCCAATACCAAAATAAATCAATATAACACTCAAAAAAGAATATAAAATGAATTTAAATAGAAAATAATACGTTATAACCAAATAGAGGTTATCCCAGAACTGCAAGGATAGCTGAATATTATTTTAAGGATCAATATAATTATCTCTACAGGTAAAAAGAAATCCCTTGATTATCTTGATATATGTGGTAGGATAGGCATTGAGGACTTCTGGTTAAATATGAAAATGGATTATGTGCATTAGTTCAAAAGAGTCCAAAACACCACTAAGATAATGGTAAGGAAATACAAAAGTGTAGAAACTTTAATGGAGAAAGAAAACTAGAGAGAAGACCATAATGGACTAAAGAAATCAATGCAATTCTGAAAGAAAGAAAGTAGATGGAAGAGCAGAGGGGATGCCAACCAGAAACAAATTAATGTGCACCACTTAAGCCCAGAAAAGCTCAGCAATGACAATAGCAGGTACCCATAAAAGTCAGGATATGGGTGTGCGGAGAACAAGGTGTACTGCTGAAGTTTGTATCTAGAGCAGTTAGACCCTGAGATTCTCTCCTCACCTCCCACAGTCAAACAAACTCTCCATCTCTGACTTGGAGGAAGGGCTCAGAGTTTTATTCCCTGGAGACCTTAAGACAGAGAGATGTGGACTGGACACTAGGAGTAGTTGAGGGTCGGGGTCGGGGGGGTCCTACTAAAAACAGTCATTAAGTTGAGAATCATGAGACCAAGATCCTTTCTCCAGCTCAGTGTCCAGGAGGCAGACAGCCAGGCCTATGCCCCTCAGAGTAGAACATTTCTCTCTGGAAATAGTGACCAAGCTAAGAGAAAAGACCTGCAGAAATAGACATTTTTATTCCTTAATGACATGGCTGGGTCTATGCCAATTACTTGATGGTGAGGGCCACCATTCTATAAGCCTTTCACAAACACAAGCCTTCCAATCAGCTTTTTAAAAGCAAAAACATTAATGAGTGATTAAGAATCATTATATATTTAAGGAAATATCTTAATATGAAACTATTCAGTACAAAAGAGTTGAAATAGATCAAAAAGAAACTCAGGTAACCGAGACAAGGCAGAAAACAGAATAAAATTTTAAAGAGGCTATCAATATCTTCAGAGAGATAAGAAAAAATATTGCATTAGTGAAATAAAGGCAGAATGCTATGAGAAAAGGACACTTTTGAGACTAAAAAAGGGTCTTTAAAAAATGTTAACATGAATTTTAAAAATTCAGTGGAAAGGTTGGAAAAGAAAGCTGAATAACATTCTAGGAAGAAGGTCAAAGAGGAGGAGGCAGAGCGGGAGAAGCAGTGGGAGGCTTTCCTAGTAAACAAGGCCCAAGGCAAGAAGGAAAGGTTTGGTGACTTATTTGAGAGCCATACGATTTGGGAACCAAGAATGAGCACAAAAGGAATGTGAAGCAAGGGAAGAGATCAAGAGAGATAGACTGACATACTCCCAGAGATGAAGCAGGCTGACGGCCAGGTAGATAGATCCACACAGCATGCAAGACTTTTTTTAGATGGGTTGCAAGGAGTGACCATATTTCCCAGCAATCTATGTGGAGGAAGGTGAGGGAGTTTATGTGCCCAGATCCCTCCCATCTCTTGCTTTCCATTGGTCAAAGTTCACTCCATGGGAGTTCACTCTTCCGCACATCCAGATGGTATCATTTGGCCTCTTTGGAAGCTGCCAGGGATGGCAGGAACCATGCTGTACAGTGTGGTGCTTCATCTAAGTCCTGAAATACAGGGAGGGGCCAGAAACTCTGACCTGGCTGTGCAGCTGTGCCCACAAGGAAGGTTTTGACATTCCCAAGGCAAGTGACCAGTTAGCTCCAAGTGGCAGAACTGGCCAGTGGTAGTAGGTAAGGCAAAGAGGTGGCCAAGGGACTGAGGAGGTGCATAAAATTTGTGCCCAATATATCTAAAATTGAAGAATCAAGAAAATCAGGATGTATATGTTATCTAGAAATAAAGATTTACGGCTGGGCACAGTGGCTCATGCCTGTAATCCCAGCACTTTGGAAGGCTGAGGTGGGTGGATCACTTGAGGTAAGGAGTTCGAGACCAGCCTAGCCAACATGGTGAAACCCCATCTCTACAAAAAATACAAAAGTTGGTTGTCCCAGCTCCTTGGGAGGCTGAGGCAGGAAAATCGCTTGAACCTGGGAGGCGGAGGTTGCAGTGAGACAAGATCATGCCATGACACTCCAACCTGGGTGACACAGCAAGACTGTGTCCAAAAAAAAAAAAAAAAGATTCACAAGTTTGCAAATTAAATATTACAACTTACAGAGTTGTAAGTGAAAACTCATGTACCTTAGAGACATTAAAAAAACTTTTCCAAATATAACACCAATGACAGAAAGCCATAAAGGGAACAATAGCTGGATTTAAAACTTCTTTTTAATTACAATGCAGTATAAATGAAATTTTGAAAAAAGAAGTTTCAAAGAACTGGAAAACAATATATGACAAATAATAACTTTAAAATATAGAAGACACTTATAAATACATGAGAATAAGATGAATATCTCAATATAAAGGCGGGAGAAGTTATAAACATTCAATTCACAAAATAAAATACAAATAGGAGATGAAGAAATAGTTCATATTTCTAATAAGTACATACGTAAATAAAGTACCATTTAAGCTTATCTTATTGAACAATAACAAAACATGCACTAATACCTAGTGTTGAGAAGGTCATTGGGTAAATGTTGATGCACTGCTGGGAAAATTGTACGTGTATCTTTCTGGAGGATAATTTTGCAGTATATATTGAAAACCTTAAAATACATATACCCTTACAGTTAGACATCTGATTCAAGGAATTTATCCTAAAGACAAAAAATGTATGGATGTCTGTTTATTCTGGCTTTTATTATAATACCAACAACATAAAACAACATAATCCAACAGTAGCGTCTTTGTTACATATAATGTCCAATATCCAAATATTGGAATACCATTCAGTCATTAAAAAGGCACTTTTATATTTCTAGACATAAAAGATAGCCAGGATATATTTTTAATTGGAAAAAGTTCTCATATGTCTCTTTTTTCTCAATACATATATTTGTTAGGTATACATGAAAGGAAAACTAGGAAAAAAAGCATAAAGAAAGGTAACTTCTATTTGAAAATTTTTTGCAAAGGAGTTTAGACTTTAGAAGAATTTGCCTGCTGAATAAAAGATTGAATGTTGTTTTTAAGGAGAATTCCCCACAAGGTTACCAAGGTTGCAGATAGTCTAGTCATGGTGGGAAAATAGTTTTCTCATACAACTATCACATCTGCAAGGAGCATCATATATTTGTAGATGTCTGCAACGAAAAAGGCAGGGATAAAGTTATCACTGTTTATGGCCAGGTGCAGTGGCTCACGCCTGTAATCCCAGCACTTTGGGAAGCCAAAGCGGGTGGATCACTTGTGGGCAGGAGTTCCAGACCAGCCTGGTCAACATAGTGAAACTCCATCTCTACTAAAATACAAAAATTAGCCAGATGTGGTGGCGGGGACCTGTAATCCCAGCTACTCGGGAGGCTGAGGCACGAGAGAATTGCTTGAATCCAGGAGGTGAAGGTTGCAGTGAGCCAAACTCTGCTACTGCACTCTAGCCTGAGCGATAGAGCGAGACTCAATCTCAAAAATAAAATAATAAAAAAAAATTATCACTGTTAGAGAAGTCAGTATACAGGAAAGCGACGAGGTTTCATTTGTTTTGAGGACTGCTGCTAGATGGAGTGATTCTGTAGTTTTATTTGTTTATCTTGGGGGCAAAGTGCTTTTTTCTCCCCTCCATACTAACCCATAATAGCAAAGTCCCACTTTCTCAAACACATAGAAACATATCTAGAGGAATGTACATCACAAGGTTCAGTACAATTACGTATTGGTGTAAAATTACAGATAATTTTTGTTTTTAAAAAATTTTGTGCTTGCTTGTATTTTGTTTTTCTATTGTAATATTATTGCTTACATACAAATTCTGATTATAAAAGTAATACATTCTCAGTTAAATGATATATAAAACACTGAAAAGTGAAAGGAAGGACATTGAAACTGTCAATAAACTACCCAGCAGTATCATTTTGATGTACTATGTTTGGTATGTATTTCTAGCAGGTTTTTTGTTTGTTTGTTTATTTGAGCCTATAATCTGCTTTTGTTCTTAACAAATATAGTACAGGCATATTCCATTGTTTTTATATATTTTAGTATATTTTTTAGTATATTTTAATATATTTAGTGTGTGTGTATATATATATATGTGTGTGTATATATATATATGTGTATGTATATATATTTTGAGACAGAGTCTTGCTCTGTCACCCAGGCTAGAGTGCAATGGCGCGATTTTGGCTCACTGCAACCTCCGCTTCCCGGGTTCAAGCAATTCTCCTGCCTCAGCCTCCCAAGTAGCTAGGATTACAGGCATGCACCACCATGCTCAGCTATTTTGTATTTTTAGTAGAGATGGGGTTTCACCATGTTGATTAGGCTGGTCTCTTAATTCCTGACCTCAAGTGAGCCACCTGCCTCGGCCTCCCAAAGTGCAGGGATTACAAGTGTGAGCCACCGTGTCTGGCCTATTTTAGTAAACTTTTAATGGCTTCAAAAATTCTACCACATGTATGTACCACAAGTTGCCTACTATCGGTCATTTGAGTTACTTCCAATTTGGGGCTATTATTAATGAATAATTGTACTCCATAGTGAACATCTTCATTACATAAATTTTTGTACATGCTTCAGATTATTTCCTTAGATTCTTGGGAATAGAATTACAATGTAAAAAAGTGGGAATGCTTTTAAGACCCTTTACATGTGTTGCCAAGTTGGCCTCTAGAAAGGCTGAGAACCAAAATCATCCACCCCTGACCCCCTACACACAGTTTGGACACTGAAGACTCAAACTATTCCCCTTATAACTTACTGTCTACCTTAACATGACTTTGCTAGTCCAGTATCTTCATTATCATAATTTTAAAAATCGGAGAGACTCTTACCCAGGCAGAGTTCCTTGTTCATTATTGAAATTTCCCAAAAGGCCCATACACTCTTCAATGGACTAAAGATTCTTTGAACCACTTGCTTTAAAACTCCTCACTTTGCTGTTTCCACCAATCCTGGGCTATTGTATCATCCTTACCCAATCCTAATCATGCCCTCTTCATCTCCCCAATTGAAAGACCCACCTTAAAGCAAGCTTTAAATGTCCAACTTTCAGTAAACTCTAACCTTGACATCCCATATCCTAAACACAAAGTATTATAGAGCTGGTGTTCTCCTCACCTTGGTAAGCAGTAAACTCAGCTTTGTCTGAACACCTTATGTTAGTGCCAGTCTATACATTTTGCAGAGTATAAAAGCCCATGCCAGGATATTTGTATCACCATATCCAAATAGATGATACGATCAGCTGTTAACATAATCAAACAGCCAGCCCTATCCATGGAAATGGGTGTGTTAACTGTAAAGAAGGATTTGTGGTAGGAACATCACACATCCCTTTTGCCAAGGAATACATGCAATACAACACAAAGTATTGTTCCTGGGTGTGTCTATGAGGGTGTCGCTAAAGGAGATTAACATTTGAGTCAGTGGATTGTGAGAGGCAGACCTACCCTCAGGTAGGTCTGGGTGGGCACCATCTATTCAGCTGCCAGTGGGGCCAGAATAAAAGCAGACAAAAAAACGTAGAAAGAGCAGACTGCTTTAGTCTTCTGGCCTCCATCTTTCTCCCATGCTGGATGCTTTTGCCCTCAAACATCAAACTCCAAGTTCTTCAGTTTTGGGACTCGGACTGGCTTTCCTTGCTCCTCAGCTTGCAGACGGCCTATTGTGGGATGTCACCTTGTGATCGTGTGAGTCAGTACTCCTGAATAAAATCGCCTTTATATATACATCTATCCTATTAGTTCTGTCCCTCTAGAGAACACTAATACATCCCTACAAGTACTTTACTATCAAACAGGGGTCCGTCATCAGACTTCATTACGATCCTACCCATGTAGTCCTTCATTATTAACATTAATGTTTTACTGTCAGTAAATAAAGTTGTCAGTTATTAATTGCCTATAATGCCAAGCCTGGGGCTACAGGCTTTATGTGTATTTTTTTTTTTTTTTTTTTTTGAGACAGAGTCTTGCTCTGTCACCAGACTGGAGTGCATTGGTGTGATCTTGGCTCACTGCAACCTCTGCCTCCCGGGTTCAAGCGATTCTCCTACCTCAGCCTCCCGAGTAGCTGGGATTACAGGCACGTGCCACCATGCCCAACTAAGTTTTTTGTATTTTTGGTAGAAATGGGGTTTAACTGTGTTGGCCAGGATGGTCTTGATCTCTTGACCTCTTGATCCGACCGCCTTGGCCTCCCAAAGTGCTGGGATTATAGGCGTGAGCCACAGCGCCCAGCCTTATGTGCATTTTTGATCTCATGTAATTCTCACAACAGTCCTCTGAGTTAAGACAATTTTTATGGCTGTTTTATAGACCTACTCAGAACGTAGTTCCCAGGTATGACACCCAGGGATCTACTTTTGAAAGCTCCCAAGTGATTCCAATGCATCTATCCATGGAACCATTGCATTGGTTGATATGGGAGAGGTGAAGATGAGATACAAATCTGTATCTAAGCACATCTCAAGATATGATATAGACATTCTTCCCATTTGGGGCTTAGAGCTCATATGGCTATAAGTACACAAATGCCCAATAAGCATGTACACTACTAGGATGTCAACTCTCAAAAAGTCCACCACTGGTGTCTGGGTGTTGCAATTTGCGTGGAGATGGGAGGCAGAAATGTCTGCTCTTTGGGTTGGAGAGAACTTTGGACATTAACTTCTTGGTTTGATATTTAAAACTTCTATTGTGTTGATAGCCCCTCCAGAATAATTGTGGAAAAAGAAAAACATTTTAAAATATTCAAACCCAAATCGTCTTTGATTTGGACTTTTTCGGATGGAGCAAAGCTTTCACATATCCTTGGGAGGAAAGAATTCAAAAATTGGATGTAAATAGAGCTGCGTTTGTTGAGATAGGAGAGAGTGGATGCAAAGAATGAAATGTGTGTGCAGATAGTCAAGAAGTATTTACCTATAGGAGTGTGCTGTTTGTATGTTCTCTTCCACAATTTACTTGATACTGAAAAATGTTGTCATGGCAACAGTGTAACAAACAAGGTGGAATTGCATACAGATGAATCACGACTTTATATGCCAGACAAAGAAGCGAATGTTCTATTAGGGCTGGGCTTATTAAGCTGAAAAGTTACAGCATACATTTTAATGAGATTTTCTTATTGTTTCTCATTTTAGAAAATGAGGGAGGTGCATAGACTGGTAGAAGGTGTGGGATTATATTTACAGGCTTTCCATAATATTACCATGGCAGAACACAGGTCTGCTGCGTCAGCTTCACCTGCTGGTGTCCCAGCTTGTTTGACAGGATGGAGCTTGAGATGGTGTCTGTTCCAAGAACATATAGTTGAGGAGTTTACACACACATGGGCACATGTGCACACACACACAGGATGAACATGGCAAGAAGCTGTCATGTCGTCTTATCTGGTGGAGAGAGCCATGTATATAAAGCATTCCACCCAGGGGTGTGAGGCAGAGAGGGATATGACCACACACGTGGTTCCAAGGACACTATGGCTGTCCTTCCTGAAGGATAGGAACCCTTGAGGGAGCAAATTTGTCTTTTTCAATGTTTCGGGAATCTTCTCTTTGAGTTCCATGAAGAGAGACAGCATGGGTGGGCTACATAATCATGCAGAGTCATTGGTTTGGGTTATGATTACATAAAATTCCTTGTTCCAACAAGTGGTCCATGTCCTGGAGCTGGAGGATGATTGTTTTGCAAGCACTTTTTGGATACAATCCCCTTCCTTGATACAGAACTGCAAGCACTGATTGGCTGCTCTTGGCTGTGAGTCTTACCTCCCTGATTCTTGGACTTGAGACTGTATCTGTATCACCTGGAGAGGTTTGTTAAAACACATCTTTCTGGGACTCACTCCTAGAGTTTTGAAACTTGCATTTCTAACAACAGCCTGGGTGATGCTGTTGGTCTGTGGATGACACTTGGAGAGCTGCTGCTTTAGATGGAAACTCACCTGAAAGGATGGGAATATTGGTCTTACAGTTTCCTTTCCCTTCCCACTAAGTGGCTAGGCAGAAATTCAGGGACCAATTTCTCCAGTGGAGAAGAAGACTGGGACTTAATTGTTTGAAGTAAATTTGATTAAAAAAAAGAGAAGAGATTAACAAAAGGGCTGTCTTTCTTCAGATCCCAGGCAGTGCAGGAGGGACTATTTTCTGGATTTTTCTGTGATTGAGAAATGTTAAGAGTGGAGATGTAATAATGTGCTTCTCAGAGAATTAGTCCTCCACTAGCAACACTGGCATCACAGGAAGCTTATTCGAAATGCAAAATTTCACACCCTACCCTCGATCTGAAGCAGAGTTACATTTAATAAGCTCCCTGGGTGATTCGTATACATGTTAAAGTTGGAAAAGCACTGCTGTAAGACACAGACTGCCAATTTGGCAGTCACGATACTTGAGTTTAGCTGGGTGTGGTGGTGTGTGCCTGTAGTCCCAGCTACTCAGGAGGCCCAGTTGGGAGGATTGCTTGAGCTTAGGAATTTGAGGCTGCAGTGAGCCCTGATTGTAAGTGAGAATAGCCGTTGCACTCCAGCCTGCCAGCATAGCAGATCCTCTTAAAAAAAGAAGATATCTGAGTTTTAGCCCAGGTCCTTCTTTTGCCCAACTGTATAGCCCTTACTGGGCTTCGGGGGATGGGCTGGGGTGAGTTAGTGACTTACAAGTTTCTTGCTAGCTTTGGGGTGCTGCAATTCTGAATCATACCTTGGCAGGTCCTGACTTGCTCTGCCATTTCAGAAGGCTTCTGAAAAGTGTGAGCCCAAACGTCTCTGAGTTCCTTCCCTCTGCTGCCCGTCCTTTACCCCACTGCAAGCTGGTGTGAACTCTTGCAGGAGGACAGTGCTATCTTGTGCCAAGGACATGACATCATTCCATGTACCTAAACTCAAAGGAGCCCAGTGTATAATCACTTACTATGGATGAAAGCTTGAGCAATCTGGGGAAAGTACATCCAGTCTGATAGCACTAATAACAAAGCCTTTGTCCTGAGTAGCCTTTAGGAAAGCAGCTGGGTCAGTCTCTGAGCCTTGACTACCCACTTAGTAAGACACATAATTGCAATACTGTCATACGCCACATAACGACATTTTGGTCGATGACAGACTACATATATGATGGTCCCATAAGATTATATAGTCCCATAAGATTGTAGTACCATATGTTTACCTTTTCTGTGTTTAGATACACAAATACTTACCATTGTGTTACAGTTGCCTCCAGTATGCAGTACAGTCCCATGATGTACAGATCTGTAGCCTAGGAGCAATAGGCTATACCAGCTAGCCTACATGTGTCGTTGGCTATAAAATTAGGTTTGGAAAAGTGCACTCTATGATGTTGGCGCGTGACAAAATTCCATAACAATGCATTTCTCAGAATGCATGCCTTTCATTAAGTGATGCATGACTGTGCTTACTTTTCATGCACAAACATCCCCCAAACTAGTAAAAGGCTGTCTCAAGGTGTTTGAAGTATTTGTGTTTCTGCTGCATTGAAGCATTAAAATAGAACCATATGCATTTTCAGATTTGGAACCTGAATTAGTTAATATAAAATGGGCAGGAAAGATGTCTGGTGACTCAAATTAAGAACCTCATATGGAAATGTTCAATCTGCTCTATAGGATAAACTATTTTTAAAGACTTCAGACACGTCAGTTTTCATGTAAAGCATATTTTCTTAAGGTCAGCTCTGTGGATGGTGCACTTGCCCTAGTTCAGTGCTCACAGGATTGCATTTTGTATTCCTTAAGCAGTCCATCATCCTGACTTTTTATTAATGTAAGCTCATTTTCTCCCAAATCTGCCCAAATGAATTAAACCTCGCGTGTGTGTGTGTGTGACCATGAGATAGTCTTTCTCGCTGCTGGAGGAGTCTGATTGCTGGATGAATTTCTTTTGGCTGTTGCTGACAGAACCTCGTGGCCCCTTTTGATTTGGTCGAATTTTGGCAAAAGGTGATTTGGACAAACAGCATGACAATGTAAGGCCCAACACTTTCACTTCCCTTACAAGTGGTCTCTTTCCCGTTTTTTTGTCCCCTGGCACTTTGGTTTCTGTTGTCCAAAGGTCTTTGCTTGCAGTTTCTTGATTGCATTCATTGCCAGGCAGGTGTGAGGTACATTGGAGCAATTTTCTGGGAGAAATGCCGACTTAGAATGGAGGCAGAGTCTTGATGTTTGTTGAGGGAAGAAAGGCTGCAAAAACAATAAAGCTGGGTTTTCTGTGAACTGACTCAGGGTCAGAGGGTAAAGGAAAACATATCCTTGATAGAAATCCTTATACCCTGGAGCCTCAGTGGTTTGTCTACAAAGCCATCTGTTGAGATGGGAGTAGGAATTATGAGAAGGGAACCAGCTCTCTAGCCTGAATCCTTACCGCATTGTTTTGAGCCTTTGCGGTGGGGGGGGGGGTGGGGGGGGCAGCTACTTCTGTTAAAACAATGTCAGATTCTAAGTATGTTGGAAAGGAGATTTTTGCTGCCTTCTCTTTTTATGTAAGCATGGTGTGTATGTCTTTCTTTTAAAGGAAACTAGAGTAGTCTTGCATAAAAGCTCGGAGGGTTTGCAAAATCTACTGCAGCTTTGCTTGGAATAGCACGACTCTGGGAACAACCCAAATACACATCAATATGGAATTGCTTACATAAATTATGACACATCCATACTGGGAAATTCATAGCCTTAAAAAAGCATTGAATAGTCAAAACCCAATGCAAGGCATCCCTCTCTATATTGAGAAGGTATAATCTCCAAAATACAAACTTGAGGGTGAAAATACAAGGTAAGACACACAAGATGTTCAGAACATTCCGCGTGTGTGTGGAGCAAGCATTTGGAAGTGGGGGCAGAATGTGTGTGATTACTTGAATACACGTGTATACACATGTGTATAGGCATAGAAATATCTGGAAGGGTGCCAAAGAACCTGGTAGCGCTGATTGTCACCATGGGAGAACTAGACTTGGGATCTTGAGAGGCCGAATTTCCAGGGATACCTTTCTAGTTCTCTTTGAAACTTTTTTTACCCTGTGAGTCAAACAGCCAACCAACAGCCAAATTCAGGGGTGAGCAAATACTTAAGCACCAGGGTAGGAATAATGGGCAGCATAGTTGCGGGGTGCATCCGGGGGTCTGGAGAGGGGGTGCGCCCCAGCCAGCTGCAGCCCCAGTCGATTTTATGGCTGTAAAGGAGCCGGAGACACCAGCCGTCTCCACACCGGTCCGCCCTCAGCACCCCGCACCCTACACCTGGCTCCCCAGGCAAAGCAGCCCCGCCAGGACAGCACGGCTTCGCGTCCTCACTCAAGTCCCCTGTGATGGCCGCGTCCCGGCAGGCACGGTGCGAATTGACTGGGGTTTGGGGGAACGAAACCCCGAAGGGGCCTTCTCTGCCAAATGTCTTCCGTCGGCTCGATGGCAGCCCCCAAGCCTTTCATTTTCACTGTATGAAAACACTGGGGTGGATTTAGCTTTTCCTTTGGGAAACAAACAAAAAAGAGCACAAAGAGCGTGTGTGCGGGTCTTCTTTCAAAATAGTGGGGCATTTGAAACCCGCGCTGCAGCTGCGGGCGCTGCTTCAATCGCAAGGGTTTCGTTTTCTGAAAGCGCTTTAAAAGATGCTGAAGAGGGAGAGAGCGAGCGCCCTGCGCATTTTCGGAAACGGAAGATTTTGAAAGCCTGTATTTATCTGCCCTTCGCAGAAAATCAGTTTCTCTAGGGCAAGCCTTTCCAGCCTTTTCCGTCAGGACACATAGAAAATCATCTGATTTCAAGAGCATTCGGGGTAAAACTGGAGGGGACTTCAGAGCGTCTCTGTGAGGTTTATTTAAAAATTAAATACAGTTTTTAATGTTATAGAATTATAAGAAAATATGTATGAAGTATTAGAGAAGAAATTGTATGTGTTTTAAACTTCCAAATAAAATCTGCTCAAAATTTTAAATGAGAAAATTGAGCTTGTTTCCACGAATGTAACTTTTATTACGGAAAAAATTCAAACAGATACAAATAAAGAGAATGGCATAATGACCAGCTCGCTTCTTGCTCATAGCCAGGACCCAGACTAAACTGCTATCTACATTTGCCTTTTAGATTTCATCTACCTCATCCTCCTTTTTTTTTTCCTGGAATATTTAAAAGCACACCCCAGGAATCACTTCGTTTCATCTGAAAACACTTCAGTGTAAATCTCTAACAGACAGGACTTAAAAATAAGCAAAATACCATTCTCAATTCCAATAAATTAAAAATAGTTTCTCAGTATTATCTAGCATCCAGTTCATGTTCAATTTTTTTCATTTGCCTAAAAAAAAAAAAGTCTTTTTACTGTTGATCCATTTGGGTCAATTCAAGATCAAAACAAAGTTTTCGATCGATTGGTATGACTTTCAAGTCTTCTTGAATCTGTAACATGAATATAACTTTTTAAATGTATAGTAATTTTTATATTATACTCTGCTTATTTTTAAAAATAGCTTTATTGAGATGTAATTCACATACTGTTGCAGACTGAAAAATGATCCCCCCACTCCCTATCAGATTCTAATCCCTGGAACCTGTGACTGTTACCTTATATGGAAATAGGGTTTTTATAGCATAATAAAGTTAAGAATCTTGAGATGGGAAGATTATCCTGTATTACAAGAGTAAGCCCTGAGTGCAGTCACCTGTGTCCTTCAAGACGGAGATTTGACACACACTGAAGGCTTCGTGAAGATGGAGCTGAGAGATTGGAAGATGCTGGCTGATTCGAATGACACAGCTATAAGCCCGGAATTGACAGCAGCCACCAGAAGGTGGAAGAGGCAGGAGGGGCCCTGCCAACACCTTGAGGCTGCCTTGGGACTTCTGGCCTCCAGAACTGTGAGAGAATAAATTTTTGTTGTTTTAAGCAATCACGTTTGCAGTAAATTGTTGCAGCAGCTACGGAAAATGAATACCCACACCATACAGCTCACTCATTTAAAGCATACAATTTAGTGATTTTTGTTTGTTCGTTTGTTTTTCAGATAGAGTCTCAGTCTGTGGCCCAGGTTGGAGTGCAGTGGTATGATCTTGGCTCACTGCAAATTCTGCTATCCAGGTTCAAGTGATTCTCCTGTCTCAGTCTCCTGAATTTAATGGTTTTTAGTATATTCACAGTTATGTGTCCATCAGCACAGTCAATTTTGGAACACTGTATCACCCCAGAAGGAAATATTATATCTATTGGCAATCACTCACATTCCTTCCACGCCCCAGCCCTGGGCAGCTACTAGCCTCCTTTCTGTTTCTTTAGATTTGCCTATTCTGGACATTTGACATAAACGGAATAATACAATACATGGTCTTTTGTGTCTGGCTTCTTAGTGTAATATTGTCAAGGTTCATCCATGTTGTAGCACGTATCAGTACTTCATTCATTTTTATTGCTGAATAAGAACATAGCTGTAATATTAATTTATGATCTTAAAATACCTGTGAGCAAATCCTGATGAAGATTTTTTTTTATGGCAATCTTTTCAAGGTATCAGTAGTCACTATTCATACTTTGTTTGCACAAGCCAGGGATTTAAACTGTTTAATTTATTTAAATCTAATGGTTTAATGTTTAAACCTTCCTAAAATTTACAACAATTGAAATTTTATTTAAGGAATCTAACAGCTCATTCTTTGCTTTCACTGACAAATGTAATACTGGAATCTCTTGCAGTAGCGTAAATGGATTTCAAGTCTGATAGAAGTTTTTCACAGCAAATTTTTCAAGATAATGATGAAGCTGTTAGTGCTCAGGCACCACAAGGAAAAGGGCATGGAAGCTGAAAATGGGTAGAAGTGTAGGACAATGTGAAGACAAAACCTGTGACCTATGTGTCAGCAGCCTCAGCTGAGCCTCCCAGACCTGCCACCCCTTCTCCAGCGGCTGCAGCCCCTGCTCCTGGAGTCAGAGGTGTGCTCTAATGGGCTGCTGAGCCAGGTGGGAGGGCGTCTCTTTGGTTTCTGACATCACATCCATTGTGATATCACAATGGGACAAGGAGTCTGCGTGTCTCTGTTACTCACTGCGCTTCCCCCATCAGGGCCCACTTCCGTGGGGCTGCCCTTTGAGAAGCACTAGACTAGGTGCCCCAAGTCAGAGGTGGCCAGCAGCACCCTGTGACATGGTCATGGCTCCCAGTCTGGCACACTCATCGTAAATCTCTGCTCTAGGTTGGCCATGAGCATTTGGGGCCAATAAAAATGAATGAAGTACTGATACGTGCTACAACATGGATGAACCTTGACAGCATTACACTAAGAAGCCAGACACAAAAGACCATGTATTGTATTATTCCGTTTATGTCAAATGTCCAGAACAGGCAAATATAAAGAAATAGAAAGGAGGCTAGTAGTTGCCCACGGCTGGGGCGTGGAAGGAATGTGAGTATGTGGGAAATGGCAGGAGGGCACAGAGAATTAATTTCATGTGGCTAATTTCTATGGACCAGTGACTGCTGTGGGCCTCTTATTTCCCTTCTTTCTGAACATTGGTGTCTGTTGTGGTTATCTCATCCTTGCACTGACATTGTAAGTTGGGAGTTTGGGAAGCAGATAGCTTGTCATGTAGATCAGAGTTCTGATGGAGAGACACTGTACCCAAGGAGTTGCACCTGAGCAGTCCTCCTTCATCGGGGCTCAGGTGATGAGGTCATGGATGCTGAACTGATGCTATAATGAGATGAGATGTTGGAGATCTTTGAAGGGGGTTAGTGTATTTGACATTTGGCAGGGATGCAAATTATTGTGGCTAGCTGGCAGAATGTCTGAAAAGTAGTTACCATCAATTCCTTCCCTCTCTGTATTCATACCATCCCTCCATTAGGAGATAGATTCGTTTCCTTCCTGACCCCTTGAGTCTCGGCTGCTCTATGAATGGTTTGACAAATACAGTACAGCAGAAGTGATGCTCTAAAATTTATGTAAGAATTCAAGGATTTAGAACATCCAAAACAATCTTGAAAAAGAAAAAAAAGAGTTAGAGGACTTGTCCAAGTGCAGTGGCTCACGCCTGTAATCCCAACACTTTGGGAGGCTGAGGTGGGCAGGTAGCTTGAGCCCAGGAGTTCGAAACCAGCCTGGGCAAAATAGTCAGACCTTATCTCTACAGAAAATAAAAAAAAATTAGCCAGGTGTGGTGGCATGTGCCTGTAGTCCCAGCTACTCAGGAGGCTGAGGTGGGAGGATCGCTTGAGCCCAGGTGTTCGAGGTTTCAATGAGGCAAGATCGCACCACTGTACTCCAGCATGGGTGACAAAATGAGACCCTGTCTCAAAAAAAAAAAGTTAGAAGTCTCACATTACCAGAGTTCGAAGTATTCTCTAACTTTGTAATTAAGTGTGATATTGGTGTAAGAATACACATATGAATCAATGTAACAGAATAGAGTTCAGAAATAGACCCATGTGTATGTGGCTAATTGAGCTTTACAAAGGTGCCAAGGTAATTCAGTAGAGAAAGAATAATCTTCTCACGAATGATGTTGGAACAACAGGATAAATATATGAAAATATGAATATTAATCCCTATCTCATACCACATACAAAAATTAGTTCAAGATGGATCAGAGACTAAGTGGAAAAACTACAACTATCAAGTTTTCATGAAATAAAAATAAAGTCTTCTCAAACTTGGGTAGGTAAACATTTCTTGGAGAAGACACAAAAATCACCAAACGTAAAAAAAATTGATGTGTTGGACACATGAAAATTTTACAAATTCTGCTTATCAAAAGTACCATTAAGAAAATAAAAGACAAGCCACAGATGGTGGATGTGGGGGCAGAGACATATCTGGGAAAGGACATTTATCCAGATATATTAAAAATTTCTACAAATCCATAACAAAATAAAAACCATGTAATAAAAAATGGGCAAAAGACATGAACAGACACTTTATAAACCAACTAAAAAGAATAGCCACTAAGCAGATGAAAGGTGTTCAGCCTTTCATCAGGAATTGTTATCAGTCATCAGGAAACGCAAATTAAAATCACAGTGAGCGACCACATTTTAAAAATAGCTAAAATTAGTCAGACAACACAAATGTTGGCAAATATGTGGAGCAACTGGAATTCTCATAATTTGCAGGTGGGAACAGGGTGTGGTATTAATGACTTTAGAAAACCTTTTGTCTGCCTGTTAAAAAAGGTTATACATACACCTACCTGTGAGCCAGCATCTCTGCTCCTAGATATTTATGCAAGAGAAATAAAATAATACATCTATAGCAAGACTATATAAGAAATGTGTATAAGAATATTTATGGCAGGCCCGGCTAGGTGCTCACGCCGGTAATCCCAGCACTCTGGGAGGCTGAGGCAGGTGGATCACCTGATGTCAGGAGTTTGAGACCAGCTTGACCAACATGGTGAAACCCTGTCTCTGCTAAAAATACAAAAATTAGCCAAGTATGGTAGTGTGCACCTGTAATCCTAGCTACATGGGAGGCTGAGGTAGGAGAATTGCTTGAACCCAGGGGGCAGAGGTTGCAGTGTGCTGAGACTATACTATTGCACTGCAGCCTGAGCAACAAAAGTGCAACTCTGTCTCAAAAGAAAGAAAAAAAAAAAGAATGTTTATGGCAGCTTTGTGAATCATTACCAAAATCTGAAGACAACCTGCATAACTGTCAATAAGAGAATGGATTAACAAATTGTGGTTTCGTTATACAATGGAATATGGCTCAGCAACAAAAAGAGCAGTAAGATATATATAACAACATAGATAGGTCGCCAGCACATTATATTGATGGAGGAAGCTAGGAACAAAGGGCACATCCTGCATGATTCCACTTTATAAAGTTAAAGCAGAGGCAACACTAAGCTACAATGATAAAAATCACAACAGTGGGTGCCTCTGAGGGTGGGGCGGGGAATGACTGGGCAGCAGATGCAGGAACTTTCTGGGGTAATCGAAACAGCACACTGTACTCCTTAAATATATGCAATTTTTATTTGTTAAGCAAGCCTCAATAAAAATGGAAAAAAGAGAACTTTCTAGGGTAATGCAAATTTTTTTTATCTTGATGGTGGATTGCACGGGTGTGTACATTTAGCAAAATACATTGAATTATCAATTTAAGATATGTGCATTTTCCTCAATATACATTTTTCCTCAATTTAAAAAGTTGCAATTATAGAGAAGCTACATGAATGAGTGTTTCCTAGGTCTCATCATTCAGGCCTTAATTCAAATGTCATTTCCTCAGAAAAACCTGCCCTGACCAGCTATGATTATCCTTGCTGCTTAGGCTGTATCACAGAGAGCCCACTTTTGTTTTCTTCATAGTGCTTATCTGTATCCAAAAGCATAATTTAAAAACAATTAAACAATTATTTGGTTAATTGCCCCATCACCTCTGACTACAGTGTATCTGTGAACATAGGAACTGTGTCTATTTTGTTCACTGCTCTGTCTCCAATACCTGACACCAAGGATTTGCTCAATAAACATTTGTTGCTATTGAATGAATAATGGATACAAGGGCAGACAAATCTGACCAATAGAGATTAAGTTCCTTCTATGTGGAAAAACATGGGATGGGGATCACACAAAGGGACTCACCATCATCAAAGGAACTGGCGGTCAGTTCTATTCCTCGGATAAATGTATGCTAGGTGCCTCCTGTGTGCTGAGTGCTGGACTGAAGCCAGACACACCCAGATAAGTAAAACTGGATTATTAGTGGTATTGAGATGGGTGTTGAATGAAAAACGGACAGGCTGGCTACTAGAAATAGGGCAGGCTCTTTGGATTCCCCACATGCCTTTGAACATCTATTTTTAGGTCCACTGAGTTTTTTTCCCAAGTGTAGTAACTTCCTGTTAAAGCTTTTGAGCAAAAGACCACGACAACCAAATCAGGGACCTAGGACTGGCAGGAAAAGGACTAGTTAGGACCTGAACAGTGTGGGGTGATGAGGGCCTGAGCAGTGGGAAGGAAGAAGAAATGATGGATGAAAGAGATACTCTGCCCACAATAGTAGCTTTTATTGTATATTACCTGTAAGAGACATCAGGCCTTGGCCATTAAATTTTATTTTTCTTAAGAAACATTCTTTTATAATTGTTTTGTAAGCTTTAGGGAATTGCCTTGCAATTCATGCTTGTGGAGGAATTTTAGGCAAATGTTTTCAAATGGTACTTATTGATGAATTGCTTCCAAAGTCTATTGAGTAGGCCTTTATCTGGAAAATGCCTTCCTTGGCCCTCACAGTCATCCTTTCCCAGAAACCAGAATTTATCTCTTTTAGTTGGTCACAATCACTAGCTCTCTCCCACAGCATTTCCTTGTCAATGATAGTTTACACATTTCCTTCCCAGGAGACCTTCGGGACATAAATAGACACAAACCAGCTTGGGCAGCATTGTGAACAACCCTTTCAGGAAGTAAGAAAACAACTGGTCTCTGAGTCCATGAAGGAAGCAGATTTACATTTCAACAGGGACAACATAGGCTTGACATAAATGACAACTGTCTAATTGTAGAAGATTTCCTTAATTGGGCCTAAAAAAGAGCAGATGGGGCAGCTATGTATGGAATGATTTGGGTATATTTCTGGCTAGAAGCAGAGAAGAGATTTATGACTTCTTTATTTTTTAAAAGTTTATTTTTGGATCATAAGAGCAGTACTTGTCATTGTTTCAAACTCAGAAAATAAAAAGTGGCACCTAGATAACATTACTCAGAATCCCACTACCCAATCATGGCCACTACTAGTGGTTTGATGTAGTTGTTTTCACATAACGTATCTGGTGTATTCATAGTTTTGCGTCTTGATTTTTTTTCATTTAGCATCTTCCTGCATTATTAAATATCCCCCCAAGCTCATTTTTAATGGCTGTATAATACTCTCTTACAAGACTGTATAATAATTACTATTCTTTGTCCTTATTCATGTCAGTATAGGTTGTTTACAATTTCTCAACACTATAAAGAACAGCTGAAAAGAGCTTGGCATATCAATGTTTCTCCACATTCCTGATTGCTTCCTAGGAAGAGATTTCTTTAGAGCAGCTCTTGTTATGGTGTGACGCCTTAGCCACCTCCACCAGAACCAGGCATTAATGCACATCAGGATCCCAGCCCAGTCTTGCAGTATCTGAATCTCTGCAGTTAGAGCCCAAAAATCTGCCTGGAAAAAAGAGCTCCTGAGATTTATAGGCACACTAAAGTTGCCTATTATTGAGTTTCGTAATTCTAGGAGAAATTACTGGATAGCTTTACTTTCTAACTGTATTTGTATTTCTAAATGCATTTTTATTTTTATTATTTATTTATTTAGTTTTTTGAGAGGGAGTTTCATTCTTGTTGCCCAGGCTGGAGTACAAAGGTGCAATCTTAGCTCACTGCAACCTCTGCCTCCTGGGTTCAAGCAATTCTCCTGCCTCAACCTCCCAAGTAGCTGAGATTACAGGCACCCACTACCACGCCTGGCTAATTTTTTGTATTTTTAGTAGAGATGGGGTTTCACCGTGTTGGCCAGGCTGGTCTCAGGTGATCTACCCATCTTGGCCTCCCAAAGTGCTGGGATTACAGGCGTGAGCCACTGCACCCAGCCTGGATTTTTAAATTTAAAGTTTGACACGTGGTATCAAATCATTTTCCTGAAGCCTTATGTACATTACACTCCTGCCGGCAATGTATGAGGGTACTTAACCCATCAAACTCTTGCAAAACAGCTTTGCTAGTTTGATGGTTGAAAAGTGATGGCTTCATGGAATTAAAAAAATTAATACATAATAATTGTACATATTTATAGAGTATATGAGATATTTTGATACATGCATACAATGTGTAAGATCAAATCAGGGTAATTGGGGTATCCATCACCTCAAATATTTATCATTTCTTTATGTTGAGAACATCCCAAATCTCTTCTAGCTATTTTGAAATATACAATAAATTATCGATAACTATAGTCATCCCACTGTGCTCTTGAACATTAAACCATATTCCTTCTTTCTAACTGTACTTTTGTACCCATTAACCAACCTCTCTTCATCCCTTCCTGCTACCCTTCCCAGGCCCTGGCATCTATCATTGCTTCCTCCATGAGATCAGCTTTTTAAGCTCCTACGTATAAATGAGAACATGTGATATTTGTTTTTCTGCACCTTACTTATTTTCACTTAATGTAATGTCTTCCAGGTCATCCATGTTGCTGCAAATAACCGGGTTTTATTCTTTTTATGGCTGAATAATATTCCATTGTGTAGATATACCACATTTTCTTTATCCATTCATCTACTGATGGACACTTAGCTTGATTCTATATCTTGGCTATTGTGAATAGTGCTACGATAAACACGGGAGGGCTATTATCAAAAATACAAACAATGACAAATGCTGATGAAGATGCGGAAAAAGGAGAATGTTAGTATATTCTTGGTGGGAATGTAAATTAGTACAACTCTCATGGAAAATTATATAGAATTTCCTCAAAAAACAAAAAATAGATCACATAATGTAGCACTCTCACTGCTGAGTGTATACACAGAAGAAAGGAAATCCATATATTGAAGAGATTTCTGCACGTGCATGTTAATTGCAGCACAACTCACAATAGCCAAGATATGGAATCAAGTTGGGAATTTGTCAACGGAGGATAGGATGAAGAAAATGTGGCATACACACACCACGGAATGCTACTTAGCCATAAAATAGAATGAAACAATATCTTTTGCAGAAACATGGATGCAACTGGAGGACATTATCCTAAGTGAAATAACTCAGATATAGTCAAACTCCTCACGTTCTCACGTGTAAATGGGAGCTAAACATTGAGTGCATAGGCATGTACAGAGTGGAATAATAGACACTGGGGACTACAAAATGTGGAAGGTCAGGGGAGAGGTGAGGGTTGGAAAATTACCTGAGAGGTAATCATCCAGACTTCAAAAATCCCAGACTTCATCAGTATACAATATATGCATGTAAGAAACCTATACTTGTGGCTGGGCGTGGTGGCTCACACCTGTCATCCCAGCACTCTGGGAGGCCGAGGTGGGCAGATCACCTGAGGTCAGGAGTTTGAGACGAGCCTCACCAACATGATGAAACCCCATCTCTACTAAAAATACAAAAATTAGCCAGGCATGGTGGCTCATGCCTGTAATCCCAGCCATTCAGGAGGCTGAGGCAGGAGAATTGTTTGAACCTGGGAGGTGGAGGTTGCAGTGACCTGAGATCACACACACCACTGTACTCCAGCCTGGGTAACAGAGTGAGACTCTGTCTCAAAAAAACCAAAACAAAACAAACAAAAAAGAAATCTTTAATTTTATCCCTTAAATAGATAAAAATAAAAAATAAAAAAAGCACAATAATAGAACAATGGAAGCTGGCAAATCTTTGACTAAGCCACCCATATTTGTGTAGATATGAGGAAATCCCTGGGCGCCAACTCAAGCTTTGGTGAGACTATATCTTCTTTCATTTTTGTGACTGTAAAACTGAAGGCCCTTGCACACTTCTCAGAAGGCAACCACCCTTTTTTTGTTGTGTTTTGTGGTGTTCATCTTGTTTTTTAGGTACTGGAAAGAGATGAGAGATAGAGAAGAGTGTGAGCAGGGCCTTGAGCACTGGCTGCTGAGGGATCTATGTGGTGGCGAGGCTGTCATTTCCAAACCTGCCCCTGGGCTCAAAGGCTGCCAATAATGCCTATGAGCCATGGTGTGTTTCTGGTTGAGAACCTGTAAACTCAGTATTCCATCTTCAGATGTTACTCCAAATTGCCTTTTGTGATTCCAGTTTGTTCTTTGGTGAGTTTGGAAGGGCAGCCAGTTTTTCCAGGGATTCCTGGGAACCCCTGTTTAAGCTGACTTTAGAGGCTTCAAATTGCTTTAAAAGCACACATGAAGGCCACGCACCCCATTACCCTGTGATCCCTCTCCCTCTCTCATTCTCCTAGCTTCCCCCACAGCTTATGAAGTTGTTAGAATATGGAAAATGCCTCTAGTGACATCTCAAATATAGAAGTCATCTGTCCTGGAGGCTCAAAATGTGCCTGTTAACTGCTGCTGGCAAAAAAAATCTTTACTGGATTTTTTTTTCTTTCAAAAGAATGGTCATAAATTAACTAACTCACATAAAGATAAAACATTTGAAATATATTTGCCATCAAAGACAGGCAGCTTTCCTTAAAGGGAATTGAGTGTTGGAAATAAAGATTTGTAAAGTCAGAAGAGAACTGAAAGTCCATGGGTAGCCAGGACTCAACAAAATGCAACGAGTTTTCCTTTTCTACAGGTTCGAAGACGGCAGCGCTGCATTTCTTTGTTCTTTGTGGCTCCTCATTGCCTTGTTAATCTGGGTGAGCAATGGCCTTCAGGAACTGGTGGGGAGCTCACTGGTCTCTAAGTCCTTCTTAACACAAAAGGACGATATTTAAAAGGCCACCCCTCTCAAAGCCATCTCTAACAGGATTTCTGCCAATATCTGTTTCTTTCAAACAGTAAGGAGACTTAAAAACAGCAACAGCACCTCCCTAAGCCTCCCTCAGCCCTTTCTTTACAAGTTCTTTCCTTTAATGAAGGGAAATTGGCATACTATATTGTGTCAGAGTTGGCATTAGCATAGATACAAATGGGAAGTAAAGAGCTCCTGGCTGCCCCGGTGCCAGGTGTTCGCTAATTGTAAAACTGAATAATGGATAATAACCCATCTTAGTGTGTTTATCAATGCAGTTCGCTCTCTACAATGCAGAAGAGGTCACTGGAGACAATGTGTAGGCCTCTCATCTCTCCTATTCATTAACAAGGCACTGCTGGCTGGAATACAGGCTCCATTACCTAGATGCAACAATGATGGGGCCCTGCATCAAATTGTAATTAGGTTTGATCAGGGCTGGGGTACAGTTGCTATAATCAGAATCACTCAGAATTCATTTCATACTTGTGAAAGGATATGAGGTGAGATTGATTTAATGGTAACCAAAGCAACCCCTTTTTCTATAACTCTCTGAGCTCATAAAGCAAAAAGAGAAAGGGAAAAATGGAGGGCAAAGGAAAACAGAGATGAGCATTTTAGTTCTATTAATTTTATTGTAACTAGTTAGGAGAAAATGTGTTACAATAAGAGCAAATATGCGACAGCAAGGTGATCACTGTCTGGGTCCACTGCTGTGGGTCTCATTACATGCCTACAGCACATCCTGGGATGCTTAATTTCCTCTCCCTTTTTGTCCATTTCATATGTGTTTGGAAACAGCCTGATTAGGGCAAGGATTTCAGTTTGCAGGAAGAAGAGGAGGAAATTCAAGCTGAGTAATATTTCCTTTCTTTAGTAAGAATCAGTTATTCAGCCTCTCACCTTTGGCCCTTTGTATATATCTCAGAACTAATGACCACTGCTTTCTATAAGAGCAAATAGAAGGTTTTGGAGACCTGTTTGTGACATGGTTTAAGAAGTTACAGAGATGTGAGTGGTGTGGTAAAGGGATCATATCTAATTCCTCATTACTGAGTGGTTACTAAATTTTTTCAGGTTAGCCAGATGCTGTTCTGGGACTAGAATCTCACCTTAAGGTTTGAAATAATCGGTGAAATGTGTGAATATGCATACATTTCCATTTATGTACACCGTGCAGCTATTGATACACCTGATTTGCTCCATTTATGTGTGTTTGATCTCTCATATTTAGACACCATAAATTAAATATTTGTTCTTTCTCTCCCCCAGGAAGATTTAGAAATATATATATATATCATAAATATATACTAATATTTATATATACATATATAATATCAGCTTCAAGAGTAGAAGTATCACAGTCGTTTTGAGGATACTTTAAAATACGTACGTAATGACTTAACAGGGAGAGGCTTTTTTTTTTTCTTAAATACATCTCAGGTTATTTTGTGGATAAGCAAATGGCATAAAAATATTTCCAGTCATTTAATTGAGTAGGAAGTATTGAAACAAAGTGTATCTCTTTCAGATTTTAATAAAGAAACACTCTAGCTCTTTTTTTTTTGTTTGTTTGCTTGGACACAACCTCTTGGCTACTCAAATAGTGAAACTATATTCAACTAAGGAAAGTTACAGAGGTGATATTGGCACACATCATTGCATATCTGACTACCTAGAAATTTCATGTGTAGATTTAGATTTTATGTTAATTAGGATGTCTGAGGTTTGATTAAAACATCAAATTTAGCTAAAATTGATTTTACCTCTTTTAGAGTTGGAGATTTTACGCAACAAATTTATTGCTTCATTGTATTTCTTTTTCTTCTTGTTTGTTTCCGTCAAAGACAATGTGAGTAAATGAATGTGAAGTTGTGGAGATGGAATTAAGACAGTTAGGAACTGGAAGGGTGACTCTAATGGCAATCTTCATGCTGTAGTTTTATAGATTTTCTTGACTTTTCTCCCATTATTCTAGTATATAAAGAGTATATGGAAGAAACAGTGGGGACATTAAAGTTTAAATGGACTCAGATGGATGTACATCTCGTGTTGTATTTTGAAAAGTAGTGACCAAGGTATGTGTGCTGAAAGGCATAGCCGGCCTGATACTGCTGGCCTTAGAAAGGCCTATTTGCAAAGTTGGTCCTTGGCTGGTGTCTGGGAACTGGGTTAGTAAAAACTTCCCTACACTGATGCAAAACTTTCCTCACATGATAAGATTGACTTACTATACAAACAAGGTGGTTTATGCTGGATACCTGCCTTCCTTCTGGGAGCATGAAATGTCAGGGACTGCAGTTAGTCATATGGGTCCTATGTGCCTGTGTGACCAACCTTTGATAAAAACTCTGTTCTTTTAGGCTCAGGTATGTGTTCCTGGTGGACAGTGCATGCCACAGGGTATTGCTGGAAGAAATAAACATGTCCTGTCTAATGCCACCAGGAGAGGGTTCTTGGAAGCTTGTTCCTGGTTTCCTCCAGACTTCATCCATGAGCCTTTTCCCTTTGCTGATTTTGCCTTAATAAATCTTAGCCATGAGTACAAATATATGCTGAGTCTTGTAAGTCCTAAAGGACTGGTGTCCTTGGCTTTATTCAATAAAAGAACTTAATAAGATCATAAGCAAGTCATTGAACTTGGGGATGGCCTAGGGAACCCTGACACAGTAAGAATGTAGGTTCTGAGTTGTTCGGTTATTAACTCTGTCCACAACCCCCAGAGCGGATGACTCAGTAAAATATTGAAAATTCTTATGCCCAGTGTTATTGCTCACTTTGGAGAGGAAGGATTCGGCTGAAGACCTGAACAAGCAGACCAGGGGAATTTATACATGCCAGGCTCTCTAAAGGAGTAAGAGCAGGTGTGAATATGTGTGTGTGTACGTGTGGACGCGGGGGAAGGTGCTTGGAAAGCCCTAAGTGAGGTTCTACCCTCTAACTTCTTCTAGCACTCCCTCACCCAACTGTTAATTACCAACCCCCCAAATCACAAATAGTTTATTATGTTCCCTCTTTGGATTGGAAGAATAGGACTTGCTACTGAGGAGAGATACGTCAGTGAAATGGGGGACGTCAGGAACAGGGGCTTGATTCTCTCTGACAGAGTCTAGGTTCTAATGCTTCATGTCAAACTGGAAATCCATCTGAAACAGAAAGATATTCCCCTATGGAAATAGAACATGTCCCCACTTAGGTGGAGCAAGGCCTGGGACTGTATATCAAATCAAATGTTGGAAGAGAGAAAATAATTCACATCCCCCAAAAAAGCTGCACATAGACCCAGCTGGCCATTCACCTCCACTCCCAGGACAGCAGGTAACAGAAACATGGACACAATCTCCTCAAACTCTAGCTCAGAGGTGAACACGATGTGGTCTCCAATACAATGGGAAGAGAGTTAATAAGAATTCACCCACACCACATCAGAGCAAGCACCGGGCAAGCATACCATGCTCCCCCTAAAATAAGAGAGGAAGAAAGGAATATAACATTAAACACACTGAGAATCCAGTCTGTAAGAAACCATAACTCACGGAATAGAGAGCTTTATTCAATGAAAGAGCTTCATAAGATCACAAATTCAACAAAACAAGAACTCAGAAATGAGATGCTGAAACACCAGAACAGAAGGAAGAAAAGTGATGGAAAACCTAAAGAAAGAAACTGAAGAACAAATCAGTACCATTATAGACCTGACATGTGTATCTGATGTTTCAGGGGAAAGAACAGACAGGGCAATAAACTGAATTCCTGACAGAGAAAGGGCCTGAAATAATCACAGTGTTTGCAGAGGAAAACAAGAGTGAAACATTTAAGAGAAATTAGATACATACTGAAGGTAGACAAAGGTAATCCAACATTTAAGGATAATTGGTGAACTTAGACGACACAGCCCAACAAATAAAGTGTGCAAACTCTTCAAAGACGTAAGAAGAAAGTTTCCTGAACAAGGTGCAAAGAAAAATGGCTACAGAGTGGCCGACACTGAACTAGATCTTAGTTAAGTTGTCTGCTTCAAGGCTGGAGAATAAGTTGCTCATGGATCCAGGTAGAAAATGCAAGTCATTTACAAGGAAGAGAAAAATCAGGCCAGAGATGTCTCCACAGCAACACTGCATTCCAGAAAAAAATCTGTTGTAATGTCTAAGAAAGAATTGTGAACCCACAAAATGTTATCCTGAGGCAGGTTACCATTCAAGTGTAGTGGCCAAAGATTTTTTCAGAGACAAAAGAACTGAGTTCTACTTGAAAAAGTATGTGATGATGAAATCTAGCCATGGAAGATATAAATATGGGAACCCAGCAAAAGAACAGCCATAGCAAAGGGCCTGGTGAACTGGGAATCCATTTAATCACAGAACGACATTAAACAAATATGGGAATTATGTTTATAAAGATGGATGTAAATGTTATAATCTTGATCATAGAGAAATAGCCTGAAACAAAAAATGAGAAATGGGATGTGTAAGAGTAATCATTTTTTTCAACACTCATTGCTGAGGCAATTGATAGTTTCTGTGGGATTCACTTTTATTTAAAAAAATGAAGCTTCTGATGTTTTGGGTCTTTTTGTCTTTTTTCTCTTTAAGCTTTTAGTAAATAATTTTCCTGTGGCTAAAAAAATCCCCTTCAGTTTTAACTTAATTTTTTTCTGATTAATTGAAGAAAATTTTAAGTTAATGTTTTAAATAAATAGCATCTAAACTGGGTGTGGTGACTCACACTTGTAATCTCAGCACTTTGGGAGACTGAGGTGTCTCAAATTGAATCGTTTGAGGCCAGGAGTTCAAGACCAGACTGGAAAACATGGCGAAATGCTGTCTCTACTAAAAATGCAAAAATTAACTGGGTGTGGTGGTGTGTGCTTGTATTCCCAGCTACTTGGGAGGCTGAGGAAGGAGAATCACTTGAACCCACCAGGTGAAGGTTGCAGTGAACCTCGAGATCATGCCACTGTACTCCAGCCTGGGTGACAGAGTGAGACTCTGTCTCCAAAAATAAATAAATAAATAAATAAATAAATACATACATACATACATGGCATTTCTATTATGACTTCATTTGTGTGAAATGTCCATTTACACACACACACACACACACACACACACACACCCAGAGTAATACCAAATGTTAATTAGTTTTTTCTGAATGGTAAGATTTTTGTGTTGACTTTTTAAAAACTCATCTTACTTGAATTATTACAATGAGTGGATTTATTATCAGACACTTAAGACATTAAAAACATTATGGAGAATAATTTGATGAATTCCCATGCATCCACTACCCAACTTAAGGAAACACACGCATTACAAAAAAACCTTTGGAGTTTATTATTTGTGTGTGTGTGTATGTCTTTTTTTAATGGAGTAATTTTTCTTCTGAAATAAGTTACTTCTCAATTTCCTTCCTTTTGTAAAGGGTCTTAGATTAACAGAAGAAAGGTAATAAGAAATGAAAAAGCTTTATTCTCTGTTAGTGGGAGGATTAGAATAAAAAGGAGAAAACTCCTGTATTCTGACAGGACAGCAGCAGAGGAAAAGCTTTGGAATGGGTTCTTTTGGCTGATCCTAAGTTCAGATGCTTACGCTCGCTGATTGTAAGTGATCCATGGTTAGAGTTTATGGTTAAGTGAGAGAACACAGGACATATCCGAAGCATTAAGTGTTCACGGCTAACATGGCATTTCCAAAGTAAAAGACTCTTATTTTCTCTTTGTTTCTTGGCCCTCTTCCTTATGGCAGCAAAGAGGGCTATGGGACAAGATGCGGTGCTGTTTGCCATTCTCTGGCATTTACTGATGAGTTGGCCGTTCTAGGCTTAGGGCGCCTTTCTGTGTTCTGAATATCGTGTACACAATTCCTGGTCTGGGCTTGAAATTTGTTGGCGAGCTTTTGGTTACTTGTTCAGTTCACCTGTTTGTTTCTGGAGCACCCTCTGGGTAGAGAAGCCTATTACCATTTCTTTTAGCAAATTGAGAGACGTGAATTCAAATAGATATATAAATAGTAGCTCTCCTCTCATGGACTCACCCAACATCTATTTGTTTGTTCACTCAGCAAATATTTACAATCTAGAATGGAAAGTGAAGACCTGGAAAAAGCATGTTTCATTTAATCAAGATGTGAGAATTCGAATCTTATTTAAAAAAAAATTATCATCCTCTGAAAGTATTGGACTTGTTTGTATATCATTTAAAAAAATTCATCCAGCAAGCACTTCACCAGTTCTCACTGATATTCTGGAGGTCAGCTACCCTACTGGTTTCTCTGTCTAGATTCAACCAAAAGTGGAATCTTGCTGTTTGGGCAGTTTCCTTGTACAACCTCAGATTATGGTTGTGTCCTTGCCTGGTGGTAGTGTCATACAAAGGGGCATAGCTGTGGGAGCACTTTGCCTCAGGTATAGACGATGGGCAGGCACATGGTTTATGAAGAATTTAAAAGCAATACAAAATCAACTAAAATTTGGTCTGGTTTTTATTATTACCATATGCTGGCAATTATAAACAATGTCAAAGATAAAATACTCCTACATACACAAACACACACAATTTGTTGCACTAAATTCTAAACAATTGCAACAGTTAACTGAATGAGGTAGCCATACGCTTGTCTGCTTGTCCGCTGTGGGGCAGATACATTTACAACTTTAACTACTTTTGAGTAAAAGTAGGAAAATGCCCATTTTTGTGGGAAAGCTTGTTGCTCACACTGAAGCACAGAAACAGATTTCTATTCACTTCTATTAACATGTAGGCTGAGGAGTCCTTTCCAGAAATTCATTTCACACATCACAGAGTTTTTATTTGCACTTACCACTTTAAACAGTGTAATGGAGTGGTGAACTGTGAGGTATAATGTTTTTGTTTGGCAAATTCAAATTTTATTTCATACATGAAATATTTTATGGAATTTGAATAATATCTTTAAAATTAAAAAATATTTTAAAAAGTTAAAACTAAATAGCCAACTCCAGAAAATAGTAATTATTACAGAAAATAATTTTATATAGAGGCAGAGGCTGTTAAAAAATGATCTAACTGGTGTCCAGTTCACAAGAGAAGCCACTGCCTGGTAGTTTCGTTTAATACTCTGGTGGTCAGACTTCTACCTAACGGAGAGTGTGGCTCTAAGTAATTGGCTGTAGTTTTCTTCCTATTTTCTGCCCTTCCTCTCTTAGGTATTTTTTATACTGCGTCACGGGATAAAGAGAAATGCATTATATTTTCAAGGTCTTTTATTTAATCCCACTTCTGAGTGAATGAAAATTGCCACAGAACGCCCACGACAGCAATTTACATCTTTTCCAAGTTTATTATTCACTTATTTATGGACAGGGGTGAAATAAAAGAACCGTGCCAGGGAAAGAACCATTTCAAATCTTTTCATGCCTGGTTTGGTTGAAGCTTGGAACATTTGTGCCGAGCTTGTAAGTTCACTTTAGAAACCAAACCAACCAAGCAAAGGATGTTGATTCCAAAGGCAAAGTGATGTTGAGAGGGGCTCAGGAGAGAGAGGAACCTGGGCACGGGGTAGCAGTGGGGCACACACACCTCCCTTCCTCTAACCTAAACATCTGCAAAGAAAACCCAAGAGCTAAAGGAAAACCACCATCTCTACCCCAAGACAGCCTCAAGATAAGCAGACTTTGGTGACAGAAGGGCATTAAGCCATTGTTAAAATGGAATCCCACCTGTGCAAAAAACACAGGCGTACCTCCACTTTCAGGACTGTCAACAAAAGAGGAACACATTTCACCATAAGGACAAAAAGATTCCCCAGCACGTGGTCAGACGAGTAAAATTCCATTCTATGCATAAAACACAAAGAAGTTTACCAGCACCATTGTGCAGTTCGAAGATTAAAAGTTGTTGGTGGGGTGGAAGGAACACGTGTATTCACAGAGTTTAAAAATAAATGTAGTGGAAGCTCTTTTCTCTGAGCCACTGGGACCAATAAATGGAAAAAGCTGGTTCAATCCGGCTGTCATGGAATGATCTATACTTGCCTTAAATAGGTTAACATAAAATGCATACATGAATGGCAATTTACCAGTCTTTTGATGTAAGACCAAGGCTTTTGCTTTGAATTTGGATCTGTGGATTGGAAATTCCCCTACATTTTCTATAATTTCCTGGCTTTGTTTCTTTACAATAGAGAGTTTAAAGACACTAAGAAAACAGACTGAATGCAGAATCTTACTAGATCCCTGTGAATTCTTCTAATTTAAAAAATAGCAACTTAATTTTTTTAAGGCATCCGATTTAGTTTGTGTGAGAACTTTTTCCTTTTGCACCAATTTTTATGAGCTTATACATATTTTAAAATGTGGTTACATAATTACGATAGTACTGGCATAAATAGGTCCATATGTCCAATCCTTGGTAAATGTAAAACTCAATTGGCTGGAGCCACGTAGATTCAGTGTGCTGTGGGCACCAGTCAGAATGTTTTTCTAAGAAAATGGAGGGCCTTCTTTATTCACAGACTTGGAACTATATTAAGAGAACTTCTACTGTAAAAAGTGAAATTATAAAATTAATTGTAGATGGATTGGGTCATGGCAAAGTGAATTTTCTAGATAATTGAATACTTAAAATTATTCCAAACTGGCTGTTAAAGGACAGCCTCCTATAATATATGACATCTTAGAAAAAAAACAATAAAATAAACATATAACTCAATAAGCTGACACTCTAGTAAGCAATAGTGAGTGCCACTGGGGATGTCTGGTGAGCACTATGCCTTTTCAATGGATTCCCCCAGCTGCCTTGCTGGTCTAGTTTGTGCTTCCCTCCTCCCTCATGGGCTGTATTTCCCAACCTTCCCATACACTTCTCTCCCCAAGGTCTTATCTAACCATCATTCTCTTCAAGTTGCCATTTCCATTCCCTACTTCCCAGCTATGCACCTTCTGTTGCATTTGGTTGACTTTTATTTTTTTCTTCTTTCCAGCACATAGCTTTCAGTTTTTTTGCCTCTGCAGGAGTTTTCAGGGTTGGAGCCAGGAGGGCTTTACTTTTTGCTTTTTTTTTCTACCAGGTTAGCCCAGTTGGATTATGACATCTCCTAATTTTCAACTCTCCTCATCTCTTTTCATGTTGCTTTGCTGGAGTTGGATGATTGAGGTTGACTGGACTGATGGTTACAAAAGAATATGTGAGAGTATTGAGGGAGTAACTAAATCCCTCAGGGATAAGAGAGGGAACAGGACCTTCCAGAAGGTTGTGCTCTTATTGTCTCAGACTTTGTATATACATGTTTATTTCTGTAAATTGCTTTCTCCATTTGGATGAACTACAATACCCAGAGTAAAAAGCTACCAGAAACGAGTTCTGTTCAAAATTACAGAGATGGACATTGGAGTCTCAGTGAGTAGGTTGAGAGTTCTCGGAATAATATGAAAATAGCTTTAAAAGGGACAACAGGAGAGCATACAGAGTGGAGCTGCTTTTTTTTTTTTTTTTTTTTAATGCTGAAATTGGTTTAGATAGAATGAAACTGTCCCTCTTAAGATTCGAAAAATAAAAGCCAAAACAACCCACTCACATATCTCAAATCCCGGTTGAGCTAAAGCTACAAATAACATTCATTTGTAGGATACGGTTGAGAGATGACTCTCGAATAATGGAGGCTCATAAGCTGGGCTGTAGTTAGCGTTAAGAGGTAAACAGGGGCCTTCTTATTTTCACTCTTTTGGAAGCTCTAATTCATTTCTAATTACTATCTCCTGGAAAAACATCGTGTTGTCATTGCCTTTTAAATTTCTTTCTCTTTTCAGAGAAAACACATATTTTAGGTCATTAAGAAAAACCTTGTCTTAATTTGGATGATGTTTTTATTCTACAAAATAGAATTATTATCTTGTTCGAGGCACAATTTGTGTGGTAAGAAGAAGAGGCTGCATGCATTTTAATTTGGCAATGAATTAACAATAATAAAGAGGATGTGACTTTTCCACCGTTACATGGTTCAGATCTACATGTTTATTTAGGCCAGAGAAAAAGCACGCTTGCTATTTGAAGTTTTACAGGGAATTGGTCAGGAGGAAAAAATAATGGCATATGAAATATCAAAACCTTTCCTTAATTTTCAACTCAATAATGTGTTTTGCAATTTTAAAAGTCCACGAAGAAAAAGAAAAAGACTTTACAATTAGTAGGCGTAAAAAAGAAAAACCAATATAGTTTTGTATAGACAAGGAAGCAGAATGTGGCAAAAATTGGCTTTTGTTATTTTTCGTATTATGAAATATTCCCCAGTACATTTGAAAATGTAAGTAGACAAAACATTTTTTCTCACTTATAAGCTGAGGTTATCTTGGTTATTTTTTGAACAGCTTAGTCTGTTCTTACGGTAATTTGGGGAAATGTATGAATGGATGGGATAAACTTTTCTTTGAGATTGAGAATGAAAATGGGCTCAATGGAGGGCCATGGTCTTCCTCAGTGCATAGCAGATTCCGAAGACATCACTCACACAAGTTGTCCACCACTTCTAGTTCCAAGAGAAGGTGTGGGAAAAAGGGGTGAAGGGACCAGCATTGCCTGGAAAGATGGTTGGGGGAGTAATCAGCTGGGGAGGCCACGTTAGTCTGGATACAGACCAGAGAGGGGACCAGAGAGGTCTCAGACTTTGCCATTTTACTTCTTGATTTACTAAGGGGCTCCAAGTGTGAACTGTAATGTAGAGAGTCAGGAAGAAGGTAGGTCTTAAATCTTGTTAAAAAATAGATACATTCTTAAATGCTTTAGCTTGTAGAGAAGAGAGAAGAAATTTTGATTATTCATTATGCTTCTATTAAAATACCTGGGAAAACTATTTACTCATTTGATTTTTACCAGCTGCATATTTGTATGACATAGGTGAACTGTATTTGTTTTAACAAGTAAAGACCAAAAATGCTGAACGCAAAAAGAAAAATACATTATTCACAATTCTACCTCTAAGAGATCAGTACTGTCAACATATTATATTTGTGTGTGTGTGTGTATGTGTGTGTGTGTGCATGTGTGTGTGTATTCTTTCATTTGGCAAACCAAAAAACAAAAAGAGATATTCTTAATATTGTCTCTTTAAGAGATTTCACATTAAAATATTCAAATAAAAGAGACATAAAATTCATAGAGGCAAGGCCCTGCTGTAAACCTGTAGTTACAGAGCAAAGAAACAAGCTTTTCCAGGACTAGCTTTTAACTAACACCTCTCCTGAAAACTTCCCCATTTTTTCTGTTCTGCTGGGGAAAAATAAGGAACCTGGAAAATTAAAGGCCCAATCATCCATCTAGTTGAGAGGCTCTCAAAGTGTGGTCAGGGGACCAGTAATGTCACAGCCACCCGAGGACTTGTCAAATGTAGATTGTCGGGCCCCACCTCAGACCTGAATTGGAAATTCTGTGGGTGGGGCCCAGTAAGCTGTGTTTTAGTGGGCCTTACTGGGTGACTCTGACGTACATGCAAGTTTGAAAACCACGGCCCCTGGAGAAATTCTAGAGTGGGGTCTGGGAATAATGACTGGGGGAGCACACAGGGGCTCTGGTAGCCTGTGGTTTGGCTCCAAACATACAAGGAGATGACTCCGTCAGTGTCTGAGTGGAGTTTCCAAGAAGAGTCTAAAGAAATAAGCAGCTGTTTACTCTGGACATCAAGTGGCTCAGAGAATCGGGAACATGTAATTTAAGACCAGAAAGAGCAGTTTGTGTGGAGCTATGTCCTAAAGACCAAATTAGGGCTAATGAATATATTGAAGAAGATTAATTACAATATTCATAATGATTCAGGCACTGCTGACTCTCCTATTTTGTTTGAACTAATTTCTTCTGTCTTTATTAGAATAATTAATGGCTGCCAAAAATAATATTGCACTTGTATTTCCTTAAGCATATTTGAATATGTCATCATCTTACACAGGAAGCAAAGCACAGTGAATGTTTATTTTTTAAAATATGAAAACACTTGTTTTCAAGTCATAAAAATGTGACTTAAGCCAAGATTCAGACTTTGCAATTAAAATATAGAGAATTTATAAATTTCTTAATTTATTATTTCTGTCTATGTGTATAAAAATTATTTTCTGTTCCCAAATTGGGAGCTCTGATTCTTATTAGCCGAGTGGCCATTAAGAAAGATCTGAAAACTCTCTTAGTCTTAGTTTCTTCACTTGCAAAATGGAATAATAATAATACAGAACATATGTTATAATAAGAGTCAAATAAGATAGTGCATGCAAAACTGCTTTCTAAGCTGCATAGTGTTATCATGACCATTATTAAATTATGATATAAATTTATTTTTGAGATGGAGTTTTGCTCTTGTCACCCAGACTGGAGTGCAGGGACATGATCTTGGCTCACTGCAACCTCTGCTTCCCATGTTCAAGCGAATCTCCTGCCTCAGCCTCCTGAGTAGCTGGGACTAAAGGAGCCCGCCACCATGCCAGGCTAATTTTTTTGTATTTTTAGTAGAGACGAGGTTTCACCATGTTGGCCAGGCTGATCTTGAACTCCTGACCACAAGTAATCCACCTGCCTTGGCCTCCCAAGGTGCTGGGATTACAGGCATGAGACACCGTGCCCGGCCAATTTTTTTTTAGACAAATCTCACTATGTGGCGCAGGTTGGAGTGCAGTGGCGTGTTCTCAGCTCACTGCAACCTTCACCTCCTGGATTCAAGCAATTCTCATGCTTTAGCCTCCTGAGTAGCTGGGATTACAAGCATGTGCCACCACGCCTGGCTAATTTTGTATTTTTAGTAGATACGGGGTTTCACCATGTTGGCCAGGCTGGTCTCAAACTCCTATCCTCAAGTGATCTGCCCACCTTAGCCTCCCAAAGTGCTAGAATTACAGGAGTGAGCCACCATGCCTGGCCAAAAATTTTAACATAAATTTAATTTGTTATTTGTATTTCCCTTAGTATATTTAACTTTTCTACTTACCGTAGAAAATGTGTCCAAACCATATCTCATTGAAATTGAAATCTCATATTCAATTGTAATTCCCAGTGTTGGGGGAGGGGTTTGTAGGAGGTGACTGGCATCATGGGAGTGGAGTTCTCATAAATGGTTTAGCATCATCCCCTCAGTACTGTATAGTGAGCAAGTTCTTACAAAATCTGGTTGTTTAAAAGTGTGCAGCACCTCCCCTCTCTTTCCTCCTTCTGCTCCAGACATGTAAGATGAGCCTGCTTCCCCTTCACCTTCTGCCATGATTGTAAGTTTTCTGAGGCCTCCCCAGAAGCCGAGCAGATGGCCAGCATCATACTTGTACAGCCTGCGGAACCGTGAGTCAATTAAACCTCTTTTCTTTATAAATTAGCCAGTCTCAGGTATTTCTTTATAGCAGTCCAAGAAAAGACTAATGCAGTGATGATATTGACAGAGAAAATGCAATTTGATCTTGGGCAATTTGCTCTCTATCCTGTAATACCTTAGGGCTAGAAAAATGCAAGCTCTAAAACATTGGAAAATAAAAACACATTTTCTCCTCTATGAACATAGATGGAGAAATCTTCACAATATTGGCAAGACTAATCCCGCAATGTATGAAAAGGATAATGCCTTATGATTAAGTGAATTTATCCCAGGAATATAAGGTTGGTTTAAATTTTGGAAATGAAACAATATAACTTGCCATATTATATCATAATTGATGCAGAAAAAAAATTATCCTCACCCTGATAATGTGCATATACAAAAGCCTACTCCCTCTTAGATGAGTGACTTTTCACCCTGCTATCATCAACGTGCATAGGGTCCACGCTCCCGTGAGAACCTATAGTTACAGAGCAAAGAAACAAGCTTTTCCAGGACTAGCTTTTAACTAACGCCTTTCCCGAACGTCATACTTAACAAACATCATACTTAATAGTGAAATGAGCATCGTACTTAAGAGTGAAAGACTGCTTTCTCTTAGGTATGGCAGTCACCATTTCTATTTGACATGGTACTGGAGGTCCTAACCAGTGTAAAAATCCCAGAAAAAGAAGTGAAAGTCATATATATTGGAAAGGAAGAAGTCAAACTGTCTTTATTTGAAGATGATGAATATGAAGAAAATCCTATTCTTCAAAAAAGCGACTAAACAATGTGTGAATTTAGCAAGATTTCAAGATATGGGGTCAATATACAAAAATCAATTGTACTTTTTTCCTAGAAATGAACAATCAGAAATTGAGTAAAAGTAACACAGTAGCATCAAAATTATGACATTTCCATGGGTCAATTTAACAATGTATGTGTGAGACCTATACCCAGGAGATCAACTTGGAAGACTCTTGCTACCTATGGCCAAGTTGTTTTCCTGGAGGATCCTGGTACATTTCCCAGGAGCAGTATAGACAAGTGTTAGCTTACGTGTGTGTAAGCTTTGGATGTTACTTTTTTTTCCTTTTCTTTTCTTTTCTTTTTCTCTTCTCTTCTCTTTCTTTTATTTGTTGAGATGAAATTTCGCCCTTGTCCCCCAGGCTGGAGTGCAATGGTGCGATCTTGGCTCACTGCAACCTCCGCCTCCTGCGTTCAAGCGATTCTCCTGCCTCAGCCTCCTGAGTAGCTGAGATTACAGGCATGCGCCACTACGCCCAGCTAATTTTTTTTTTTTTTTTTTTTTGTATTTTTAGTAGAGACGGGGTTTCACCATGTTGGCCAGGCTGGTCTCGAACTCCTGATCTCAAGTGATCTGCCCCCCTCAGCCTCCCAAAGTGCTAGGAATACAGGCATGAGTCAACGTGCCTGGCCACTATTTCATTTTTTATTAAAACTTTAAAATCTGGTTACACTGCTTGAATATCAGGTGTTACTGTGTAATTTTAATATTTACTTTAAAAGCCTAAATTGCAAGTAGTCATAAAGATTAGAATAGGGACTACTTATTGAGTGTTTATTGCGTGTCAGCCACACTCTAAGTGCTTAATGAACATTAATTCTCACAAGGACTCTATGAGTTAGGTATTTGTCTTAGTCTGTTTTGTGTTACTATAAAGAAATATCTGGAGCTAGATAATTTACAAAAAAAAAAGGTTTATTTGGCTCGTTATTCTGATGGCTGGAAAGTTCAGGATTGGCATCTGCCTCTGGTGAGAGCCTCTGACTGCTTCCGCTCATGGCGGAAGGCAAAGGGGAGCCGGTGTGTACGGAGATCACATGGAGAGAGCTGAAATGAGAGAGGAGAGGAGATACTCAGCTCTTTTTAACAAGTTCTGCAAGAACTATTAATAGTAGGGTGAAAGCTCACTCACCTAAGAGGGAGGACATTAATCTATTCATGTGGGATCCGTCCTCACGACTTGAACACTTGCCGTTAGGCCCCACCTCCAACACCTGGGATCAAATTTCAACATGAAGTTTGAAGGGGACAGAGGTCCAAACCACAGCGGTGCTGTCGTTTTCCCATTTTACAGGTGAGAAACCGAGGCTTGGAGAGGTTGAGTTTCTAGGACATGCTGCCAGGTTGTAACTGAGCTGGATCTTAAACAAGGCATCAAGCTTTTAACCTTCACATTTAACTGCTTCTCTGAGCAGCTCCAATGCCGTTTTCCTATCAATAGTGGATCTGCACGTAAGCTGGGGATGCAGGCTACTAAAATACGTTAATGAATATTTTTAGAAAGGCAGAAATCTAGGCAGTTCCTTAAAATAGGGGTCCCCAACCTCCAGGCTATGGACGGGTGCCCGTCTGTGGTCTGTTAGGAATCTGGCTGCACAGCAGGAGGTGAGTGGCGGGCTAGTGAGCATTACTTCCTGAGGCCCGCCTCCTGCCAGATCAGCAATGGTATTAGATTCTCATGGGAGCGCGGACCCTATTGTGAACTGCACATGTGGGGGATCTAGGTTGGGTGCTCCTTATGAGAATCTAATGCTTGATGATCCAAGGTAGAACAGTTTCATCCCGAAACCATCTCCCAAACCCGTGCATGGAAAAATTGTCTTCCACGAAACTGGTCCCTTGTGCCAAAAAAGTTGGGTGGGGGGACCGCTGCCTTAAGGGAGGAACATATGGTGATGCAGAAGCTGTAGGTGTTGAACCTAATATGCGTATTCCTGGGCCCCATCTCTAGAGGTTCTGCTTCAGGAGAGCTGGGGTAGGTCAGGAATGTGCACGAGGAACAAGCACCCTGGGTCCCTCTGGCGAAGGCGAGCTACGGATCTCACATTGAGAAATACACCCCAGAGGTGGTGGCGGCGTGGTGTGACATTTCAGAGGAAAGCGCACTTGTGTTTCTATGAACACATCAATGAAACATGGGCAAAAACTGAAGGCATAAAGGGGATTTGGCACAGATGAAAATCTGATGACCCATTAAATTAAAAGTAAGAAGATTCATAAGTATCTTTCCAAGTACTATAGGAACTTATTTTTGTAGTAGTCATGAAATAAATAAATAAATAAATAAATAAAGGACTACAAAGTGACTTCTCACTGGCAGGGACTTGTTAGGAAGGGGACGGGATCAGTTCCTTCCCAGCCATTCTCCTTATTTCTCCAGCTTTGGGGGCTCTGTTGGCAGCACATGCCCTTCCCCTGAGCCTGGCAACAAAAACTCCCCGATGTCACTAAGCAGGGCCTTGATTAGAAGTTAAGTGAAGCCTGTACCACTTCTAATTTTTTGACTTTAATACATTAAAAATGGAGAAAGCCAACAAAAGTTTACCAAAATACCAGTATATATAATATATATTGTTTGCATTTAAATATTTAGTGCTTTTAACACAAAAATTCAAGGTAGTGTAATTTTGAATTCATCAGGCAATAGTACAATTTCTTTACAATAATAATTCATGATAGAAGATGTAGTCCAGAAATGGAACAGGGTTTTAAAATTGTATGATGGGCCTAATGTTCCAGCCCTGTCGGTGTGTCCATCTCTAAATGTACATTAACATCATTTGGAGATGATGTCAAAGATCTAAATTTGAGATTCTTCCTGAGAGTGAAGTCTGAGCCACACAACTCTCCTAGCCTACACTAGAATAAACTCTGTTGTTAAATATAGTCGTATGTCACTTCATGATAGGGATATGTGATACATAGTCAGGCGATTGTATTGTTTAGGAACATCATAGAATGAGCTTACACAAACCTAGCTGGTAGAGCCTACTACACACCTAGGTGGTATGATACAGCCTATTGCACCCAGGCTGCAAACCTGTACAGCATGCTACATACTGAATACTACAGGCACCTGTAGCTCAATGGTTAAGTATTTGTATATCTAAACATAGAAGAGATACGGTAAAAATATCGTATAAAAGATAAAAAATGGTACACCTATCTAAGGCACTTATCATGCATGGAGCTTGCAGGACTGGAGGTTGCTCTGGGTGAGTCAGTGAGCGAGTGGTGAGTGAATCTGAAGGCCTAAGGCATGACTGTACATTACCGTAGACTTTATAAACACTGCACACTTAGGTTACACTAAACTTACAAAAATGTTTTTCTTCAGTAAGACGTTCACTTTAGTTTGCTGTAACTTTTTTACTTTATAAACTTTAAAATTTTTGTACTCTTTTGTAAGAGCACTTAGTGTAAAACACAAACACATAGTATAGCTGTCCAAAAATACTTTCTTTCTTTATATGCTTATTTTATAAGCTTTTCTTATATTAATATTTTTTCACTTTTTAAACTTCTTCATTAAGAGCGAAGACACAAACACACACATTAGCCCAGGTCTACAGAGGGTGAGGATCATTAATATCACTGTCTTCCACCTCCACATCTTGCCCCACTGGAAAACCTTTGGGGGCAACAACCCGCATGGAGACTGTCATCTCCTGTGATAACAATGCCTTCTTCCAGAATACCTCCTGAAGAACCTGCCCGAGACTGTTTTTACAGTTAACATTTGTTTTTAAATATGACAGCTATGATGGCACTGAGCAATAGGAATGTTTCAGCTTCATTCAAATCTTATGGGACCACCCTTGTATATGCGGTTTGTCCTTGCCTGAAACATTATGACGTGGCACATGACTGTATTTCTACTCTTTTAGTTCTTTAAACTTGCAGGGAACTTTGCAGGCAATTTCTTGTTAACCATTCACCTATCATAAATGTTGAAGATAAAATATAATGTATTAATATGATTCATTTGAGATACAGTTCAAAAACAGGCAAAACTAGTAAATCGTGCTGGAAATCATCGGAGTGATTAGCCTAGGGTGCTGCTATTGTTCTGTTTCTTTGTTCTGAGGGCTGGTTACATGATTTGCTTACAATTTGTGAACATTTTTTTCTTTAATGTTACATTTCAATACAAGTCTTACTTTAAGAATTTCACTGAGTCTTTACAGTTTGTAGAAGTGCAGCCATTGTCACCTCAGCAATGCCTTAAATCAGAGGAGCCAAGTTGGATCAAGTGGCTTTTCTATCTCCAAGAATAGCCCTCATTGGCCGGGACACACGGCGCTCATTGGTGGGCCCCCGCTCGTGTGTCCCGATGGCCTGGCACTACTTGTAGAGGTAGGCCCATTAGATTCTTGCTGGTAAATGTGGACGAGCACGTGCAGTTTGTCACAAGCCCAAATATGCGAAGCCTCTGACAGAAAGTCCCTGGTACGTGACTCCAGCCTGGGCAATGGCGGCGTCTCAACGTCTCTGCAGTTACTCATTCACTGAGGGTGTGTGTGTGTGTGTTCTTCTCACCTTCCCCAACATTGTTGTCCCTGGAGCTTCTGTGAGTGACAGGACAGAGGGAAACAGGGCCTTGTTGAGAGGTGGAAAGCCTGCCAGGTGGCCCTATGGTCTGCTTGGCCCCCAGGAGGCCCTTCCTGACACCTGGTCCCATATGGCAGTGCATGCTCTGAGACATGAGCCAAGTAGTCCCTCGGAGTAACAGAAACACATTCCTAACTCTGTGGCCAGGCCAACAGGAGGCGGGGAGGTGGGGTGGAGAACTTGGGCCCAGGAGTTCAGTGCGTGCCGGCAGTACTGCTGTCTTTATCCCTCAGAGCCCTTCCTTCCTTGTGAACAGAGGTTCAACATCTCAAAGGTCTCTTTCAGTGTCTGTGATCTTACAATAATGAAAACAAACTTCTTGTTGAGTTTTAGAAGTTCACCAAATTCTTTCCTCAAATCCACTCACCCCCACCCACTTTGGCCTCCGTATTGTACATGTGTTTATCTGTCATGATCTAGATCAAATCCGGCTCCCCAGATGAAGTCTCCCTGAGAGAATGTCAATGATCTGCCATACTTGTCATCTAATTTATATTTTGTTACTTTTATCTATGTCTTAAAATTCCACTTGAGATTGCAAACTCCTTGATGAAAATGGCAGCAGCAGCATCTTTGCATCCTCCGTAGCAAGGATCCCCAAATGTGGGTTGAGTGACCTGCAATGATTGCCTGCATCCAAATCACACAGGGTGTTTAACAGTTCAGATTTCCACGTGCAACCCCTGGAGATTCTGATTAGAGATGTAGGATGGGATCGAGGAATCTATCTTTAAATAGCATCTGCAGGGTTTCCCACGCAAAGCCTGCTCAGAGAGCTCCTCCACCACCTCCTTTATATGGTGATTTGATTAAGCGCCCAGTATATATAGGCTGAATCAGTAGAGGAATTTAATTTATCATATCTTTTTTTAGTCATCCTAAAATTTTCCAGAGTTCACAAAGATGTAGCACATAAATCAAGATTGTGACATTTAATGAAAACAATGTCACTGAGTTGTTCCAACAGCATTTTCTAATATTTAGAAATGTTTTGTGCCATGAAGGTAAGATACAAGATTTTATTTCCTGAATTATTTTTTGGTGTTTGAGTTGAAATAGGCAAACTTTCTTGTAAAGACTCTACCAAGTTCTTTGATGTCTTTCTCCTGTCCCACCTGCCTTCCACTTATAATTTCTGCCAGTTTGGGAAAAGTACAAGCTTTTTTCCCCCTTTTCTCTTCTTCCATCAAAATCTGCTATATCTCTTACTCTCTATTTATTCCTCTATCGATACATTCATTTAATAAATGTTGACTGAAGACTGCTCTGTACCGGGCACAACATTACGTTCTGGGAATGCGGCAGTGAACAGAACAGGCTTGGCTTCTGCCCCTGTGGGATTTACGCTCTCAGTGGGGAAGGCAAATGTGATATAAATAATTACAAATATTAGCTAGAGCCTTGCAGCTTTATCTCATCTGTTAAGCTAATGACATCTAAACTGTTGGCTGCTAATGACTTAACATTTTATTCTTCCCAGATAACATTTGCTGCAAAAAGATTTTAGCACCTTACTTTGAGGAGAAAGGATGAAGTGGAGGGGAGGAGTTTCAAAAGGAGATCTATTTGTGGAGGGGACGTTTTCTGACATTAAAAAATTATAATAAGTAGCTAGATGCCTACTCCACCTGACCGTAATTGTCCTCTTATGCTAAACAACATTGGTTTCAGGTCATTTGCATAGGATTGTCCAACATGCAGCATATATCCTAATGGTGGGATGCAAGATGTGTTGGGTAGTTGAAGCAGGTGTGGTTAGTGACCTAAGCAAACTACCTAGGCACTTGCTGTTCCTCTCTATGCTGATGGCTTCTGTTTTTGGTTGGTTGGTTTGTTTTTTGAGGTGGAATCTCGCTCTGTCACCAGGTTGGAGTGCAGTGGTGCGATCTCAGCTCACTGCAACCTCCGCTTCCCGGGTTCAAGCGATCCTCCTGCCTCACCCTCCCGAGTAGCTGGAACTACCGGCATGCACCACCACACCCAGCTACTTTTTTGTATTTTTAGTACAGACAGGGTTTCACCATGTTGGCCAGGATGGTCTTGATCTCTTGACCTCGTGATCTGCCCGCCTTGGCCTCCCAAAGTGCTGGAATTACAGGCGTGAGCCACCGCGCCCGGCCTGTGCTGATGGCTTCTTACTGCAAATGCCTGTAACTCAGATTGCAGGAGCTGGCTTGCCCACCTCCACAGCAGGCCTGCAGTGGTGGGGAGTTAATGCTCACATCCACGGGAGTAGCTTTCAAAGAATGACGAAGGGAAGTTGGTGGGTAAAACTCTGAGACTCATTCTCCAGCTCTCCCAGGAGGTCCCCAGGGATGCAACCCCAGAGCCCATAATGCTTCCTGGACTGACTTTCCTCTCTTCACCCTTATTTCTCCAGCCCCCTAGTGGTGCTTCTTGGGAACACCTCTCAAATAGATGATTTGTACTTAGTCCTAGCTTTAACCCAACCTAAAACAGTGGCACATGGGCACATACTTTTATTTTAATGGCCATGTATTTTAACATGTGTTAGAAAAAAATATAAATTGCACACCGTATCTGTAATTTCATGGATATTAGTGAAGCTTAAGTTCTAAAAGTAAGTCAATTTAAACCTAAGTGGAAAGTAGTGGTATTCGGGTATTTGACAAATTACAAAGGGAGATTGTGAATGGGGGACAATTGTATTAGAGCTTGAGGTTACCTGTAAACTGGAGCGCTTCCAACTTTCTGGAATAAACTCAAGGACACCGGTTCTTAATTCAAGGTTCTTGAAAAGACTCCCAGGTGCTCACCAGCCCTTGAGAGATTATGCAAAGTTTTATGTATTTGGATCCTCTTCCTCCCAAAAGTTCATTTATTTCCTTAGTCTTACAAAGGGATATTTCACTCAAAGTCAATAGAGAAGAAAAATAAAAAAAAAAAAGGAAGAAAGAGAGGGAGAGGGGGAAGACAGGCAGACACTCTCTGTTTTTCTATTTTATTGATGTAATTCAGATCTCTGTTTCTGTTGCAAAAAAGCAAAAAATAAAGTAAAGCAAAACAAAGGAGAGGAATGAGGAGATAGAGCCCTGATCCAAATAGTAAAAAAAAAAAAAAAAAAAAGTGTTTGTAGAATTGGATTACTGGATGACTTCGGGGAGATGAGCTATCCATCACCACCCCCATCCTCAATAAAAAACCTGGAAATATCTTCTGAGGATTTTTGTTTGTTAGGAAGGATGGCGATAGCCCAAGGGCAGCATCTGTATACAATGAGGGAAAAAATATTTGGTAACAAAGATCCCATTAAACACCCAAATCTACCAAGTATCAGATGTCAAGATAAATGAGATTTTTGTACATGCAAAGCAAATTTTATATAAACAATAACCAAGGCAGTTCCTGTTGCTTCATAAAGCAGGACTTCTGTTAATAGCAGAAACAACAAATACAGAAAACCAAGCCCATGCATTTTAATGCCTGATTTTGATGCATTAAAAAAATCAAGAAATTCAACAATTCACAACCAATTGTGTATTCATGCCACCCAGACTGAATTAGGATTAGAATCAGCTGTGAGCAACAGAAAATCCAAAATAATGAGTGGTGGAAAAAAGATGGGAATTTATTTTTTTCATGTGAAAGTCTGAGTAAATGGTCTAGGGGCTGGTGTGATTATTCGTAATACCAGGGAACATTGAGTGGCTTTTCCAGTTCAAGCCATCATGTCCCCATTCCAGCCAACAGAAAGGAGAAAAAGAAGCTTCCCTTTAAGGATACTTCTGTGATGTTGCATACACCATTTCCTCTTACATTTCTTTGCCCAGAACTTAATAACTCGACCATACCTATCTGCAAGAGAGGGTAAGAAATGCAGTTATTATTCTGGGAGGTCATATGCTCAGCTAAAAATTCTCTTGCTGTGGAAGAAGAGAATAGATATTGGGTAATACCAGCAGTCTTATCTACCCAGATTTCGTATGTATTGGTAGTTCTAAGTGGTTAACTTTGGCCCGCTATTCAACTGTAAGTCTTATTTAATGTGTCAATGAAATTGCTTGACCCTAATCACCCAGTTTTTAAAGCTGCCTCTAATTAAATCTTTGCTGACATCCACAAATAAAGCATATTTTTCATTTTGAGTGTCTGTCTGCTTGCTGCTGGACAAAATTCAGCCCACCTAGAATAGCAGGTCTAGTTTGTGGGTTATCGAGACCCTTTGTTCCCTGTCCTTTTCTGTTCCACATACTTGTGACTGCTTTCCCATTAGTTAAAGTCTGAAATAGAGAAAGAAAGATTTAAAAAAGAGATAAAGTCTAATCAGATGTTTTGTTCCTTTTCAGCAACATTTCTCCAGGGCTAAAGTAGGAGAGATTGAAAATAAGTAATATTAAGTTGTGGGATTTATCTGTTATAAAAACAGTCCTTTAGGCCAGTTAAAGAGCAAAGCCCTTTTCACTGCCATCCATAATTGTGGCTGCAGCCCTGTGAAGAAGGCAGTGTCATCTCCGCTTGAGCAAAGAGATGAAACATACCAGAAGAAGCAGTTATTAAAGGGCAAAGCCAGGATTTTCATCGGGGTCTCTCTGACCCTCAAAACTCTGCTCTTTTGACTGCTACACCCACAGAGTCCATCCTGCCATGAGTCTTTTAAGCATCATTATCTCCAGTGGAGAGAGACTTTTTACATGAACATTGGCTGAGACTAAAAGCAGGCCTTGGAAACATAAACAAACTGAAGAGGTTCAGAAAGTGCTCGTCAGCCTGCTCCTCATGGTCTGTCTGCCCTCCCAGGTTTTGAATTTTGTTATTAGGAGGCACTTGATATTTACAGAGTGGCGTCTGGGACTTGCAGCCCCAGGTGGAATGCAGAAGATAAGGCAGCGTGCCCTCTCTGCAGAACACTTGAAAAGAGTGAGGATGGTTTCAGGACAGCATTTCCTTGGCCTCTCATCCTGCAGTGCTGGAGAGAGAAAGTCACTGAGGTAGACAGCAGTTTGAAAGGATCCCACCTTCCCTCCCCCTAGCTTGGAATGGAACCTCTTGCCCATAGTACAGTAACAACCTCACATACATCCAGTACTTGCTCTGTGGCTGCCACGCTGCTAGTTCTTCTCCATCAATTCCAAGAGGCATTCTATAGGGGAGGACGTGGGATTTAAACCTAGAATCTCTGATTCCAAAACTCACATGCTTAACCACAAGGCAGTGTACCCTGGTCATAAACCCACACCAGGGGTGAAATGGAGACAACTGATATAAAGTCTAGAAAGAAAGGATGGGTAGAATATATCTGACTATACTTGAGGAAAAACATTTTGGTGAAATGCTTTCTAATTAATCATATGGAACAGGTTCTTGGATTTGGCATTGAGAAACCCTGAGTTTTTTCTTCAGTTCTATCCATAACATGGAGAGCAGAAGCAGTTAATGGAGAACGATCTGAGGAAATCACCAACACAGGGGTCATTTGGGAGCACTTTACCACTGTGGGCTCAGCTCTGTGTGGATGTCTCAGAGTCTGTTGAGTGCACCTCAGAAGTGTGTTGCCGAAAAGAGGAAACCAGGGTGTTAAACCACCAACTCCTGTCCCCTCTGACAGGAAAGTCGTGAATGGAAGGTCACCTCTGGAACATTGACTCTAAGGTGTGTCCGGCACCTACGGGGCACCTGCATGCAGTTTTGAGGTGGAGAGACCCAGGAGGCTGATGGTGTATTCAGGATTTGTTTGAAGTGACCTCTGGGGTTGGCTGAAGGGGTTTGGGTGGGGCCCTGAACCCGTCTACCTCAACTTGTTCTAGCTACACCATGGCATATGAATATAGTATGGGGGAAATCCAAGAAATGCAACTTATTGTTATTTTTAAAATGACCACATTTTCAGTAGTTATAAATAATGACCTGATGTGGGTTATCCAAGCTCAGATTCCATTTTGGCAACTTGGATGGTTTGCTAGTGGTGCCATAACAAAGTACCTCAGACTGTGGGGCTTAAATAACAGAAATGTATTTCCTCACGATCCTGAGATCAAGGTGTCTGCAGTGCTGTTTCTTCTAAGGCTTGTAGTGGGCTGTCTTCTCTCAGTGTTTTCACACAGTCTTCTGCCCGCATGTGTCTGTGTTCTAATCTCCTCTTCTCATAAGGACATCAGTCCTATTGGATTAGGGTCCAGTCTAATGACCTCATTTTAATGTAACTACCTCTTTAAATAGGCTGTCTCCAAAAACAGTCACATTCTGAGGTATTGAGGGTTAGGTTGTCAACATATGAATTTTGGGAGGATTCAAACTCAGCCCATAGCCCCACTTAATGGATAATAGTGACCAAAAAGACACTGTTGAGCGATCTTTACTTTTTAACCCTATAACCTTTACTGCAGAAAACACTTAACATAGCAACCCCAAGGTTGCTGTCTTTAGAAAGACCTGCTTGCAAGGTTGTTCCTTGGCTGGTGTTAGGGAACTTGGATTTGAGGGGATTCCCACCATTTCCAAAGCTGGTAATAGAGGCTCACAGTGCCGAAATTGTACCAACAATGTCGTTTACGCAGAATACCTGCTTTCCTTCTGGGAGTCTGGAATTTTGGTACCTACTAGGCCAGGGGTGCCTATGTGACCAGTTCCGATGAAAGCTCTGGGTGTCAAGTCTCTTCTGAGCCTCTGTGGTAGACAACATTTTACGAGTGTTGTCACGGTTCATTGCTGGAAGAGATAAGCATGTCCTGTGCGATTCCACCGGGAGAGGACTTTTAGCAGCCTGTGTCTATTTCCTGCAGACTTTGTTCCATGTGTCTTTTCCCTTGCTGGTTTTGCTTTGCATCCTTTTGGAATAAAAAATCATAGCCATGTGGTATCGTTTGGCGTTGTGTCCCCATCCAAATCTCATCTTGAACTGTAATCCCAGAATCCTCGCGTGTCATGTGAGGGACGCTGTCAGGGGTAATTGAAGCATGAGGTCGGTTTTCTCCATGCTGTTCTCATGATAGCGAGTGAGTTCTCACAAGATCTGATGGTTTTACAAGCACCTGGCATTTCCCCTGCTGGCACTCATTCCCTCGCCTACTGCACTGTGAAGAGGTGCCTTCCACCATGATTGTAAGTTTCCTGAGGGCTCCCCAGCCATGTGGAGTTGCGAGTCAATTAAACTTCCTTTCTGTATAAATTACCCAATCTCAGGTATTTCTTCATAGCAGCGTGAGAATAGACAAATGTGCCATGATTATCACTATTTGCTGAGTCCTGTGAATCCTCTTACTGAGTCATCAAACCAGGGGTTGGTCTTGGGGACCTCTGTCACACTTTTTTTTTTTTTTTTTAATTATACTTTAAGTTCTGGATACATGTGCAGAACCGGCAGGTTTGTTACATAGGTAAACACATGCCATGGTGGTTTGCTGCACCCATCAGCCCGTCATCTGCATTAGGTATTTCTCCTAATCTTATCCCTCCCCTAACCCCTCACCCCATGACAGGCCCCAGTGTGTGATGTTCCCTTCCCTGTGTCCATGTGTTCTCATTGTTCAGCTCCCACTTATGAGTGAGAACATGCGGTGTTTGGTTTTCTGTTCTTGTGTTAGTTTGCTGAGAATAGTTTCCAGCTTCATCCATGTCCCTGCAAAAGACATGAACTTATCCTTTGTTAGTGCTGCATAGTATTCCATGGTATATGTGTGCCACGTTTTATTTATCCAGTCTATCACTATGGGCATTTGGGTTGGTTCCAAGTCTTTGCTATTGTGAACAGTGCTGCAATAAGCATACGTGTGCATGTGCCTTTATAGTAGAATGATTTAAATTCTTTGGGTATATACCCAGTAATGGGATTGCTGGGTCAAATGGTATTTCTGGTTCTAGATCCTTGAGGAATCGCCACACTGTCTTCCACAATGGTTAAACTAATTACAATCCCACCAACAGTGTAAAAGCGTTCCTATTTCTCCACATCCTCTACAGCATCTGTTGTTTCCTGACTTTTTAATGATCGCCATTCTAACATGAGATAGTATTTCATCTTGATTTTGATTTGAATTTCTCTAATGACCAGTGATGATGAGCTTTTTTTCCTATGTTTGTTGGCCGCATAAATGTCTTCTTTTGAGAAGTGTCTGTTCATATCCTTCTTCCACTTTTTGATGGGGTTTTTTTTTTTCCTTGTACATTTGTTTAAATTCTTTGTAGATTCTGGATATTATCTGGCATATTTTTATAGGTTTGCTCTGATAGCTGGCTACAGTTAAAGATGCCACTTAGCTGGTACTAGGAGTGGGATAGGAGAAGGGTTTATTACATAGCATCTAGATTATGAGGTAATGCCTGAGAAAAAAGGCTGCTGAGTTGTCAGAAGATGCAACATATGTAATAAAGCTTAGAAGAACATGGACATGGCCTTGGAGGTCATAGATCTATTCAACAGAGCACTTTGATCTTCCTCTACCTGGCCGTAAGGTACCACCGACTTGGTGTGGCCAAACTCTGGCTCGAGAGACACCCTCACTTGTTGCCAAAGACTTAGCCTCTCTCCTGAAAATTAGGAGAACATGTCTGACTACTTAATGTGTCTGCCTGTCTCTGATCTCCTTCCCTCTCATCCCTGGGTAAGAGGCAGTCTTCTCTTTTGTAGCCCCTGTGGATGGCTTATAACTTGTATTTTGTATTGCCGGTATTGCCACTGGGATGTTTCTGGCTGGCATCTGTTCTGATTGGTCAGTGCCTGTATTAAATATTTTGATGATCACCTCTGACCCTATGTCACATCCCTCTTCTACTATTAAGCCACCAGGATTGTGGCTGTGCTGGAATGAGTGTCTTCTCCACACTCAGGAAAACCCTCTGAGCTGGGTGCCCCAGGCTCGGTTCTTGATGTATTAAAGCTGCGACATAAAAGAATTTGGAAATTCCTCTCTGGAGGAGGTAGCCTCACTTGTACAGCTATTATCTTGCTGCCAAATCCTGATTTGCCTGCTAGAAGCTGCATATGACTCTGTAGTTTACCTCTGTAACAAATCCTAATTTTCCCATGGGCAAATGGACACTTATTCAGAAAAGCAAAAGAGAAAAATACCTTGATACTTTTCAAAACATTATCCCATTACATTGTACTGAGTTGAGTTAAGCATTGGGTCAGACACTGGGGATCCAAAAATGAATGACACTCGTATCCACCCAGAGGAGAGGATGGAGTACAACACCAGTTCCTTCCTTCCTTCCTTCCTTCCTTCCTTCCTTCCTTCCTTCCTTCCTTCCTTCCTTCC
>NW_012117143.1:1266322-1274281 GCF_000951035.1 Colobus angolensis palliatus
TTCCCTCCTTCCCTCCCTCCCTCCCTCCCTCTTGCTCTGTTGGCCAGGCTGGAGTGCAGTGGCACGATCTTGGCTCACTGCAACCTCCGCCTCCCGGGCTCAGGCAATTCTCCTGCCTCAATCTTCTGAGTAACTGGGATTACAGGCGTGCACCGCCATGCCTGGCTAATTTTTGTACTTTTAGTAGAGACGAGGTTTCACCATGTTTGCCAGACTGTTCTCGAACTCCTGACCTCAGATAATTCGCCTGCCTCGGCCTCCCAAAGTGCTGGGACTACAACAACACCAGTTCTTTAGTGCTAGAGTGGCGGGGTGTCCCAAACACCATGGAAACTTAGAGGTTAACAATCACAACAGTAGCAATATTAGCTAATAACATACCGAGCTTCTCTGCGAGGCATGAGCTCAGTGACTTAATTTACTTCCCTCCAGTAATTCTGTGACCTAGGTACCGTTACTTCCGCCATTATTCAGAAGAGGAGCTCCAGGCACAGAGGGGAGAAGTACCTGTCCAGGGTTGCCCAGCCGGCCGCAGTGGGGCCAGGTTTGGGGTGACCAATCAGAGCATAGCACCTTCGGTCTGATTCTCTCTATTGTCCCCATCAAGGAAGGCTTCACAGAGGAGGTAACATTTGATGTCTTTCCATTTGAGAGATGTGGAACTAGGGTGTGATTAAGAGGCTTGCCTAAGGTCTACTTGGCAGCAGGTCAGAGATTCTTCCTGCATCTTAGGCTGCCTTTCACAGTGAACTTGACACTGAGGTAGCCTGCAGAGTGTTCACGCTATACAGTATAGATCACGCAAGGGTCAGCACAAGAGGTCACCTGGATCCCGATCCTACCCTGACCCTTACTGCTTGGTGGGAGACTGGATGTTCTCTTGAATAGATCCATGACTTACAAGGTCAGTCCATGTTCTGCTAAGTGTTAGTATGTATGTTGCCTCTCCTGACAACTCTGTAGCCCTTCTTCTCTTGCATTACCTCTCACAGTCTTGGTGCTATGTAATAAACCCTGCCTCTAACCTATTCCTAGTCCCAGCTGGATGGCATCTTTAACTTTTATGTCCCAACTTTAATACATCGAGAACTGAGAGTGAGGCACCCAGCTTAGAGGGTTTTCCCGAGTGTAGAGAAGACACTCCTTCCACCTGTGACAGCACAGCCACAATCCTGGTGGCTTGATGGTACATGAGGGATGTGACATAGGGTCAGGGGTGGTCATCAAAATATTTAAGGCAGGCACTGACCAATCAGAACAGATGCCAGTGAAAAACATCCCAATGGCAATACCAGTGCATAGTAGCCAACTATAAGCCATCCACAGGGTCTACAAAAGAGAAGTCTGCCCGCCCGGCCTAGGGGTGAAAGGGAAGGAGAGCAGAGCAGAGACAGAAAGGACATCTGTGACTTTGAGGATTTTTTTGCTGGATTGTCATCTGAATTTGTGTCCCCTAGAAGCAGATCCTGAAATAAGCTACTGAAGGAAATATACGTAAGGGAGTGGAGAAGTGATACTGGTTGGGGAAAGCAGCCAGTAAATGGTGTGTTTTCAAGCAAGTCACCTGTGTGGGCAGCTGAAGCTGAAGCCGGTGGGGAAACACCACGTGCCAAGAGAGCTGGGGTGTTTATAACTGGACAAGGGCTGCTCCCAGGGTGTTAATTCCATGGCACTACTGGCCTATTATTAGGCGTCCAAGCTGGTTCCAAGAGCCAGTGAAAGCGCTGAGGCAAATGAATGCAGGTGCTGGTTTTGGAAGGTGCTGTGTGCCCAGCAGTGGTACAGGTGATGGGATAGAAGCAGGGCACTGGGAGCGTCTGGTGTAGTCATCAGCAGACCGGGTGAGGGATAGAGCCCTACAGCCTGTGTGTGTGTGTATGTGTGTGTGTGTATGTGTGAGAGAGAGCTGCCCTGTGGCATTTCAAGGCTGGTGATTCAGATCACAAGAGAGCAGCGAACATGAGGCTGGAACACTCTGGAGCCAGAGGAGGGGTCTGTCGGGGCAGACACTGTCAGCTGTTGGAGCTGTCCTTCCCCTGCTGCGTGTGTCACTACCTGCTCTCCCTTCCTTTCCTGGCTGGCCCTCCCAGACCTAAAGATGCCACCCCAGTGGTTTCTGGCCAGTCTGAGTGCTCCTGGTTGGACTTCCAAGAAATGAGTTTTGCCCCCTCATAGCTGATCTTGTGCCCTGAGGGCTGGGAGGAGTCCTGTTTACAAGAGCTTTGCAGCCTCAACTTCTAGTGTCCTATTTCAGCCACAGAGCTGACCAGCCTCCGTGGGTAATTGAGATTCGTTCCCTCCCTCTGGTAGCTAAAGCATGTAAAAGTTCAATTGAGGTTACTACTCCCTGGCACCAGTGAGGCAGCTGTCAGCCTTAATGAGATAATGTCTTCCACGTGTCCTGAGTTCTTTGGGAGACAGGCCCTGTACTACTCTATTATTTATAGGATTGTTTGCAGTGTTGTTTTCTAAACACACATCAATGTGCATGTACAAAAGACTGGAAACATTTTCTTTTTTAATTTTTTGGAGAGAGTCTCACTCTGTTGCCCAGGCGGGAGTGCAGTGGCACCATCTCAGCTCATTGCAACCTGCGTCTCCCTGGTTGTAGCGATTCTCCTGCCTCAGCCTCCCTAGTAGCTGGATTACAGGTGCCCGCCACCACCATGCCTGGATACTTTTTTTGTATTTTAGTAGATACAGGGTTTCATCATGTTGCCCAGACTGGTCTCAAACTCCTGAGCTCAGGCAATCTGCCTGTCTTGGCCTTGCAAAGTGCTGGGATTACGGGTGTGAGCCACCAGGCCCAGCTTGGAAACATTTTCATCTGAGTATTATCTCTTCTTGGATACTCAGGACAATGGCAGATTTACATTGTTCCCCACCCTCAACATTTAGGTGGAAGGAAAATGTTCAAATGAAAGTTACTTTCTATCCCTTAAAAACGTGTGTCTTTGCACTATTCACAACAGCAAAGACTTGGAATCAACCCAAACGTCCATCAGTGATAGACTGGATTAAGAAAATGTGGCACATATACACCATGGAATACTATGCAGCCATAAAAAAGGATGAGTTCACAGCCTTTGCAGGGACATGGATGAAGCTGGAAACCACCATTTTCAGCAAACTGTCACAAGAAAATGAAACACCACACGTTCTCACTCATAAGTGGGAGTTGAACAATGAGAACACATGGACACAGGATGGGGAACATCACACACCAGGGCCTGTTGGGGAGTGGGGGGCTGGGGGAGGGATAGCGTTAGGAGAAATACCTAATGTAAATGACGAGTTGATGGGTGCAGCACACCAGCATGGCACGTGTATACCTATGTAACAAACCTGCGTGTTGTGCACATGCACCCTAGAACTTAAAGTATAATTTAAAAAAAAAACAAAAAAAAATGTGTGTCTTTGGCCAGATGTGGTGGCTCATGCCTGTATTCCCAGCACTTTGGGAGGCCGAGGTGGGCAGATCACAAGGTCAGGAGTTCAAGACTAGCTTGCGTTGAACCCCTGTCTTTACTGAAAATACAAAAAATTAGCTGGGTGTGGTGGTGGGTACCTCTAATCCCAGCTACTCGGGAGGCTGATGCAGGAGAATCGCTTGAACTCAGGAGGCAGAGGTTGCAGTGAGATCGAGCCACTGCACTCCAGCCTGGGCGAAAAAGTGAGACTCCATCTCAAAAAAAAAAAAAAAGTATGTCTTTGAAAAGAAGCTCTCCAGTGCTAGCAGCGTCTCACATCTCCAGTTCCAGCAAAGCAACTGGGTTCCTGGTGAAGCTTGATGCTATGGAAACAAAAGCACATTTTTTTTTTTGGTGTTAATCCTCATTTGATTACCTATTCAGTAGGTAGGATGCTGTGGTCAAAAGGAATTTTTGGATGTAGAAAAATTTGAGTTCCAAAGCCTCATGTTACTGATTGCTGATTGTTTGATATCGAGCGACGTTGTAAAGTAGAACTGCTGTGAGGGAGCCCGAGCTGCTGTATGTTTCTGTGCAGCTGGGACGCTGCAGTCTTCCAGAGTTCACGTGGCAGCCTGTGTGGATGATGTCGCCAGAGCTGTTGGGTATGCAACCTGAACAAGCACGTGCAGTGACCCTCAGGACCAAGAGCCTGCACATGACATTGTAAAACACTGTGCAAATGCTAAGGTGTTGACTTCCTCAAGAAAAACTAGAAGAAGCCAACTTTAAGGGTGAACTATTTTTAAACATCCTTTAAGAAAATTATTTTTATGTTAGCCATTTTTAAAAGCTTATCAGTTACTTGTAAGTGTAACCCACTTAAAAACGTCTGTGTATTTTAAGGTAAATCTAATCTTCATCACTTTAATTTATTGCATGTTGTCTCTAAATCTCTTTGATGTCTAGTAAGCTTTTCTCTAAGCTCTGAATACTAACTACTAAGCACTTTCTCCTTGATGTGGAAAGTTGTCATTTCGTGTTTGCTATAGGTCAGTGCTGCCGGATAGGACTTCCCATGGTGATGGAAATGTTTTCTCTTTGTGGTATAAGGCAGCCAGTAGCCACACCTGGCTATTGATCATTCGGCATGTGGCTAATGCAATTGAGGAACTGAATTTTAAATATAATTTAAACTAATTAAAAAATTAAAGAGCCACACGTGGCTGTTAGCCACTCTGTTGGACAGTGCAGTGTGTTCTTAGTACTACCCACCATATCTAGTCCTGTTAAAGTCACACTGTTGCAGCCCAAGGGGACCCTACTTAAGGGCAGTATGTGACTTTGGGCAATAAAACCTTGCCTCATTTTCATGTATAACGTGTTCCTAAAAAGCTGTATGTATGGAGAGAAGTTTTGTATCAAATCATGTTTTCTCACTTAATCCTATTATAATTTCAAGATGGCAGAGCCTCTGAAAAGTCTTTGATTTCAACATTTAATAGATCCAATGCTTGAGTACATTAACCCTTGCTTTAAGAAGCTTTTGATCTTTATCAACATCTTGTCTTTTTATGGTGATTTTTTCCGGCTTACACTCATCTTAGGAAGGTTAATTAAATGTATTTTGCAAATGGGATGGACATAGCGAGCTGTGTTTCCTTATGGAAACATGCGAATTCCCTGTGGCTCACAGGACATTGTTCTTGCTCCTGTTACCACTGCTTCATCTTTGCAAGCAAGTCCAGAGGTGAGGGCTCAAAGTTCTGTACTCCAAGTAGACATCTGCCTAAAGCATAGACATTTTTGCTTGGATCTCCTTTCCTTTCTCTTTAAGTCCTAGAAGTCAAAAGCCTTTGAGAATAAAAGCTGTGGGAATAACCCAGTCCTGAGGGTAGGAATTGGGAGGCTAGACTTAAATTAATTCCCCACTGCCTGCCATGAGTGCCTGGCCTGATCCAAGAGTCTGGGGGATAGATATATCCCCCAGATATACTCAAGACTCTGGTTGGGGGATATATGAGCAAGACAAAGTTTTTGCTTCTTTTGAGAAGTCTACAACCAGTGCTCCCAGAGAGGGCTACAAAAACAGTAATAGGAACTTGAGGAAGAAAATTCATGTAGAAACCATTCACAGAGCCTTCATTTTTTTTTTCTCAAGGAACTTTCTGACCTGATACTATCAATCTGAGAAGCAAAGACCACTTCCCAAATAAAAAGCAACAAACCTTCCTAATCAAGATGCTAGAGTCTGTGAAATGCTCCCATACCCATAATCCCTCCTGATGGCCACAAACAGGCCTTTCTGGGAAAGCAGGGAGAGTGGCATCCATATGTGAGTAAAAAATTGATGCTCCCCCTAGTCTCCTGGCTTGTAATCTTATAAATACTACCTATAGGACTTTACATGCTGTCTTCTCTCCCAAAGAGCAGTATGAGTAATTTTTATCCCATACTCTTTAGTTCTGTTTTTTAAAGTACGTTGTTAATAGCAAAGACATTGGATCAACCTACAGGTCCATCAGCAGTGGATGGATAAAGAAACTGTGGTACATATACACCACGGAATACTATGCAGCCATAAAAAAGAATGAAGATGTCCTTTGTAGCAACGTGGATGCAACTGGAAGCTATTATCCTAAGTGAATTAACATACAAACAGAAAACCAAATACTGCATGTTCTCACTTATAAGTGGGAGCTAAGCATTGGATACTCATGGACATAAAGATGAAACAATAGATACTGCAGACTACTAGAGAGGGGAAGGGAGGGAGAGAGACAAGGGCTGAAAAACTTCCTATATTAGATGTTATACTCACTACCTGGGTGATGAGATCATTCATATCCCAAATCTCAGCATTATGCAATACACATGTAACAAACCTGCAACTGTACTTCCCGAATCTAAAATAAAAGTTGAAATTATTTTTTAAAATGCCTGTTTAAAGTTGTGTTTACCCTCTTAAAGGAAACACTTCTTTTTTTTTTTTTTTTTTTTTTTTTTGAGACGGAGTCTCGCTCTGTCACCCAGGCTGGAGTGCAGTGGCCGGATCTCAGCTCACTGCAAGCTCCACCTCCCGGGTTTACGCCATTCTCCTGCCTCAGCCTCCTGAGTAGCTGGGACTACAGGCACCCGCCACTGTGCCCGGCTAGTTTTTTGTGTTTTTTTAGTAGAGACGGGGTTTCACCGTTAGCCAGGATGGTCTCGATCTCCTGACCTCATGATCCGCCCGTCTCGGCCTCCCAAAGTGCTGGGATTACAGGCTTGAGCCACCGCACCCGGCCAGGAAACACTTCTAAATTGCTCCCTCTTTTTCCCTTTAATATTCGAGTCACCATTATAAATGCTTCAGCAAGGTGACCAATGAATGGTGAGGGTTTCGGGGTAGCATAAAGCTCCCCAAAGAGAGGCCAACCTCTTTTTATTGTGCTTCACAGATACTGCATTTCTACAAATTGAAGGTTTGTATCATCCAAGCATGGAGCAAGTCTGTTGGCATCGTTTTCCACCAGCATGTGTTCATTTCATGCCACCATGTCACATTGTTGTAACTGTCACAATATTTCAAGCTTTTTCTTATTGTTATATCTGTTCTGGTGATCTATGATCAATCATATTTGGTGGTACTATTGTACTTGACTGCTCCTCCACCCGTTCCCCCATCTCTCTTTCTGTCCCCCAGAGTCCCTGTTCCCTGACACACAAAAATATGGAAGCTAGACCAATTAGTAACCCTACAATGGACTCTCAGCGTTCAAGTGAAATGAAGAGTCCCATGTCTCTCACTTTAAATCGAAAGCTAGAAATGCTTAAACTTGGTGAGTGAAAAGGGCATGTTAAAAACTGAGACAGGCCAAATCAACCAAATGGAGGATGCAAAGGAAAAGTTCTTGAAGGAAATTAGAGGTGCTACTCCCGCAAACACAAGAATGATATGAAAGCCAAAGAATCTTATTGCTGATAGGGAGAAAGTTGCAGTGGTCTGAATAGAACATAAAACCAGTCACAACACTCCCTTAACCCATTTATGCCTGAGGTTGTAATTTTTTGAATTTTTGCAATCAGACCTTGGCAATGATCTCGAGCAGTAGCATATAAGTAACTCCCACATACCTAGTGTTCCAATAATGGAACGCTAGGCATAAGTATTAAACCGAAGCCAAATTTAGAGTAAGGCCCTAAATCTCTTCAATTCTATGAAGGCTGAGAGAGGCAAAGAAACTGCAGAAGAAAAGTGTGAAGCCGGCAGTAACTGGTTCTCTAGGTATAAGGAAAGAAGCCGTCTCCGTAACATAAAAGCACAAGGTGAGGCAGGCAGTGCTGGTGGAGAAGCTGCAGTGGGTCACCCAGAAGATCTAGCTAAGATCACTGATGAAGCCACCTGTATCAGGCTGTTCTTCCATTGCTATGAAAAAATACGTGAGACCGGGTAATTTGTAAGAAAAGAGGTTTAGGCCGGGCGCGGTGGCTCAAGCCTGTAATCCCAGCACTTTGGGAGGCCGAGGCGGGCGGATCATGAGGTCAGGAGATCGAGACCATCCTGGCT
>NW_012117143.1:1278786-1282670 GCF_000951035.1 Colobus angolensis palliatus
GGATTTATTATTCTAGGTGCCATTAAGAACATTTATGGGCTGGGCACAATGGTTCATGCCTGTAATCCCAGCACTTTGGAAGGCTGAGGCAGGAGGAACCACTGAGCCCAGGAGTTTCAGACCAGCTTGGGCAACATAGTGAGACTTCATCTCTACAAATAATAATGATAATAATAATAATAATAATAATAATTAGCCAGGCATGGTGGCATGTGCCTGCGGTCCCAGCTACTTAGGAGGCTGAGGTCGGACAGTTGCTTGAGCTCAGGGGATGAGGCTGCAGTAAGCTGTGATCATGCCACTGCACTCCAACCTGGGTGACGGAGCAAGACTCCATCTCCAAAAAAGAAAAAAAAAAAAACATTTGTGATGAACATTGACAGGAGTTCGGAAGAAGCTGATTCCAATGCTCATGGATGACTTTGAGGGATTCAAGACTCCAGTGGAGGAAGGAACTGCAGAGGTGGTGGAAGTAGCAAGAGAACTAGAATCAGAAGTGGAGACTGAAGATGTGATTGAATTGCTGCAGTCTCATGGAAAACTTGAAAGGATGAGGAATTGCTTTTTATGGATGAACAAAGAAAGTGGTTTCTTGAGATGGAATCTACTCCTGTGGAGGTGCAGTGAACATTGTTGAAATGACAACAAAGGATTTAAAACATTACATAAACTTAGTTGATAAAGAAGCAGCAGTGTTTGAGAAGGTTGACTCCAATTTTGAGAGAAGTTCTACTGTGGGTAAAATGTTATCAAACAGCCTTGCATGCTACAGAGAACGTTTGCATGAAAAGAAAAGTCAATAGATGCAGCAAATTTCATTGCTGTCTTATTCTAAGAAATTGCCCCAGCCATCTCAGCCTTCAGCAACCACCACCCTGATCAGGCAGTGACCATCAAAATTAAAGCAAGACCCTCCACCTTCCAAAAGATTATGACTTACTGAAAGCTCAGATGATCATTAGCATTTTTTTTTTTTTAGCAACCAAGTATCTTTAAATTAAGGTATGTATATTTTTTTTAGATGTAATGCTATTGCACACTTAATCGACCTCAGAATAGTTTAAACATAATGAGACAGCCGGGTGGGAAGAGCTCCCTGGCAGAACCTCTAGCGACCTGCGCACTGGGAGGAATGTGTACTGGAGTGGAGCCCTGGGAAGTTCGCGCCCTTTGCAGTGGGCAGGAGCCTGGCCTCTCTCTCCTGTTCTGGGGTTTGGTGCCTGGGATTTAATCTGCAAGGTGGGAGGTACACTAGCAGGACTCTGAGGACTCTGGCTTTGCAGAGAGTCCTGTTTTCCCTTTTTTCCTTTTCGCCTGATAAATCCCATTTTTCTCACCCTTCGAATTATCTGCAAGGCTAATTTTTCATGGTCATGTGACAGGGACCATCTTTAGTTGAACTAAGGAAAACTGCAACAATAATTTTTCTATGCACTGAGAAACCAAAAAATTTGTGTGACTTGCTTTATTGTCACACAGTAAGTTATTAGCTATATTTTGGTGGTCTGAACTGACTGCACTATTTCTGAAGTTTGCCTGTATCTGTGCTTTTTCCGCAGCCTTCCAGGTGGCATTAAATAGGCCTGTTTTACAAAAAACCCTCCCTTCCACCCTCATCTTATACTGTGGCACTTATTTACCCAAAGTGTTCTTGGCATGTACATTTCTGATCTGCTGCCCTCCGAATCTGCCTGCTGCTTGAATGGATGGCGCTCTGAATATATTTTAGGGAGAAAATTTACCTAAGAGTTAAAAACTCATGATTGTAAATATTCAGTAGGCACTTAAATGATTGTTTCAAAACAGCTTTTGGGATGCAGAGAACATGTTTTTCTGTCGGCTGCTCAATATTTATTTTAACATATTAAACAACCTCAGAAATATTCATTGCACGAAAACCTTTCTGCGTTCGAGTGGATTAAATTTACAAACCCACGTTAATGCTATAAATTACATTTACATAATTCATTTCCCACTAAACAATTTATTTAGCCTGTGTCTGCTAATATATATGTTTAAGGAAAAAGTAGCACCTGTATTGTCGGCCACGCAGTTAATTTAGATTAAATAGAATTTAGAAGGCATCTTTGTGTTTCTTTGTTACTGGGCTTACCCTCTCCACCATCCAACATCTGAATTTTACAATTAAACAGCATATATGTGTGTGGTCGTAGGCGAGGAGAGAAATCTGCTAAACAAAACCGAAGCCGCCCTTATTTTTGCTTTTCAGAATGTTCTGTGATGTCCTTTCAAATCATCTATTACTTGTATTTTGCTAATTTTGTGTAATCCGGGAAGACAGAAAGAGATGAACAAACTGGGTTGGAGGTCAGATGGAAACTTTGAAACCAGTAGTTTGAGCCCAGATGAATTTGAAGTGACAAGGGAAAAAGAAGCAAGAGTTAGTGCATTGACAATGCACGCAGAGACCCGAAGAGCCACAGATCTTCTTTCCTTTTGCATTTACATCTATTTTCACAGATGAGGGTGAGGGCCATCAATGCATTTGCTGCTGCAATTTCAGGTTTTAGAATGTTTTGAACAATATGCTTCAAATCACGCCAGTAATTAGGGGGCCCTTCATTATCGAGTGTCATGCCTCTGACGATGTTACTGGTGGAGAGGAGACATCGGCTTCACCTTGCGAGGCTCGGTTTTGTGTGACTGGCACTGAAACAGGCATTGTTCGCCTCCATTGCTCCCCTCTTTTTTTCCCAGTGTTCTATTAAACCTCTTTGTTAAGAGACCCAGCTGCTTGTTTTCTCTCAGGATAATGACTGAAAAATGCACTTTAAAAAAATCATGGGGAACATTATTTCTGGATGGTCTGTCTGCTCTTTCTTTTTCCTGTCATCTGGTGATGATGACTTTCAATAATCCCTTGGTAATAAAAATTCATTTGAACACACAGACCAAATATGGAGCTTAAATTACCACAGAAACCGTGGACTATTCCCTTTCTTTTCTGCTTAATTGGGATTCTTCACTTTCTTTTCCCCGTATATATATATTTAAAAAAAAAAAAAAAAACCTAAAGTATAATTTAAATACAATAGGATTTGCAGATTTTACATATACATTTTCTGAGTTTGAACTGATGTACATTCGCATGTAACTGCTATTCCCACCAAGATAAGGAACATTTCCACTACCCCAGAAAGTTTTCTCGTTCCCTGCCCCAATCTACCCTCCTCCAGAAAACTCCCACTGTTTGGATTTTTTATCAACACAGATTAGTTTTGCCTGCTTTTGTACTTTACATAAATGAAATCACACAGTATGTATTCTTTTTGGTCTGGCCTTTTCACTCAGCACAATGTCTTTGAGATCATTCCTATTGCCGCATGTATCAGTAGTTTGTTCCTTTTTATTGCTGAGATGTCATCCATTGTGTGGATGGAGCACAAATGATCTAGCCTTCTTTTTGTGGGCACATTGATTGTTTCCATTTTTGGCTATTTTGAATAAAGTTACTGTGAACATTTATGTATGCAATGTCGTGCAGATATCCGCTTTCGTTTTTGCTGGGTAAATACTGAAGTGTGCAGTTGCTGGGCTGTATGGGAGGTGTGTGTTGTACTTTAGAAGAAAGTGCCAAAAAGTTGTTCAAAGTGGTTGTATATTTTTTAAAAAACATCAAAACATGGATATGTGGAAAGCTGATTTTGGTCTCTGGCAAATTCTATCATGAGATTTTTGAGGGGATTGACGGTGTGCTCTGCCTTGCTTTTTGACCCACTTTAATTTTGGGGAGTACTTGGCTCCTGTCTACAAAGAGATCTGAAGCATTAGAAATTGTGGAACTTGGCACCTTCCTTCCTTCCTTTCCTTTCCTTCCTTCCTTCCTTCCTTCCTTCCTTCCTTCCTTCCTTCCTTCCTTCCTT
>NW_012117143.1:1282720-1296666 GCF_000951035.1 Colobus angolensis palliatus
CCTTCCTTCTTCCTTCCTTCCTTCCCTCCCTCCCTCCCTCTTTCCCTCTTTCCCTCCCTCCTTTCTTTCTTTCTCTCTCTCTCTCCTTCCTTCCTTCCTTCATTCCTTCCTTCCTTCCTTCCTTCCTTCCTCCCTTCCTTCCCTTCCTTCCCTTCCTTCCCTTCCTTTCTTTCCTTTCTTCCTTCTTTTTTGGAAAAGAAACCTCAGGAGGTTTCAGGCAAATGTTCCCAGGAAATGAGCCTCGGACCCATTTCCCTGCAGGCTGAATGCTTTGATACATTGCTCACTTGAGTGGTGGGGACAGTGCGGAGGTCTCAAAGAAGGCCACACCTGCAGGCTCTGTGCTGAAGTGGAGCCTGTCGTTCTACAGCAGGAAGTAAAAGATATCAACCCCTCCATTGGAACACAGAACCTCCATGAAAAATCAGTCAGAGAAAGATGAAGAATCTCAGCAAGAGAACAGCTCTGTCTTTGGTCACTGGCACAAAGACTAGGACCTGTTTATATGTTTTACTAGACAAATGCTAGCATCTTTTTTTCACATTATATGCTGTTCACATGTCTTGCAAATAGTCATAAATCAACAGACTTAGACATGTCACCATGATGTTTGTCCTGATCAGTTTACCTTGGTATTAATGAATAGAAAAAATATACTGTCTTTTACTACCCTTTTCTTGTAAATCTCAGCAAAGCAGGTAAGGAACTGAGGTATGAAGCTGGGGGTGTGAGCACTGCTTTTTTTCCTTCTTGGGGGTGGATTATCATAATCCACAGAGCCGTATTTTAAGATCAGAGTCTCTGGTCTCTTAAGTTTGACAACAGGTGCCAGACTCTGTTTCTACTTCCAGCTTTGCAAATAGATACCCTGTTTGTATACAAACAATCGAAGGAGGAGCTGATATCAATAACTTAACCGAAATCTTTCTCCATTCATCCCCACTCCTATGTTGCCTCTGCAATTTGTGATTCATGTCAATATATCAGATTATTCTGATCAAATGAGTCAATTGAAATGAGAATATTTAAATCGATATTTATTAACATCATTAAAAAGGCTCTAACTTAACAATCAGAAAACAAGCAATCCAAGTAAAGAATGGACAAAATATCTGAACAGACACCTCACCAAAGAGGATATGCACATGGCAAATAAGCATATAAAAAGACACTGGACATCATAGATCATCAGGGAATTGCAAATTAAAACAATAATACCACAGTTACAGGATCTTTGGGGTGTCACTTTTCTGGCCAGAAACCTCTGTGGCTCTGGTGCCTTTACCTAAGTTCTTGTCCTGCATCCGGGAAGAATGGGGTATGCAGACAAGCAAAGGGTGAACAAGATGCAGATGAGCTTTATTGAGTGTTACAGCAACTCAGAGGCGACCCACCATGGGTAGCTCCTTTCTGTAGGCAGGTCATCCATCAAGTGTTCAGTTCTTAGCGGAGAGGAGGCCCTGGAGAGGGTGGCTTCTCTCCGACAGCAGGTCATCTCTGCAGCTCTCAGCAGAGAGGGTAGCTCCTCCCTGCTACTGGTTGTCCTGTCATCTCCAGCTATCAGCAGAGAGGGTAGCTCCTCCCTGCTACTGGTTGTCCTGTCATCTCCAGCTATCAGCAGAGAGGGTACTCCTCTCTGTAGCTGGTGGTCCTGTCCTCTTTCTGCCCTCTTCCTCCTCAGGCTGTCGTCTGCCCTGCTCTGGCTGAGCCTAGGGCTTTTATGGACCTCAGAGGGGAGGAAGTACATGCAGACTGGTCCATGGGTAGCTGTGGATGGGCGGAACAGGCACCACAAGTCCCCACTCTGGTCCGTGGGACTAGAAGCCTGGTTTCCAGCCTTCAGGTCTTCCCTGGCCTGAAGGTAGAGACTTATAAGTACCTGCCTTCTTCCACCCAGGACTCTGCTGCCTCCTGCTGCCATTGAAGGCCCCAGGACTTGGCCCCAACCCTACTCAGAGAGTGGAACAGGTGCAGGGCGAGAAGAGAGGCCAGGCAGTGGGAGCCGAAATCCTTGAGCCTTTGGGGCTTCGGGGACAGTCCTTTCCTGACCCAAGGGTGCAGACTGTAGAGATGCCTGGGTTCTGTGCCTGGGAGGGCAGCCGCAGCTGCACTCAGGAAGGCAGATCCTGCCTGCTCCCAGCCCACCCCAAGAGCACAGGGAGCTCAGATCCACAGCTGCAGTTTGGGTGACTGTAGCCCTACCCAGGAGGACATGGATGGCTCCTGCCTGCTCTGTAGAGCAGGAGGCCTGGGTCTACAGCTATGGTTTGGGTGGCTGCAGTGGCACCTGAGGAGCTCCTGCCCCAACTCAGATGAAGTGGGGCTCCAAATGGCTCCATGGAATGTGCAGCCGCAGCTGGGCCTCCTTGCTGCAGCCAGTGTGATGATGGCAGCCGCTGTCATAACCACTACACACCTATAAGAAGGGTGAAAAAATCATTAAGAAATAAGAGAATGGTGAGAATCCAAAACACTGAGGATGCCAAATGCTCGTAAAGATGTGAAGCAATAAGAACCCTCATTGCTGGTAGCAATTTGTCAGTTTCCTAGCAAACGAAACATACCTTTACCGTAAGATTTAGCAATCATACTCCTTGGTATTTACTCAAATGAATTGAAAACTATATCTACATAAAAACTTGCACACATTATTCACAATAGCAAAGACATGGAATCAACCTAAATGCCCATCAGTGGTAGACTGTATAAATAAAATGTGGTACATATACAACATGGAATACTATGCAGTCATACAAAAGAATGAGATCATATCCTTTTCAGGAGCCTGAATGAAGCTGGAGGCCACCATCCTTAGCAAACTGATGCAGGAACAGAAAACCAAATACTGCATATTCTCACTTACAAGTGGGAGCTAAAAGATAAGAACATATGGACACAAAGAGGGGAACAGTAGACACTGGGGCCTACTTGAAGGCGGAGGATAGAAGGAGGGAGAGCAGAAAAAAATAACTGTCAGGTACTATGCTTAGGGTGGATGACAAAATAATCTGCACAGCCAACCCTGTGACACAAGTTTACCTATATTACAAACCTGCACATGTGTCCCTAAACCTAAAATAAAAGTTTTTATAAACCTCGCACATAAATGTTTATAGCAGCTTTATTCGTTATTGTCAAGCTTGGAAGTAACCAAGATATCATTCAGTACATGAATGGATAAACAAACTGTAGTACCTTCATACAATATAATATTATTCAGTGATAAAAAGAAGTGAGTTATTAGGCTCTGAAAAGACATGAAAGAGGCCCTTTCTTCTGCAGCTGGGACCTCCATCTTCTGCTGCCCTGGAAATCACCCCATTCTCAGGCCTCCAGCCTCAGACTGAATTCCACCACTGGCTTTCCTAGTTCTCCAGTTTGCAGATGGTATTTCGTGGGACTTCTCAGTCATCATAATCACGTGAAAAACTGAGCCACCAGCTAGCCAGTAGCATATCTGAGCAGGGAGTGGAGGTTTTGTGTGATATCATGGCTGGGATATAGTCACTATCAAGACAGAAAGAACCCCCTTCATGGCCCCCTGGATTCAAGAAAGCAATTCTTCACTTGGACACTCAACCTGAAGCAGAGAATCCAAGAAAAGTACAAAGCAAAGATTTTCTCCTTTTTGTGTCTTCAAAGAGTCCCCAACCTTTTTGTGGGAAAGAGGTGGCTAGTTCTTATTTTCCTAAAATCTCACAATGTCTAAGGGGTAGGTGAGGACTAGGCATTTGCCCCAACCCCCTTGTCACTAGAAATGCTAAAGGGATTTGGCCATAATGGCAGCTGTTTCATAGCTAGTCTTACAGAAACTTTTTTTGAACCTGGTGGAAATTCCTGTCCCATGGAACCAGAAAAAAAGATCAAGAACATTGTGATTGCCACCAAAACGTTAGAACTGAGGCATGCTCCTATCTTGGTCTGTTCATGCTGCTATAACAAAATACCATAGAATGGGTGATTATAAACAACAGAAATTGAGTTCTGAAAACTAGGAAGTCCAAAGTCAAAGTGCTAGCAGATTTACTGTCTGATGAGGGCCTGCTTTTTGGTTTATAGATGGCCTTTTTTACCAGTGTCCTCACATGTGGAAGGGGCAAGCTAGCTCTCTGGGCCTCTTTTTATAAGAACACTAATCCCATTCATAGGGACTCTGACCTCATAACCTAATCACTTCCCAAAGGCTCCACTTCTTAATTTCATCGTATTGGTGATTAAATTTCAACATGCCATCAACTGTGTTGGGGAACCCTGAGGAATCTGTTTTTGTATGGGTAGGATCAAGAAATCAAAAACACAGGAGCAAATCTTTGTGGTTCTGGATGAGGGAGTGGTTTCTTAGATATGACATCAAAAACACAAGCAACAAAAGAAAAACATAGATACATTAGACTTCATCAAATTTAAAACTTTTGTGCTTCCAAGAACACTGTAGAGAAAGTGAGAAGACAAACCAAGTCCAAGGTGGGGACAAGTGAAAGCTCTGCTCCAAAGGCAGCAAATAAATGTGTTCAGAGGAGTCTATTCCATGTCCATTGATGAGGGAGATATTGACAAATTTAAATGAACATGGCTTTGTACTGAATGAAGTGGCTCTGAAGTGCCACATGGAATGCCAAACTTCTGTTTCAGGTTTCTTAGACATATTTATTTGTAGTTTCTCTAATTTGTGGGCATGGTTGGATCCTTACTAAACAATTAATTGATGGAAACGTCAAAATGAGGAGCAGGCACTTATTTTTCTTTTCTAGGTGGCTGCTGAGTTTGAAGGTTTTAAAACATTTTTGACTTGATCATTCTAGAGTCAAGGTCAGTGAGCTTGGAAAGCCAAGGATTCATATTCTTTCAGTGGTAAATTAAGTATCTGGATGACCTAGGTACCATATACTACCTGAGGAAGCAAGTTGATTCCATGGAGAAAGTGTAGGCCACTATTAACTTTTTGCTTGGATGACTAAAAGCTTCCTAATTTCCCTTAGTGCAAATTCTGGCTCCACTAATTTGTAAATGTTTCACTTTAGGCAAGTTACATAATCCTTGCTGAAGTGAAGGAAAATGAAAATAATCATAACTACCTTGAACAGTTGTTAAAAGAATGAAATAGAATTATACAAAGCAGTTAGTACAGGGCTTGGTAAATAGTAGGTTCTCAGTAGATAGTGGGACCTGTAGATAATCTCTAAATGTGGCTTCCAAATTGGGGAAAGCCAGTATATCTCTCCTATACATTCACATCTTGTATCTGCTTGCTAGCCTTGGTGTGATTTCTCTCTGATGGATTTATTATTTACATGTTTATCTCTTTACTGGACTTTAGCTACCTAAGACAATGGTGGAACTTCCTCTTTCTATCCCCAGTGGCTAGCAATGAACTTCGTGAATGTTTGAATGAATAAAAATCTCTCCCACTATATACATTGGGAAGAAAGAAAATATCAATTTCAGCAGTGCCAACCCTATTGAAGACTTCTCAGACTGATGCCATCCGTGAGTGTATACCCTTGTCTTTTAGAGTACAGTGATCACTATTCATGGATGTTCTCATCAAGCAGGACATGAAGGAAAAAAATGTCCTCTCTTCTGTGCAAACTGAACTTCAGTGTTTATAATCCTATCAGACTGGGCTGGAGAGAAGTAAATATCATGGACCATTAGTGGTTACAAGACATAGTGTTTATAGAATCCTCCCAGTGAAATATTTCCTGTTTTTCACTGTGTGAGTGTATTAATCCATTCTTGCATTGCTATAAAGGAATACCTGAGACTGGGTAATTTATAAAGAAAAGAGATTTAGTGAGCTCATGGTTCCACAGGCTGTACAGGAAGCATGATGCTGGCATCTGCTTGGCTTCTGGGGAGGCCTCAGGAAACGTACAATCATGGCCAAAGGCAAAGGTATAACAAGGCATCTCACATGGCGGGAGCAGGGGTTGGGGGAGGTGCCACACACTTTGAAATGACTGGATCTCATGAGAACACACTCATGATCGTGAGGACAGTACCAAGGGGATGATGCTAAACCATTCATGAGAAGTTAACCCACATGGCTCAGTTATCTCCCGCCAGTCCCCACCTCCAACATTAGGGATTACAATTTGACATGAGGTTTGGTAGGAACACAGATCAAAACCATATAATTCCACCCCTTGCTCCTGCCAAATATCATATCCTTCTCACATTGCAAAATGCAATCATACCTTCCCAACTGTCCCTCAAAGTTTTAACTAATTCCAGCATTAACTAACTCAAAAGTCCAAAGTCTCATCTGAGACAAGGCTAGTCCCTTCCACCTGTGAGCCTGTAAAGTAAAGAACAAGTTAGTTATTTCCAAGATACAATGGGGGTGCAAGCATTGGGTAAACATTCCCATTCCAAAAGGGAAAAATTGGCCAAAAGAAAAGGGCTACAGGCCCCATGCAAGTCTGAAACCCAGAGGGGCAGCCATTAAATCTTAAAGCTCCAAAATGATCTCCTTTGACTCCATGTCCTACAACCAGGGCACACTGGTGCAAGGGGGTGGGCTTCTGAGGCTTTGGGCAGCTCTGCCTCTGTGGCTTTACAGGGTTCAGCCCCTGTGGCTGGTCTCATAGGCTGGCATTAAGTGCCTGCAGCTTTTCCAGGTGTAGGGTGTAAGCTGTTGGTGAATCTATCGTTCTGGGTTCTAGAGAACAGTGGCCCTCTTCTCACAGCTCCACTAGGGAGTGCCCCAGTGGGGACTCTTTATGGGTGCTCCAATCCCACATTTCCCCTCTGCACTGCCCTAATAGAGGTTCTCCATGAGGGATACACCTCTTTAGCAGGTTTTTGCCTGGACATTCAGGCTTTTCCATACATCCTCTGAAATCTAGGTAGAGGCTCCCAAGCCTCAACTCTTGCGTTCTGTGCACCTGCAATGAAACAACACACTTCTAAATCACACATACATCAAGGAAAAAAATCTCAAGAGAAATTAAAAAAATAGTTTGAACTAAATAAGACTAAAAATAAAATAACTGAATAAACCAAAATTTGTGAAATGCAGAGAAAGCAGTGCTTAGCAGGAAGTGTATAACATTGAATGCATATATTAGAAAAAAGATCTAAAATCAATAATCTAATCTTCCACATTAGGAAACTAAAAAAAGGAGTGCAAATTAATCCCAAAGTAAGCAGAAGAAATAAAAATTAGAGCAGGAATCCATGTAATTAAAAACAGGAAATCAACAGAGAAAAGAAATCAAAAGTAAATTCTTTGAAAAGATCAATAAAATTGATAAGTCTCTAGCCAGGTTAATTAAGAAAAAAAGAGAAAAGATAATGGCCAGGCATGGTGATGCAAGCCTTTAATCCCAGCTATTTTGGAGGCTGAGGTGGGAGGATCACCTGAGCTCAGAAGTTTGAGTTTGAGGCCAGCCTGAACAACATGCAAGACCCTGTCTCTAAAACAGAGGGAGAGAGAGAGAGAGAGAGAGAGACGGAGAGAGAGAGAGAAAGAGAGCGAAAGAGACAGAGAGAGAGAGAGAGAGAGAGAGAAGACAGAAATTACTCATATCAGAAATGAAAGAAGGGAGATCACTACAAATCCTACGAGTATCAAAAGGATAATAAAGGAATATTATGGACAACTCTATGCCTACAAATTTGACAACCTAGATGAAATGGATACATTCTATCAAAGACATAGGTGCGAAAACTCACACAAGGCCGGGCGCGGTGGCTCAAGCCTGTAATCCCAGCACTTTGGGAGGCCGAGACAGGCGGATCATGAGGTCAGGAGATCGAGACCATCCTGGCTAACACGGTGAAACCCCGTCTCTACTAAAAAATACAAAAAACTAGCCGGGCGAGGTGGCGGGCGCCTGTAGTCCCAGCTACTTGGGAGGCTGAGGCAGGAGAATGGCGTAAACCCGGGAGGCGGAGCCTGCAGTGAGCTGAGATCCGGCCACTGCACTCCAGACCGGGTGACAGAGCAAGACTCTGTCTCAAAAAAAAAAAAAAAGAAAAGAAAAAAAGAAAACTCACACAAGAAGAAACAGACAATCTGAATAGGCCTATATCTATTAAAAATATTGGATCAATAATTAAAAACTTCCCAAAACAGAAAACATCAGGACAAGATGGATTCACTGGGGAATTCTACCAAATATTTAAGTATGAAATTACACCAATTCTCTACAATCCTTTTCAGAAGATAAAACCCCAGAAAATTCCTAATTCATTCTATGAGGGTAGCATTATTCTAATATCAAAACCAGACAAAGATGTTACAAGAAAGCTATAGAACAATATGTCTCATAAATACAGATGCAAAAATCTTCGACAAAATGTTAGCAAATCCTCAGATGCTCAAGACCCTTATATAAAATGGTGTAATATTTGCGCATAACCTACATACTTCCTCTTGTGTATTTAAAATAATCTCTAGATTACTTATAATACCTAATATAATGAAAATGCTGTGCAAATAGTTATCATACTGTGCTGCTTTTAAAATTCGTATTTTTTTTATTTTTTTCAAAAACTATTTTTGATCTGCAGTTGTTTGAAATCACAGATGGAAACCAGAGGATATAGAGGGCCGACTGTATGTGAGCACTCCCCAAAATGAAATACTAAGGTATGAATTTAACAAAATATCAAAGAATAACTGAATAAATGAAGAGATATTTCATGTTTATGGATAGGAAGGCTCAATATTATCAAGATGCTGATTCTTTGAAACTTGATCTATATATTCAGCACAATCCCAACCAAAATCCTAGGAAGCTATATTGTGGTTACAGACAATGATTTGAAAGTTCGTATGGAGAGGCAAAAGACCCAGAATAGTCAATTCTATATTGAAGGAGAAGAACAAAGTTGGAGGACTGACACTACCTGACTTCAAGACTAACTATAGAGCTGCAGTAATCAAGACAGTGTGGTATTGACAAATAGATCAATGGAGCAGAATAGACAGCCCAGAAAAAGACCCATACAAATATGGTCAACTGATCTTTGATGTAGGAGCAAAGACAATACAATGGAGGAAAGATAGTCTTTTCAACAAATAGTGCTGGAGAAACTAGACATCCAAGTGCAAAATAATAATAATAATAATAATAATAATAATAATAATTAGACATAGACTTATACCTTTCATAGAAATTAACTCAAAATGGATCATCAACCTAAATGTAAAATGCATAACAATAAAACTTCTAGAAGATAACACAGGAGAAAACCTAGATGGCCTTGAGTATAGTGATGACTTTTTAAATAGAGTGCCAGAAGCATGATTCATAAAGGAAGTAATTGACCAGGCACAGTGGCTCACACTTGTAATCCCAGCACTTTGGGAGGCCAAGGCGGGTGGATCACCTGAAGTCAGGAGTTCAAGACCTGACTAACATGGTGAACCCCTGTCTACTAAAAATACAAAAAATTAGCCAGGTGTGGTGGCACACATCTGTAATCCTAGCTACTCGGGAGGCTGAGGCAGGACAATCGCTTGAACCTGGGAGGCAGAAGTTGCAGTGAGCAGAGATCGTGCCAGCACTCTAGCCTGGGCAACAAGAGTAAAACTCCATCTCAAAAAAAAAAGAAAGAAAGAAAGGAAAAGAAATAGTTAGTAAGCTGGACTTCATCGAAATTAAAAACTTCTACAAAAGACACGGTCAAGAGAATAGGAAGACAAGCCACAGGCAGGAAGAAAATATTTGCAAAAGATATATTCAATAAATGACTGTTATCCAAATATACTAAGAACTCTTAAAACCCCACAATAATAAAATGAACAACCTAATTAAAAAATAGACAGGAGAACTGAGCAGGCACCTCACCAAAGAAGATATACAGAGGGTAAATAAGCATATGATAGGATGCTCAACATCATACATCATTACAAAATTGCAAATTAAAACAAAAGTGAAATACCATGACACACCTGTTAGAATGGTGAAAAGACAAAACACTGATAACACCAAATGCTGGTGAAGATTGAGAGCAACAGGAACTCTCATTCATTGCCGATGGGAATGCAAAATGGTACAGCCATTTCAGAAGACATTTTGTCAGTTTCTTACAAAACTGAACATAGTCTTACCATAAGATCCAGTAATCACGCCCCTTGGTATTTACCCAAATGAGCTGAAACTTATGCCGACACAAAAACTCGCACACAAGTGTGGATAGCAGTTTTATTCATAATTGCCAAAACTTGGAAGCAATCAAGATGGCCTTCAGTAGTGAATGAATAAATAAACTGTCGTATATACAGACCATGCAGTATTATTCAGTGCTAAAAAGAAACGAGCTATCAGTCCGGGTGCATTGGTTCACACCTGTAATCCCAGGACTTTGGGAGGCCAAGGCAGGTGGATCATGAGGTCAGGAGTTCAAGACCAGCCTGGCCAAGATGGTGAAACCCCATGTCTACTAAAAATACAAAAAAAATTAGCTAGGCGTGGTGGCGGGTGCCTGTAATCCCAGCTACTCGGGAGTCTGAGGCAGAGAATTGCTTGAACCCGGGAGGCGGAGTGAGCTGAGATTGCGTACTCCAGCCTGGGCAACAGAGCGAGACTTTGTCTCAAAAAAAAAAAAGAGCTATCAAGTCATGAAAATACATGGATGAAACTTAAGTGCACATTACTAAGTGAAAGCAGACAATCTGAAAATACTACATACTATATGATTCCAAACATATGACATTCTACAAAAGGCAAAATCATGGAGACAGTAAAATAATGAGTGGTTGCCAGGGAGTGGGGGGAGGGTGGGATGAGTAAACATAGCACAGAGGATTTTTAGGGCAATGAGATGATTCTGCATGGTGATAGAATAGTAGATACGTGCTACTATACATTTGTCTACACCCACAGAATGTTTAGCACCGAGACCTAATGTAAACTAGGGACTTTGGGTGATAATGATGCGTCCATACAGCTGTATCAATTGTAACAAATATTCCACTGTGGGTCAGGATGTTAACAGTGGGAGAGGTTGTGCATGTGTGGGCTAAGGGGTATATGGAACTCTCTGTACTTTCCACTCAATTTTGCTGTGAACCCAAAACTGTTCTAAAAAATAGTCTATTAACAAGAGAATGTACATTCTTTGTCTGTAATTGCTCCTAATTTGTAGCAATTCAGGAAAAACGGCTAGAGAAAGCAGGTTATCAACACGATGCACAAAATAAGCATTGAGAACCTCAAAAATGGTATCATTTGTTAATGCAGAACCCAGACTGGTCCCAGGTCTTCATCAGGATGGGTTGATGATTTTGACTGGGGAGTAGGTTCAAAGTTTGGGGGGCACAAAGGACATGCAAAAGTAATTCCAAGTGCTTCTCAGATTATGGATTTGGTGTGTAATAAAGGTTTTATTTTTAGATTTCTCTTAATTCTCTCAAGTTTTTCTTCTGGTAGAAAACTCAATGTTGGTCATTATTAGAGCTTTTTATTTTCACCTCCGGTTTAAAAAGGTCCTGGGGTCTTACTCACTGCCAAGCATTGGAGGGCAAGCCTCTTGTCATCCAGGTACCTCTCCCATGCCCACCATCCTGGCTCATATGGTACCTCCAGGCTTGGCAGCCCTGCTGTTTCCTTAAAGTTCAGGAATTTATGATGAGGCAGGGATCCTACCTACCTCACTAGCTGGACAGCTAAGTTTTTCAACTAGTTAATAGAACTGTCTATACACAAGGAGGAAGAGGAAGTGAGAACAAGAATGAAAGAAAGGGAGGGAGAGAAGAGAATAGAGAAGAGACTAGAAGGGAAGAAAAGAGAAGAGAAGAAAGAAGAGAAGAAGTAGTGCCCAATGAGGTGCAAACGTCCATGAGAGAATATTGGGGTTAAGTTAGGTGAACAGGCAGTTAAAATCCAAAGCTCCCCTGTATTGGACAGATGTCTGGTTCTTAAGGTACCTTTCTTAGCTGGGTGGTCTAACAACAGCTTTCAAAAATATGCCTGCCCCCCCCAAAAACTAGGGAAAAAAACATGCTTCCCCAGAAAGACAAATATCACACATTCTGACTCATGTGGGGGCTAAAAAAGTGGATCTCATGAAGACAGAGAGTAGAATAATGGTTGCCAGAGGCTAGGAAGGGTAATGGGGAGGAGGGCATGAGCAGAATTTGATTAATGGGTGAAAATATACAGTTTGATTGAAGAAATAAAACCTAGTGTTTGATGAGTCAGTTGGGTAACTATAGTTTGCAATAAGCTATTTTAGATTTCAAGATAGCTAGAAGAGAATAATTCAACTATTTCTAGCATAAAGACAAATGTTTAAAGTGATGGTTATCCCAACTACACTGACTTGATCAAAGTTACAAATTATATAAATGTATTAAATTATCACATGTACCTTGAAGGTATGTATATTTATTGTGTATCAACAAGAAATTGTTTCTTAAAAAGTGCCTCCCAATTGTTTTTGTGGGAACTTTCCTCTTCCCTGGGACCAGCCCCTGAAAGTTAATATAGATCAGGTTGGAATACATTTGTTTATTTTTTAAACTTATAAGGCAGAAATGCCATTTCTCTCTCTCTCTCTCTCTCTCTCTAAGAGGTAGTTATGAGCTGGACATAACAGCCCCACCATTTTAAGCTTCCAGGATGAAATTTTCCTTCTCGAGAGATGAGGTTTTTAGTGTTGAACCCCTGTTAGCCTCAGTAGGGAAGGCACTGGGATCAAGATGCCACAGAAGAGACCCCAGAGTCAGCATAGGAGACGGAGTTTTATTAGGGACCTCTGTACAGGGCAGAGAGTCCAGTGGCTGTGGGCTGGACAGGACAACTGCCTTATGTGCAGAAACAGTCCAGTGGTAGTGGGCTGGACAAGATATCTGCCTTACATACAGTCCAGTGGCGTTGGGCTGGGCAGAAAAACCACAACCACTTGCAAATAACATGCAGTTTATATAGAGTTTTCACTGACCACCCTCCCCCTAACAACCTCCACTTTATAACCTTCATTTAAGCCAAAACTCAGGATCTCGGTTCTCTGTATGACCTGTGTTCTATGGGCGGGCTGGGGGCTCAGTTGCTCCTCATAGATAATGAATGACTCTCCTGGTTGGCTGTTCCCCGATTCCATAGTTTGGAATGCACCTTCAGGTATACCTTCCATGCAGAGTCAGTCTAAGGGTATGATTAAGCTATTGCTACCAGGCGCATTTACCCTACAGGTTTAAATTTACCTTTCAAGCAATCTGTCCTATTATTTGGGAACACCATCACAGTGAATGTTTAATCAGGAAGCAAGAACCCCTGCTTTGTCCTCGTGGAAGATGTGAACATTAGGAACTTACCCAAAGGCTTGGAATTGGGTTCCTGAAGTTGAGTCCTTGAAGTCCCACCTTGGGAGGTCTGCTGGACAACAGGAATGGGTGGGTGTTCTAATGAGTCCCTCTGTAGGTGTGGTTGGTTGTTTTTGGTTTGTAGTGACAGGAAGCATTGCTTTTCTTTGTAAGAATTCCAATCTCTGTGCTTCTTGCTTGTTCTTGGGAGGTGAGTGTGTGTGTGTGTATTTGTGTGTGTGGGGGGTTGTGCGTGTGTGTTGGGTGTGTGTGGTGTGTGTGTATGGTGTGTGTGGGGTGGGGTGTGTGTGTGGCGTGTTGTGGGGTTGTGCATATGTGTAGGGTGTGTGTGAGTTTGTGTGGTGTGTGTGTATGTGTGTGGTGTGTGTGTGGGGGGTGGGGTGTGTGTGGTGTGTGTGTGGGGTTGTGCGTGTGTGTAGGGTGTGTGTGAGTTGTGTGTGTGGTGTGTGTGTGTGGCTGGTGTGTGTATGTGGTGTGTTTGTGTGGGTGTGTGAGTGTGTGTCTGGTGTGTGTGTGGTGTGTGTGTGGGGTAGGGTGTGTGTGTGGGGGGTAGGGTGTGTGTGTGGGGTAGGGTGTGTGTGTGGTATGTGTGTGGGGTTGTGCGTGTGTGTAGGGTATGTGTGAGTTTGTGTGTGAGTGTGTGTGGTGCGTGTGGTGTGTGTGTGTG
>NW_012117143.1:1296889-1313248 GCF_000951035.1 Colobus angolensis palliatus
GTGTGTGTGTGTGTCTGGTGTGTGTATGTGGTGTGTTTGTGTGGTGTGTGAGTGTGTGTCTGGTGTGTGTGTGGTGTGTGTGTGGGGTAGGGTGTGTGTGTGTGGGGTAGGGTGTGTGTGTGGTATGTGTGTGGGGTTGTGCGTGTGTGTAGGGTATGTGTAAGTTTGTGTGTGTGTGTGTGGTGTGTGTGAGTGTGTCTGGTGTGTGTGTGGTGTGTGTGTGGTGCGTGTGTGGTGCGTGTGTGGTGCGTGTGTGGGGGGTTGTGGTGCGTGTGTGTAGGGTGTGTGTGAGTTGTGTGTGTGTATGTGTGGTGTGTGTGGTGTATGTGTGGGGTTGTGGTGCGTGTGTGTAGTGTGTGTGTATGTGGTGTGTGTGAGTGTGTGTGTGAATATTAAAGCTGCTGCTCATGACACGCAGGAGCTGAGACAGCTGTAAGGTGGGTCACGCTGGAGAAGAGGCTGGGAAGAAGTGCATTCGGTCACATTGGGTTTGGTCACACCAAAACCTGGATCTCACAGCAATATTACAGAAGACTGAATAGGATTCCTGGAAATAATGTCCAGTTGAAGGACGTTGCCATTGTCAATCAGCTTTGTAAAACAGTAGGACCTGGGACCAGAAAAGGGTTCAGGAGGCAAGTTTCAGGCTGGAATAGGGTGAGGTGGGGGAGTTTGCCTCTCTTGCGCTCTTGTGAAGGTTGAAGTCCTGATGCTGAATGGAACAGGTATTGAGTTTGCCTCTAGTGGGAATGGTAAGCTAGGACTACCTATTTGATGTGTGTAGAGGATCACGCAAAGAGAAGGCAAGCAAGGGAAACTGCCTGTGGACTACAGAGAATGAATCTGCTATCCAGTGTTTCTCTCTTTTGTTGTAATTCCTTTCAATTAACTCCAAACCCCAACCCCCATAAGACCCCTTTAAAAATTACGGCTTGGTTTCTGCATTCAGTGATGGGAAGTCAGAGGAGTCCATTTTGGGGGGACAGAATGGTACAGCAGAAAACAGCAGCTGGAAAGAGGAAGGTCCAGGGACCCCAGGGGAGCCACCACCGGCAGCCAGAGCCTCCCCAGTGGCTGAGGCTGCAATCAGTCATGAAAATAGCGTTCTGACAAGCGAAATGATTCCTTGGGAGTCCCAGAAATGCTGGTGAAGGGGAAGCTGGTAGAAGAACTGGACTTCCTCGGGCTGAGTCCGTGGGAACCCGAGGCACCATCACTTTTGAATCACAAAGAAATGTGACTTTATTATGACATTTAAAACTAATGAAGTCTGGACATTTGGGCTGTATAATGTAAGGAACTGAGGCTTGGTTACTGTGTGGTTCATTGCTGCTCATTATGTTGTCAGACGATTGGGAATGAGACCACACTTGGCTTGAAAATTGCCAGTAAACTGATGGAGAGGAACATTCTGCTTTCATTCTGTAAAATTAGAGACACAATGTAACACTCGCCGTCTAATTAGCTACAAAACATTGACATCAGTGTTCATGCTCTGCATATCAATACAGGTTGCTCCGTTTGTGCATTTATACCATCTTCCTGATTACCAAATACCTTAGCAAATGGGACAGCAGATGTTCCCTCTCACAACTTCAACGTGGCATCTGCTCAAATCATTTGTCTCCTCCAGCCCATTCAATTGCTAAGCCCCTATATTTGTTCTGACATCTGGGGGCTGGCTCTTTGCCTGTTCAACTAAGTTGGGTAACATTGAGTGCTTTCCTGCACTAAGTTGGTGTTTAAGGGGAAGAGCTGAAAAATCACGTCTGCATGCTTTCTAATCCGGTAAATGTTAGTTTTACTCATACCTCCCTGGGAATGATTTTCTCTGGGTCATGGAAGTCTTTTATTTTTTATTTACTTATTTCTATTTGCTAGTTTAAAAATGAACAGATATTATTGATAAAATAACAGTTTTTTAAAATGTAAGACTGATCATTCAGGAAATTTTAGTCAGATGCTACTAAGTCTTCCATTTCATTATTTTTTGTTTGTTTTTATTTGATACATAATAATTGTACATGTTTATGGTATACAGGGTGACGTTTCAATACACATAGACACTATGCAATGATCCAATCATGGTATTTAGTATATCCATCACCTCAAACATGTATCATTTCTTTGTAGTGAGAGCATTCAGAATCCTCTCTTCTAGCTATTTTGAATCCATTAGGAATTCCATTCATAACAAGGTGGAGAGAGATGGGTGGATGGTATAGTAGTGTATCTCCAAGATGAATACTATTAAGTTCTTTCTTTCCCTACAAGCCATTCTTCATTGAGAGGTGGAACTTATTCCACCACCTTAATGAATCTAGGCTGGCCTGTGACTTGCTCTTGACCAGTTGAATGTGGTGGAACTGACATAGTCTAACCTCCAAATCATAAGAAGCCTTGCAGCTTCTGTTGGGTCTCCTGGCATATTCCCTCTTGGGGAAATCCACGGGCCACCTACTACCAGTCCAACTACTTTGAGACCACCATACTGCGTGGGAAGCCCAGCCTAGCCATGTGGAGAGGCTGCTTGAGGATAGATGCTCAAGCAGTCCCCAGCTTTTCCAGCCTACACATGAGACGTGAGAGTGGAGACACCTTCTGATACGGTTTGGATATTTGTCTCCTCAAAATCTCATGTGGAAATGTGACCCTAGTGTTGAATGTGGGAGATGTTGGGTCATGGGGGTGGATCCCTCATGAATGGCTTAGCACCATCCCCTTGGTGATGGTCAGTACTTGGTCAGTACTTTATGTAGATTATTATCTCTTTAACCCTCCCATGACCCTATATGTCAGACAGTTTTGACAGTGAAAGAGATACTGTTAATAATTATTCTTTTAATTGTTCTAATCATTATAAAAATATTCTATATGCCAGCACCGTCCTAGGCCCACCTGGGCATATGATCACCCCTACCTATGGACAAGTATAGTTCCTCCCCTGATAGTACACCTGAGGAAACTGAGGCTTAGTTCTTACTCTCTTAGTTCACACGAGAGCTAACTATTTAAAGGAGCCTGGCACCTTCTCTTTTCTTGTTTCCTTTCTCGTCATGTGACATGCTGGTTCCCCTTCCCTTCCACCTTGACTAAAACTTCCTGAGCCTTCACCAGAAGCCCAGCAGATTCTGGCACCATGCTTGTACAGCCTTCAGAACTGTAAGCCAAACAAAACCTCTTTTAAAAATAAATTCCCTAGTCTCAGGTATTCCTTTATTGCAATGCCAGACTACTGCACCTTCCAGTGGCTCAAGTTCCAGCTGTACTCTGTCTGTAACCAAATGAGGCACCCCAAGTAAGAACCACCCAGCTAAGCCTGTCAACCCCCAGCCCCAGGAGAGGTAACAGTACATAGCTGTTTTACACCACTAAGTTTTTGGGGTAGTTGGTTGTGCAGTAACAGATCGCTGGAACAGTTTAACTAGGAAATAAACTTAAGGGGTTGTAGTTTGTATTTTAGTAAAAGTTCTAAGTCTTCTGTTAATTTTCATGGTAAGTGAGGACAGCTTGAACAAATGCCATGATCTATGTTTTAGAATAGCATTTGGCTGGAGGGCACTGGACTCATTGATTTTATGCTTGGTATAAATTCAGATTTGGAGATATATATATATATATATATCTCCAAATGTATGTAAAATAGATTGAAGAAATCAAGGTAGGTCTCAAGTTTACAAGGAGCTGTTAGTGTAATGTTGTTTGAAGAAGTACTGAAAGCTACCCAAAATCATCTCCTTCCAGCAGCCTGAAGTCCCCATTAATCCTTTTTCATCTCAACTTACCTAGGAAGGGCAGTACATAAATCTCCTGGGAACCTGGCAAGACCAGACTACTCTGCCTGGGAGATCAGCTTACTGAGCCCTGAACAAGAATCCTGAAGGAGTGGATCAGAGACAGCTCTTTGAGGTCGCTGAGAAAGGTCCAGGCATATGTGGGATGCCAATGTGAAGGAACCTGGGTGGTATGAGACTGGGGCCTGGGACAACTCTGAAGACAAACTTCTCTCCCCTCCTAATTCTGCACAGAGCTAGTCTTACATGAAGCTATTGCCAATTATTTTGGGTGCATCTTCTATATCCTAGGCACTATGGTCAGTACTTTACATAGATTATATCTCTTTAAGTCTGCCATGACCCTATATGATGGACAGTTTTGACAGTGAAAAAGACACTGTTAATAATTATCCTTTTAATTATTCTAATCATTATAAAAATATTCTATATTCCAGGACCGTCCTAGGCTCACCTGGGCATATGATCACCCCTACCTATGAACAAGTATAGTTCCTCCCCTGATAGTACACCTGAGTAAACTGAGGCTTAGGATGTGAAGCCACTTGCTGAAGGTCACACAGCTGCTAAATGGTGGAGGAGGATTTGATCCAAGTAGTCTGGCTCCTGAGTCTATACTCTCTGCCACTACAGCTAAGTATTGACATAGCTATCGTTTAATGCAAAAGTCAGACTGGAAAGCTGAATTTGGCTCATAGATTGTTTTGGTTGGCACTCATTGATTTTTTTTTTAGAAATTGGGTTTAGGCCGGGCGCAGTGAGTGGCTCATGCCCGTAATCCCAGCACTTTGAGAGGCCGAGGTGGGTGGATCACAAGGTCGGGAGATTGAGACCATCCTGGCCAACATGGTGAAACCTCGTCTCTACTAAAAATACAAAAATTAGCTGGGCGTGGTAGCAGGTGCCTGTAGTCCCAGCTACTCAGGAGGCTGAGGCAGGAGAATTGCTTGAACCCGGGAGGCAGAGGTTGCAGTGAGCTGAGATCGTGCCACTGTGCTACAGCACTCCAGCTTGGGCAACAGAGAGAGACTCCATCTCAAAAAAAAAAAAAAAAAATTGAACTTAAATGCCTTTGGATTGAGGCCTGTCTCTTTCAGTTCATCTTATAATTTCCCTTGGTCCACTTGTCTTTTTTTCATAAGTGTAATCCCTGGAGGCATTTGATTTGGTAGCTCCTAAAGTAATACATTTCTAGCATCCTATGGTATCCCACTGACCATTCTTTCTACTTTCTACCCACAGCCTTCTCTCATTCACTGACCTCTCCAGTTTCTTGTGTATGATACCATCAATCTCATAACCCCATTTTCTCCACTGCTCTCTGACCTTCACGGAAGAGCCTGCATATGGGTGAGCTTCTCACTTCTGTCCCAGTGTGCCTATATATACAAAAAGTCTCCAAGTGTAGCTGGGTATACTTTCCATTTCATGTGGTCACTCTAAAACCATTGAGTGTACAACATTCAGCAATCACTTGGAAATACCCCTCTAAATTGATAACGGTAGGCAGTGACTATTCAAAATAACTATAAACATTGCTGAGCATTTACTTAATATTTAAAAATTAGGATGAGAAACCCTTAAGCAGATAGCACATTTTTTTTTCTTTTTTTTCTTTTTTTGAGATGGAGTCTCTCTCTGTTGCCCAGGATGGAGTGCAGTGGCATGATCCCGGCTCACTGCAACCCATGCCTCCCAGGTTCAAGTGATTCTCCTGCCTCAGCCTCCTGAGTAGCTGGGATTACAGGTGCCCACCACCATGCCTGGCTAATTTTTGTACTTTTAGTAGAGATGAGGTTTCGCCATGTTGGCCAGGCTGGTCTCGAACTCCTGACCTCAAGTGATCCGCCTGCCTCGGCCTCCCAAAGCCCTGGGATTACAGGCATGAGCCACCACGCCTGGCCATGATAGCACATATTTTTAAGTGTTTATAAAAATTGAAGAATTTATTTCTTAAGGAATTTTGTGTATTTGGAGATATTCATGTATATAACTAATCAAAGGTTTAAAAGTTTTGGGCAGTGGCTGGGTGCGGTGGCTCACGCCTGTAATCCCAGCACTTTGGGAGGCCAAGGCGGGCGGATCATGAGGTCAGGAGATTGAGACCATCCTGGCCAACAATATGAAGCCGCATCTCTACTAAAAATACAAAAAATTAGCTGGGCATGGTGGCGGGCGCCTGTAGTCCCAGCTACTCAGGAGGCTGAGGCAGGAGAATGGCGTGAACCCGGGAGGTGGAGCTTGCAGTGAGCCAAGATCACACCACCGCACTCCAGCCTGGGCGACAGAGGAAGAAAAAAAAAAAAAAAATTGGCGGCGCGTTGGGGTTGGCGCCTGTAGTCCCAGCTACTCAGGAGGCTGAGGCAGGAGAATGGCGTGAACCCGGGAGGTGGAGCTTGCAGTGAGCTAAGATCGCACCACTGCACTCCAGTCTGGGCGACAGAGTGACAGAGTGAGACTCCGTTAAAAAAAAAAAAAAATGTTTTGGGGAGTTTTAAAAATGTCTGAATCACGTACAAGAATTCTGTGAAACCATAGAAGAAATTCTAATGAAACATGAGAGAACACTTAGATTTCAAGAGCCAAATTTTATTTTACAATGATGAAGATGGACAGAGAACATCTTCTTGATGAAAGAGAAGAGTGATTGAACATGAGCAGAGAGGAAGGACTCATTACATACAAGTACCAGATACGAATATCATCAAGCTCTAATCAGCATGGGAGAGCATTGCTTGGGAAATGTGCACTCTGGCTCAGGGCACGGTACAGAACTTGGAAACTCTTCTCATCCTTCATACACTCTGATCCAAATAAACCTTGCTTACTTAAAAGAAGACAGCTTCTTTCGTGTTTGGTGTTCTCAATGCCCATCAACAGGTCACAGAAACAAACTTTTAATAGAATCTGTTTAAACCTCCAGAAATCTGTATTGTATTACAGGTTTGCTCAAGAATGTGATCATTGGATTAATTAAGGGTTGTGTGTGAGAGGAATGAGATTTTTAATTTACTTGAGCTGATAGTCTTTATGAATATATTAATATACACAGACAAGTAAAATATGTGTATGTGTAGATTTTTATTAACAACTATTAAGATCTACTAGAACGGGGAGGGCTTCCTCAAGTCTAGCCACTTAGTGCCTATTATGTGTACACATCTATGACTAAAATTCTGTCTGTGGGCTTCACAGATTATATAAAGTAGCAGGGAGTTTTCTCTTTTCAGTAACTTAGTTTATGAGGGGGCCTGGATGCTGGTTGTATGGAAAGAATCTTTACAAAATTTCCATTTAGGGAAATAGTTGGTGACGTTTCTGTGTATTCACCTTGATACTGCATATTCATGAATCACTGCTTGTCAACACCTCCAGGTTAGGTTAGATGAGCTCTGTGGTGCCTTCTGACTTGGAAATTCTGGGTTTTATGTGACTTATCAGCCATTTTTCCTGTCTGCTCTTGCATCGAGCCATTTTCTACCAGGAGCCTTCTGGTTGCCAAGGGTCAAGCTTATTGTATTAGCTTGGTTCTGTTTGACTGATTCCACATTACTAGGAAGGCTTCTATAAATACAACCAAGAGGGAGAGTTTCCCAAAGCCTTTTATCCAAGGCCATGCCACTGAATTCACGTAGAAGAGAAATTTCTCTGGAGCAGTTAGCCTACATTAAAAAGGGCAGTTCTGCTGGGCGTGATGGCTCACACCGGTTATTCCAGCACTGTTATCCCAGCACTTTGGGAAACCGAGGCAGGTGGATTGCTTGAACCCAGGAGTTTGAAACCAGCCTGGGCAACGTGGCAAAATCCTGTCTCTACAAAAAATACAAAAAACAAAACAAAAACTAGCTGGGCATGGTGGCGTAGGCCTATGCTTGCATCATCATATCTCTCTCCAGGACCCTACACACCTGTCTCCCTCTTATAAGAACTCATCTGATTACATCAGGCTACGTGGAAAGCCCAGGACAATCTTTCCATTGCAAGAGCCTTAAATTAATCACACTTTCAGCCCCTTTGTCATGTAAAGTAACATATCCACAAGTTCTAGGGAGTGGGCCATGGAAATCCTTGGGGATGCCACTATTCTACCTACCACGCGCTATCCTGTGTCCCCCAAAGATTCACATCCATCCCAGATATAAAATATATTCACCCCATTCCAACTTCCCCCAAAGCCTCAACCCATTACAGCATCAACTTAAAGTCCAAAATCTCAGCTAAATCTTATCAGCTCAAAAGTCTCACATCTTATCCTCTAAATGTCTAACTCAGGTATTGGTGAGACTCCAAGTATTACCCGTCCTGGGGCAGCATTCCCCCCTGCAAAACGAAAAAACAAGTTATCTACTCCTCAAGTACAATGTTGGCACAAGAAATGAATAACGGCTATCGAGATTTCTGATCAAAAAGAGGGAAAATGGAAGGAAAAAAGGAATCATCAGTTCCAATCTATTTTGAAATCCAACCAGGTGAACTAGGTTAGGTTTCAAAGCCTACAAATAACCCTCTGTGCCTCAAGACTCCCCTCTCTGGGTTCACAGATCTGCCCTTAAAATTGTCCCTTGGGATTAAAAAGTTTAGGCTAAACAAATTTATCTTTAATTTTTCACAAAAGTAACATATAGTTGTGCTGAGTAGTTTTATCAGCCTTTTTATTTTATTTTATTTTTTTCCTACCAAGGGCAAGCAGGCATAGCCTGGTGTCTGCAGTTGGGATGGCACCACCTGAGACTGACCTTGGGTGTCCTGGGCAGTCTACCCTTACTAGAACCACAGGCCCTCCTAATCCCTCAAACTGTGAAATAGGGAGATGTGTGGTGTATTTGGAGTTCATTGCCCAGCAGGGCTGAACACAGAGCGGACCTCAGGCATGCTTTCTTATTCTTTCCTTTTTCCCCCTTTGGTATGGCTTTACTGAGAGATAATTCACATACCATACAATTCACCCATTTAAAGTATAAAACCCAGTGGTTTTAGTACATTCACAGAGTTGTGCAACCATCAGCACAATCAATTTTGGAACATTTATGTCACCCCAGAAGGAAATCTATTCTTGTTAGCTATTATTCTCCATTTCACTCTCTCCCCAGCCTTAGGATACTAGTAATCTATTTTCTGTATCTATACGTTTGTCTGTTCTGGTCGGGCGGGGTGGCTCACACTTGTAATCCCAGCACTTTGGAAGGCTGAGGGGGGTGGATCACCTGAGGTCAGGAGTTAGAGATTAACCTGGCCAACATGGTGAAACCTCGTCTCTACTAAAAATACAAAATTAGCCAGGCATGGTGGCATGAGCCTGTAATCCCAGCTACTTGGGAGGCTGAGGCAGGAGAATCCCTTAGAACCTAGGAGGGAGAGGTTTCAGTGAGCCGAGATTGCACCACTGCACTCCAGCCTGGGTGACAGAGTGAGACTCTGTCTCAAAAAAAAAAAAAAAAAAAAGTTGTCTGTCTTAGCCATTTCTATGTAAATGGAATCACACAATATGTGATCTTTTGGGCCTGGCTTTTTAAATCTAGCATAATATTTTCAAGATTCATTCATGTTGTACCATGATTCAGTATTTAATTCCCTTTTATTGTCAAATAATATCCCATGGTATGGATATACCACATTTTATTTATCCATTCATCAGTCGATGACTATTCGATTCCTTTATACTTCTTGACTATTGTTATTAGTGCTGCTATAAATATTCATGTACTAGTCTTTGTGTGGACATATGTTTTGATTTCTCTTAGGCATATACCTAGAAGTGAGATTGCTGAGTCACCTGATAACTCTATGTGTAAACTCTTAAGGAATTACCAGACTGATTTTCAAAGAGGCTTCACCATTTTACACTCCTGTCAGGAGTGTACGCAGGTTCTGATTTCTTTACGTTCTTGACAGTTGTTACTTTCTGTCCTTTTGTATTATAGCCAACCTAGTTGGTAGAAAGTAGTATTTCATTGTGGGCTTTGCATTTCCCTGGCGGGCAGTGAAGCTGAGCATCTTTTCATGTGATGCGTATTTTCTTTGAAGAAATGTCTATTCAAATCCTTTGCCCACTTTTTAATTTGGTTATCTTTTACTATTGAGTTGTAAGAGTTCTTTGCATATTTTACATGTGAGTCCATTACCAGATATATGATTTGCAAATTATTCCCCTCCTCCCAGCTCTGTGGTTTTTCTTTTTACTTCCTTGGTGATGTTCTTTGAAGCACAGACATTTTTAATTTGAAATATAGTTTAAGTAATTTTTTTCTTTTGTTGCTTGTGCTTTTGGTGTCATAACTAAGAAACTGTTATCTCATTCAAAATTGTAAATATTTATTCCTATGTTTTTGAGCTCTTGATATGACCATAAGAAAGCATATTTCTCAACATTCCCATTATGGTTTTTGGCACCTCCATCCTTGCAGTTGTTTGGGTCAAAAGCCTTTAAGTCATTCTTGACTTCTCTGTCTCTCTCCTATGCTATCATATAACCATTATATATATCTATTATATTATCAAATTCCTGTGGAATTTTGGGAGTCAGATAGCCTTCTTTCATTTTTGTCTTCCTCCATTTTTTCCCTTCCAGTTCAAGTTGGTGGTGTTTATGCTGGTATACATTCTTCAGAACCTTCAGAGTCTACTGTGTATGTCTTGGGAATATACTTCTTTGGGCAAGAGGCTCCTCCACAGATCCTTCCTGGATAATCCCATCACTATTCCTGGCTTCTGCTGAGATGGCTGAGGGAATCAATGACTCACATGCCTTACCTCCTCAAGTCAAAGGTCTAACCCTTCTGTATAACTAAATAATCTGAACTTTTGATTCTTCAAGACACGAGTGGAAAAGCCGTGCAGCCACATCCTTGGTTTTCTCTCCAGAGCACTTTTTCCTGACAACAAATTTCCTAATTTTAGTGTCTTTGGCAATTGGTATAGGCTGGGAATATTGCAAATCATCAGTCCTCACTTCTTTTTGTTTAATACTTCTTCCCTTAATCTATATTTTTTCCATTCTCATTTTACTATAAGCAGCAAGAAGAAACCAGGCCCTACTTTCAACACTGCTTAGAAATTTCCTCTGCTAAATATCTCAGTTCATTGCTACAAGTTCTGCTTTCTACGTAACTATAGAGCATAATTCTGCTAAGCCTTCTGTCACTATGGAACAAGGATCGCCATTTTTCCAGTTTTCAATATCATGTTTCTCATTTTTTCCTGAACCTTCACCAGCAATACCTTCAATGCCCACATTTTGACCAACAGTATGCTTATGATCATTTAAATATTTTCAGATACTATATGTTTTCTCTATTCAGCTCCTCATTTCCTTCTGAGTCCCTATCAGCAGAGCTTTTTTTCTCCCAATCTTATCTTCTAATTCTTCTATTATTTCTTTTCTGCTATCATTTTAAAATTTCTAAGATCTCTTTAAAAAATGTCTCTGAATTTCTTTGTTATGATAATCCATTCCTGTTTACAGTTGCAACATCTCTGAACTCTCTAAAGATGTCAATAACCATTCTCTCTCTCTTTTTTTTTTTTTGAGATGGAGTTTCCATCTTATCACCCAGGCTGGAGTGCAATGGCACGATCTCTGCTCACTGCAACCTCCACTTCCCAGTTTCAAGCAGTTGTCCTGCCTCAGCCTCGCGAGTAACTAGGATTACAGGTGTGCGCCACCACGTCCAACTAATTTTTGTATTTTTAGTAGAGACAGGGTTTCATCATGTTGGCCAGGCTAGTCTCAAACTCCTGACCTCAGGTGACCTGCCCACCTTGGCCTCCCAAAGTGCTGGGATAACAGGTGTGAGCTACCAAGCCTGACCAATAACCCTTCTCTTGAAGATTTATTCTTCCTGCTTTGTTTTATTCTTCCTTCAGATTATTTTGTTCTGTTTGTTTTGGATTCTACTCTCATGATAGAGGCTTTCTTCATCTAGCTGAGGGTACTTGGTTTCAATTCAAAGAAGGGTTCGAATAAGCTGATTGGAGACTATTGATTTTAGGAGTTTAAACATTTTGGCCATTTTGTTTGGGAAACCGCCACTGTCAGTATTTTTGAGTCTTTCCTTCATGCAAGGATCTAATCTGGGCATTAGACAGTGCTGGCCAATAGACCTTTCTGTGATGATCAGAATGTTCTAGATCTGCATGTTCCATATGCATATTGAGCACTTTAAATGTGGTTAGTGTGAGTGTGGGCTGAATTTTAAATTTTATTTCATTTTATGGCTAGTGACACTACATTCCATAGTACAGTTCTAGAAGTGTCCTTGAGAGGCATTGACAGATAAATGTTCATTTAATCTCCTTTTTTTTTTCAGCACAATATTTTCATCTTCAACTATAGCTGATATTCCTTTCCAGAAAAGAAATCCTTCAGTCTATTGCCAGTGCTGAGAGATGAGTCACCTGGCCAGGCTGAGCAGGGGATGGCATCTAAGAGCATGACTCCTTCTAGAGCATCTTCTGTTTAGCCTCACTTTCATGCCCAGTCCTCCAAGTATCTGGGCTGACAATTTCAGGGCCTTTGGAGGTTGCTTCTTGGTTTTCTCCGTGCTGATTAGAATTAGGATTTCTTGATTTTTGGTGTCAATCATCCTTGCCCCTCTGGTTCGCAACTTTCAACATTTTGTTCCTAATGTTTCCTCTGCTTTCTCTTTGTCCTTGTGGGTTTATAAAGTTTTAAAAATATCTTTAGTGTCATTAGTGAGATTTCAGGAGGGAGCAAAAGTGGATGAGTAGGTCCAGCCTTCCATCTTTAGCAGGACATTGCTAAATGACCTAACTTAAAAGTTGCTGTACTGTAGGATAACTGTATCATGTAATCTCACAATTCTGTAGAGTCTTCAGATCATGCAGTGCTCTTACCTGTCTAGTTTGTTTTGTCAATGCCTCTGTGAGCAAGTGGAAAACAAAGAACGATAAAGATGAGGAAAACAACTACCAAATGTTGAGCACGTACAGTCTTCCCAGCAAGTATGCAATGGGTATTACAATCACTTTCCCATTTTACAGATGAGGAAACTGAATCTTAAAGTTAGGTTGTGCAATTGAGGTTTGCACACTGATCTGCTAGACTGTAATGTTCTTGCTCTTCATCAATGATCTGTCCAGGTGTGAGAAGATCTGGATTAAAATCTCAGGTCTGACAACGTAGTCAATAAAAACTAACATTCATTGAAAACTTATTAAATAGCAAAACATCTCTAAACACTTTACATATATTATTTCATTTAATCCTTGCTCCAACTCTGTAAAATAAGTACTATCTTATTCCTATTTAACAGATGAAGAAACTGAGGCATGGAGGAGGTTAAGTAACCTGTCTAAGGTCACACAGCCAGCAGGTAGTAGAACTGGAACAGTGATCCCACATAGAGTAAGTCTTTGGAGGCTTATTGGTCAAATGAGGACAATAATACCTGCTCTCTCAGGTATCTGCTCTACCAAATTATTGTAAGCATCAAATTTAACGTGACAAAACAATAAATCAGTCTACGCTGAGAAGGCATTGTTGTTCTCCATTTCAAGCAGACTTGAAGCCAGAAATCCTTCTGATCTCTGGTCAAATACACTGAACATGAAACCCTTCATTCCACTCATATCTCCAGGACATTTTGGTTTCCATTTTTGCCTGTCTCCTGCCTTTTGTCAGTTGTAGCTCAGAGGCGAAGATGAGTCTTGGATTTCCGTAAGTTCAAACTATCTTTTTTCTCTGGAAATTTGGTGCATTGTTACAAATATATAAAGCAGAACCCCATTGGTGTGGGCATAGATTCCAAGCACTACTGACAGCCCCGTAAGTTCTCTCTGTGGTTACCACATCAGCCCCACCCCAACCTCAATTCAACGTCTTGCATTGCAGTGTTTCCTATGGGTTCTTGGGACAAAAACCAATTGCCATGGCCCTCTGCCCACAAGGGCTAGCTCCATTTCTCAAGTCAATGGGGGTGCCCACTGAGATGCCCTTTGTAGAGTCATCTCCCATCTGTTCATCTCATGTTCCAGGCTCCAGAAGATGTGACATGGGTTTGTATAACATTCTTATGGGGGACGCTATCAGATATTCAAGTGCACGTGCCCACTGGTCTTGTGGTTATGGAACTTATTAGGATTTATTAATCTTAAAAAGTCATTTCTTTTCTTCCAGAAATAAGCCTTCCAAAAGGTCAGCTTGGTTTTAATTAAGAGTGAATCGTTTTTTGCAGGTTAAATTGTGAGTCCAAACGGCTGCATTGATGGGATCCCACAGCAGCCAGTACTGCAGTAATTAGCAGACAGGAAGGCTCTTTGTTCAATAGGGTTGAACTGCTTTAATGAGAGGAAAGTTCCTGCTAGTGAATGACATTTACTGCAGCTTTTCCATGGAGGGGGCGGTGGTGAGTGCTCTGTGCTCTCCTCTCCATCATCCTGTCTTGCTCACTCTGTGCCCCTTCTTACCCTCTTTCTCTTCCATTCTGGTTTCCTTTCTCTGGTGGCTCTCTCCTCCTTTCTTCCCTGGGGAAGGAGACTGGAAACCTCTCTCTTCAGTGTCCTTTGGAAACCAGTGTCTGTTTACCACCCCCTAGGGCATTGGCAGAGCTTCAGCTCTGGGTGCTGACCTACTTCTGCTGCAAATTTTCTAGGCATTTGGAATCCCTGCCAGCAATGTGGAGGAGTATGCAGTGAGCCAGCGAAACCCAGAATGTTAGAAGGAGGCTGGTGTCTCCCAGAGCTAGGTCAGAAGCACTGGCAGGGCATTAAATAACAATATCGCATAGACTGAGAAAGACATTCTCTTCTCAGTTCTGTTTCAGTCCTTCCGATGAATCAAAGAACGAGCCATATGTCCTCTTTCAACAGAGAGCAAGAGCAGCCCTTGGAACTCTAGCTGATGGTGGGCAAGAAGATCTGGCTAGAATTTAGTAACATTGTTTAGTTTTCATGGGTGACCAGTGAGATTGCATTTTCATTGATGGTAATGAGGTCAAATTTCCTTTGTTAATAAATGTATGTGTGTATAGAGAGGACTGAGTTTGAAGAAGAGTATTTAATCATCCATCGTTCAGGTGGTGGTGCTACATATGGCCAAATCACGAAGCAGGTAGTACAAGGATGGTCAGCTGGGGAGGAGGGCCCTTGCTGCTGTGGTGCCTGCAGACCTCTGCTGACAGCCCTGAGCAGGCAAGGGACGGTGATGACCCTGTGGAGCCCTCCTCTCACAAAGGTGAGGTTCTGAAGGCCACAGGTTGACTCGATGTTTTCCCTTTGCTCCCTGCCCCCTGCCCCTGCAAATTATCTTTGGCTGATGCTTGCCCTATTTGTGTACGGGAAAAGGTGAGGGATATTCAAGCAACTTCACTGAACACATTGTACCCACTTAGGCACGAACTCCCCCTGCCTCAGGAATCCTTCCCCAAGTCTAGACCTAGATCCTTTTATTTATTTATTTTTATTTTTGAGACAGAGTCTCACGCTGTCACCCAAGCTGGAGTACAGTGGTGTGATCTCGGCTTACTGCAACCTTCGTCTTCAGGGTCCAAACGATTCTCCTGCCCCAGCCTCCCTAGTAGCTAGGACTACAGGTGCACGCCACCACACCCAGCTAATTTTTGTATTTTCAGTAGAGATGGAGTTTTGTCATGTTGGTCAGGTTGGTCTTGAACTCCTGACCTCAAGTGATCTGCCCACCTCAGCCTCCCAAAGTGTTGGGCTTACAGGCATGAGCCACCGCGCCAGCCTGGATCTAGATCCTTTTAAGGAAATCCTGGAGGCAGCCATGAAGGCCAAGTTACATGCCCTGACTTGCTCATCCAGGGTCTGCTCTCTCTGCAGGGCATGACTACTGTGTGTCACGGTTCAGACCAGGGGAGTGACCTGATGTATGGATGATACAGCTCCTCACCCCACCCACAGTCTTTCAGGGGCCAGCTGCCTCTTGGTTGAAGGATAATCACTCCCGTGGCCTGTGTCCATGTTGGACACAAGTGAAAGGCAGCAGAGGACCAGCTACTGGCAGAACAAGGGAGATGGCTTCTCCAGCACCTCCCTCTTCTGCCTCCACAGCTGGGCATGCTGCTCAAGCAACTGCTTTTTGGCAGAGGGGCAGCCAGAGACATCTCTCTTGTTCACAGCTTATACAGTAAAGATATTTCCAGAAAACTTTTTTAAAACACAACTTTGAGCCCTGAGTTTGTAGTCATTCTGTTATAAGATACAATTTTTAAAGTGCTGCTTTTTTTTTTTTTTTTATGACTTTCTTTTCTAGGAGAGGGTGAGTGTGTATGCTTGGCCCAGTGGCCCTTGCTTGGCAGCAGAAGCCTTTCAGTGTAGAGCAGTGTCCTCCCCACATCCCTCTGGCTTCACCACTTGGGTGGGTGCTGGCTTACTTCCACCCACCAGTCTTCTCTCTTGCCCAGGAAGCAGAAGTGTTGGTGAATTAACAGCCTTCAGGCCGGGCACAGTGGCTCATGCCTGTAATCCCAACACTCTGGAAGGCCGAGGCAGGCAGATCACCTGGGGTCAGGAGTTTGAGACCAGCCTGGCCAACATGGTGAAACCCCATCTCCACTAAAAATGTAAAAAATTAGTTGGGCATGGT